>NC_090694.1:8287907-8587907 GCF_013368605.1 Nyctibius grandis
TCGGAGCTTCTTTCGAGCCCCACGTTGGGCGCCAATAAATCTGTCACGGTTTAAAGCTGGGCCAGTTATTAAACCTGTGGCAGATGCCCTCTGTTATCCCCCCCCCTCCCCCCAGAGGGAAAGGGAAAGGGAAAAGGGAGAGAGGCTTCCGGGTTGGAAAGTTAAAACAGTTTTAATAAACTATAATAATGAAAAAAAAAAAAAATAATAATAATAGAAATAATCAAATATATACAAATATATATACAAAACCAAGATTGAGCTCCCCTGAAGTCAGCCACGTCACCACCGGCACTGCAGGGCAGGCTCCGGGAAGGCCCAGGCTGGGCCTAGCAACGGTCGAGAGCTGGATTCAGGGATGCACGGATCGGGATCGGGGGCAGCAGGAAAACAGACGGAGTCCTCCTTGGACACCGGCCATAGCAGAAAAAAAGGGCGCGACCCTCGTGATCCCCCCCCTTTATACCGAGAATGACGTGTGTGGAATGGAATACCCTCGTTGGTCAATTTTGGGTCACCTGCCCTGTCTGCTCCCCCCTGCAGCTGCGACCCCCCCCTTCGGCTTTTCACTTGTAAGCAGTGAGGAATTCATCAGTGACCTTGGTTTCTCTAAGAATAAGTACAGCAAGAGCCTTACTGCACAACATCCCTACCGGTGCCTCAGCGATAACTACAAACTTCGGGCGTTATCAGTCTTGGAGGCAGACACTGTCTGCAAACATGCAGTTACTTAGAGGAGACTTAGCTGAAAGCAAAAATCACTGAAAGGAAAATCGGCCTGGTTTAGGCCAAACCAGGACACACATAAAATGTCATGTTGCCACTGTAACTGCTTCCATAGTCACTAATTTCTATTAAGACAAAAGAAAAGAAAATAACAGTGCTACTTTTAAATTTTCCTGCTGAGATGTAAAGCTCCTTCTCTTACTCCAACTGCCTGTCTGGAATTACAGGAAGATGTGGTGGCACTAGATAACCTTGATAGTTCTAGCCTTATTTTAATGGGCAGCTATGGTCTCAGAGACCCTGCATGTAAGGACTACAGGATTTTAAATCAGTATGTATTCATATATTTGCTTTTTCTTCCATGGGGAAGAGTACTATAAAAATCTACTGCAAGACATTCTCACTTGCTAAGTGTCACCGTTTAAGGCTGGGCAGGCGGTTAAGCAGACGACAGACCCTCTCTATTAACCCTTTCCTTCCCCAGAAGGGAAAAGGAAAAAAGGGAGAGAGACTTATGGGTTGGAAAGTTAAAACAATTTTAATAAACAATAACAATAAAAAGAGTATAGGGGAAGAGAGCACGACCCTTGTGGTCCCTCAGCTTTTAACTGAGTATATCACGTGGGCGGGATGGAATACCCCGTTGGTCAGGTTTGGGTCACCTGTCCTGTCCGCCCCTCCCTGCAGGTGCGACACTTTTACAGTCGTTTGTGGAACAAAGAGACCCAACAGGGACCCTAGTTTCCACGGCAACAAGCCGGTGTAGTGAAGTTCAGAAAGTGCAGTCACTTAAAAGAAACTTAACTGAAAACTCTGTCCTAGTCCAAACCAGGACATCAAGTTACAATATTTGAAGAATTTGTATTTTTAAAATATTTTACATTTTGTCTCACTATAGGGTATTCTGTAGCAAGCAATCATCCTCTTTCATTTGTCCCATGAGCAGAATCTCTTCTGCTGCTTTACAGAGCCTTTAAATGTGAAAGGCAGTTTCGATCAGACTACACTTTATATAACATGTTTTTATAACACATGGACCTAGTAATTGTCACTATACAGTGACCCTCTAAAAAAGGTAAGGGAGCATTCTAAGAGGTTATGCAGGTCATGTTTACTCCTAAGGCTTGTATTAGGCCTTTATGTTACATCTGACAGACACTATCTGTCCTTTTTTAAAGGATGTCCATCAGCAAAGACAGACATATATACATCTGTAAGTAAGCTTTTTCGGTGTTTAATGATCATTATGTATGGAATTTTTTCCAGCATCCAACATTTTATTGCAATTTAAGTCTTATTTCTTGCACTACACACAGTGAATACAAATAACTAATTTTTACAGAAACCTTTAGTATATTTAGGGACACTCATTATGAAATTTAGTATATTCAAAGACTCCTCATTACATTTCTCTTCTTTAAAAAAAAATCCAATTCTTTCAGATATTTTCACTTTAGTTTAATAGTTTATATGGTTTAATCTGAATAGTAAATGTCTTCATCTATTTTAACTTTAAACTGTTGGGCTGAACTTTTCTGTAAAAGATTTCTGTCCAGATTATTTCTTCTTTTCAATAAAAATTTTCTCACTGAAAATCCCTGTCAGCAAAAATAATTCTGCCTTCAAGAATGAGGTGAACACTTAATGCTTTGCAGTTCTTAAGTTTATAAAACTATTTTAATCAAAGGCTCTGGTGCTTTCATGTTTTGGAGAAAGGACTTGAAATATAGTAGGCAATTTTCACAGAATCACAGAATGTTAGGGATTGGAAGGGACCTTGAAAGATCATCTAGTCCAATCCCCCTGCCGGAGCAGGATTACCTAGATCATATCACACAGGAACGCGTCCAGGCAGGTTTTGAATGTCTCCAGAGAAGGAGACTCCACAACCTCTCTGGGCAGCCTGTTCCAGTGTTCAGTTACCCTCACCGTAAAGAAGTTTTTCCTCATATTTATGCGGAACCTCCTGTGTTCCAGCTTGCACCCATTGCCCCTTGTCCTGTCAAGGGATGTCACTGAGAAGAGCCTGGCTCCATCCTCATGACTCTTGCCCTTCACATATTTATAAACATTAATGAGGTCACCCCTCAGTCTCCTCTTCTCCAAGCTAAAGAGACCCAGCTCCCTCAGCCTCTCCTCATAAGGGAGATGTTCCACCCCCTTAATCATCTTCATGGCTCTGCGCTGGACTCTCTCTAGCAGTTCCCTGTCCTTCTTGAACTGAGGGGCCCAGAACTGGACACAATATTCCAGATGCGGCCTCAGCAGGGCAGAGTAGAGGGGGAGGAGAACCTCTCTTGACCTGCTAACCACGCCCCTTCTAATACACCCCAGGATGCCATTGGCCTTCTTGGCCACAAGGGCACATTGCTGGCTCATGGTCATCCTGCTGTCCACTAGGACCCCCAGGTCCCTTTCCCCTACATACAATTTTGCAGATGTGAAAGACTTTTTGTATTAAACCTATTGGAATTTGGTTAAATTATAAACCCGTTGAAGTCTCTGTTCACATTTGGTAGATGTCTTTGAGATGGCAGTAGCTTAATTCTCCTACGCTGAACGGTTTTGCCACCACAGAGAATTTATGCGGAGCAGATGAGGATGCATCACCCCCAGGGGTGACTCAGGACACATCCTTCCTACTGTGCAGTGCCTGATGGCTGGCACAAGAGGCCAGAGGACATGAGCCTGAACCTGGAGGCATGAGAAGAGAATAGGAACATAATGGCCTGCGGCAACTGATAGAAAAAAAAATCTCCTCAGTTTCTTTGGCCCTGGGCACCCATCTCCATATAGACTAGAGTTTCAGAAAATTTCCATCAGCCACTGTGTCCATTTCAAGTTCCTCTTCAACGTCTATCTTCCTCACTCCTGCAGCTTCCTTCTTCCTCTTCTTTTGAAGAAGGTGAAAAAGTTTCTATTCTCCTCTTCTTCCTTTACACCACAGTGAGCAAGACACTGCAGCATGCTCTGCAGAAGTCACTGCTTCAGACTGGCTCTACCATGTAGAGATTTGTACGCTATGCTCTACTACACATGTGGAAATAGTCCAGATTGATCAAGGGAACAAAATATCCATCCCATCCTAGAACTTGACGTATTTAGCCCAGCAAAATAAAGCCTGAATCAATATAAGTGCTCTTAACTTGTAATCAGGAAAATCCAGGAGGATGGAAGACATGTACTTCCCTATTACCAAATTATACTGTTAAAGTTATTACAAGGATTTTTAAAATAATGGTAAAAACAACTTTCTCTCCAAGCCTAGTTTGTCATAAACCCTGCATCTGTTTTAGCCAATGCTTTTAATTACAAAGTCTAGACGTTGAGAAGATAAAATTCATTGGCATGGTTAAAGCCTCAAAAGTTCTGAGCAACTTAAAAGAGTAACTAACAGGAAGAACCAGCTAGGCAGTCAGGAATGCTTGCAAAAACTAAGTAGCCCTGCTAGAAATGGAGCAGAGAGGGTATTGAAACTTTTGGAGACGTGCTTGCTCTTTTGCTTTGTTAACTGAAAATAAAAATAATACAGCTCCGAGTAGAAGGTATTTTCATGTATTAAAAAAAATAATTGGTTGGGTATCAAAATATATTTATGGCTTCTAACAGTGGTAAAAAAATGGAGTCCAGTATAGTAGCTGGGGACTGCAGGACTGACAGGACCTCTGGGGAAGCTAGTATTACCAGGTATTACCTATAACTGGGTAAGATTGTTTAAAGTTGTTGAAAAAGTTTTATTTTCTCTCTAATATTTCCCAAATACTATACGCTAGATTGTGTACGTGGCTGGCATGTAGTTCAGGATGGAGTCAGCAGGACAGAAATATGCCATCACATGTTTTATTTTTAAAAGAAATGTCTTATCAAATCCTGATAAGGAAATCAGTACCATTTAAAGTGTGAAATAAAAACTGCAAATGGAATAACAAGAAATTCTAGGCAAAAATTATAAAACAAATGGCTATTTTTTAAATTGCATTGCTTCTTTTTATTTTCATTTATGCACATAAGAAGAATAAGTATCAACTATATTAATATAATGATAAAGTTAAATATTCCATCACTGTGCTTAAGTAATTCACTATAAAATAATCCACACTGTTGTGCTTAGAAGGAAGATTATCACAGTAGTGTAATTAAGTATTTTCATCTCATATAAATCTATACAAATAAAATCTGAGTTATTTATCCCTTCAAGTTGACAGGAACACAATCTGAAGCACAGACTTGATTGCTTTTCAATGGAAAGCCAACCATCAGTTTACAAAGGCTATAAAATGCCACTAAATTTTTTAACATTCCTTTTGATTACCAAAATCTTTATGTTTCTATACAATTACATTAGTACAATTTTGAAAAATTCTCTCAAATTCAGAATTAGTTACATTAGCTGGATTCCAATAAAATGCAGTAATTCCTCTATTTACTAATACATAACTCCCATCATTATGTAAAAGAGCTGACACTATTTCTTTCAAGAGAAATAAAAGGAAAGGGCTGATCTGAGGATTCATATTGTCAAGGCTTGATTCCTTTTACAAAATGTAGTATCATGCTTATAGACTGCTAAACCATTAACTACTTAGTAACAATACAGCAAACCGCATTCTTCAAAACATCAAACAAAAAGCATGCACAATTGGTTCATATTTATACAAAGTTAACTGGGCAGATGTAATCTTCAATACTTCAGATTTGACATGGAGGCCCCAGCCCACAATGGAGTAAACTTAAGTCACAGAATCACAGCATGGTTGAGGTTGGCAGGGATCTCCAGAGGTCCTCTGGGCCAACCCCCTACTCAAGCAGAGCCACCTGGAGCTGGTTGCCCAGGTCCACATTCAGATGGCTTCTCAATATCTCCAAGGTGGGAGAATCAGTCACTTTCAGCTGGTCTTTTTTTTTTTTAATGCTGCTTTTGTTTGGGGGTTTTTTGTTTGTTTTTTAATGAAAGTGTGGGGCTCACTTTGTCTCATGGGAAGAAGATATCAGTGTGAAATTGTTACTGCCTAAGTTGTCATCACCAATACACTAAGTCTCATTTGTAAAAACAAACATTTGAAATTGAGAGAAATGCATAGTCAGGCTTGCAATATTCCTACAGTTTCTACACTCACTTTTCAGAGTTTACTCAGGTGTGCTCTTGCAAATCAATTTCTAGAATTTAAGGAATTTCTGCCTCTTACTTAGGGCACAGAAATAAAGTTCTGCCTGCTTACATTTAAGTATTACTGTTGACTTACCCTATTTACTAAATTCAGGAAAAAAGAGCAAACAGCTTTTGTAAAAGCCAAATAAAAAGAGGCTAATTTTTCTCTTTCTGTCACAAGTTTGACAAAACCAAAACAAATATTTTTTTTTCATTTGCAAGAAATGAATATATTATGCAGCTCATATAATATAGATTAGATTTGTTTGAAAGCTATATTTTAGACCAGGGAAACTTGAAATGAAAATACAGTACATTGTTTTTATGTGGATAGTGAACACAGACTTGACGGGGGGGAGATGAAACAAAGAAACAGAAGCTGCTCTTGTGAAGGGTAGTAATTCCCAAATCTCAAACATTACTAAAACCCCTGACATCTATGCTTTATTAACTTTTCTTTGTTAAAAATATAATGCATTGGAAAATTAGAAAATCATGGTAATTAAAGGCTAATGGGAAGAGTATAATTATGACTTAGATCACCTAGTCAAAAAGCCACAGGTTCAATAGTTATGAAATCATTTAACCTTTTAAGACTCCTTAAAAATTGCTTCATTTAAAAATAAATAGTGAACATTATCTACAGTTTAGAATAACTCCCCAAGCTCTTCTTTGTACATGAGAACACCATCAGAAGACGCTTTAATATGCCTTAAAGCACACAGAAAGGCAAAAAAGTAGAAATGCCCAGTGTTAAAGCACTGGAGATGCCAACAGGAGCTTTCCCACCCCTGGGCTCCCTACTCAAATAAGAGAGACACAAAAATATTCAGAGGGTAAACTACCTGGTGGTAATTCCTCCTCCCTCTCTCTTCACAGACCGTAAGGTCAATATAACATAATTACAGGAGCCCCTATAGTAGTGTTTTGTTTCAGATTAATAATGTGTTTTGATGCAAATCTCCGATTGTTCCCACTTAAAACACTTTGGTTTTAAACATGAGTTTTAAACATGAGCCAGCAGTATGCCCGGGTGGCCAAGAAGGCTAATGGCATCCTGGCCTTTATTAGGAATAGTGTATCCAGACGGTCTAGGGAAGTGATCGTCCCTCTGTACTCGGCACTGGTTAGGCCGCACCTTGAATCCTGTGTCCAGTTCTGGGCCCCGCACTTCAAGAAAGATGTTGAGGTGTTGGAGCTAGTCCAGAGGAGGGCGACCAAGCTGGTGAAGGGTCTGGAGGGTATGATGATAAGGAATATAACTCCTTTTTCTTTTTTACTTGCTATTTGATCTGGGTGTGAGCTGTCCTGGGGGTTGAGAAATTCTTTGCCTGATAGCTGTCCTGGGGGTTGAGAAATTCTTTGCCTGATAGCTGTCCTAGGGGTTGAGAAATTCTTTAAATTCATATCTTATCAGCCTGATGCGTAAATTAACTGCCTAAGCACATCTCAATAGAACAAGCTGCAGAACATTAAGGCTGTGCAAAACCCATGGAGAACTGGTCTTGCGGTTTGACTGAGAGCCAAGATGCTACCACACCTGTGCAAGAAGGAAAGGTGAAAAGTGCACAGTGAGGAAGACATACGGCCTTCATCCCTGAGACCCCGGCCCACGACCACCAGGAGAAACTGCGTGTGCGCAACCAGGAGGAGTTAAAGGCGGAGACTATGGAAATGATCTCCCGGAACTCATTATAATAAAGACTGCCTTCTCGGGGAAAGTCATGAATATGTATAGGCGTCCTTGAAATTATGATGAATATGTAACACTTTGCTACATAAATACAAGATGAATTACCGCGAAGGCGCGCATGACTTTGGTGGGACTACCCCCCCGTGCTGCCCAGCGCTGAATAAACATATCTACTTTACAACCCTACCGGTTGTGGAGTCTGTTTTCCACACGTCAATGACCTATGAGGAACGGCTGAGGGAGCTGGGGTTGTTTAGCCTGGAGAAGAGGAGGCTCAGAGGTGACCTTATTGCAGTCTACAACTACCTGAAGGGAGGTTGTAGTGGAGTGGGAGTCGACCTCTTCTCCCAGGCAACTAGCGATAGGACAAGAGGACATAGCCTCAACCTTTGCCAGGGGAGGTTCAGGTTGGACATTAGGAAGCATTTCTTCTCAGAAAGGGTCATTAGGCATTGGAACGGGCTGCCCAGGGAGGTGGTGGAGTCACCATCTCTGGATGTGTTTTAGAAGACTGGACATGGCACTTAGTGCCATGGTCTAGTTGACATGGTGGTGTCAGGGCAATGGTTGGACTCGATGATCCCAGAGGTCTCTTCCAACCTGATTGATTCTGTGGTTTGCATCTTGGAATAGTCTCAGACCACATAAACTAGATTCCTTTAAATCTAGATTAAACTCTACTATGATTTTAATCTAGATTAAACTCTACTAGATTAAACTCTACTATGTACTCCAAGAGAGCACCTGAAGTGCTCCAAACAACAGAGCTAGTCTGAAGTAAAACAAAATGACTATAATGTGGACATTGGGTCCCAGCACTATTAACTCAAGATATCCCCTCCTGTTGGTGTGATGTGGCTTTGCTAATGTAGATGAAGCTTATAGGATCCAGTGAGCAAACCTGATGGTATAGCTAGTATGGGTATATCAATATCTATAATTGACGTTATTGTAACTATAACATTTTTTTGTAGAATAAGCAGCATCAGTTACCTAGGATTCTTCCAGGAAATAAAACTTTGAATTTCCTGAGACTAATGCATTCAAAAAATCTCAAATAATTTACAGTAACAATTTCGGGCACATCACAGAACATTAGGGATTGGAAGGGACCTCGAAAGATCATCTAGTCCAATCCCCCTGCCGGAGCAGGATTGCCTAGACCATATCACACAGGAACGCGTCCAGGCGGGTTTTGAATGTCTCCAGAGAAGGAGACTCCACAACCTCTCTGGGCAGCCTGTTCCAGTGTTCGGTCACCCTCACCGTAAAGAAGTTTTTCCTCATATTTATGTGGAACCTCCTGTGTTCCAGCTTGCACCCATTGCCCCTTGTCCTGTCAAGGGATGTCACTGAGAAGAGCTTGGCTCCATCCTCTTGACACTTGCCCTTTACATATTTATAAACATTAATGAGGTCACCCCTCAGTCTCCTCTTCTCTAAGCTAAAGAGACCCAGCTCCCTCAGCCTCTCCTCATAAGGGAGATGTTCCACTCCCTTAATCATCTTCATGGCTCTACGCTGGACTCTCTCTAGCAGTTCCCTGTCCTTCTTGAACCGAGGGGCCCAGAACTGGACACAATATTCCAGATGCGGCCTCACCAGGGCAGAGTAGAGGGGGAGGAGAACCTCTCTTGACCTGCTAACCACACCCCTTCTAATACACCCCAGGATGCCATTGGCCTTCTTGGCCACAAGGGCACACTGCTGGCTCATGGTCATCCTGTTGTCCACTAGGACCCCCAAGTCCCTTTCCCCTATGCTGGTCTCCAACAGGTCTGCCCCCAACTTGTACTGATACATGGGGTTGTTCTTGCCCAGATGCAGGACTCTACACTTGCCCTTGTTATATTTCATTAAATTTCTCCCCGCCCAACTCTCCAGCCTGTCTAGGTCTCTCTGAATGGCTGCGCAGCCTTCTGGTGTGTCAGCCACTCCTCCCAGTTTTGTGTCATCAGCGAACTTGCTGACAGTGCACTCTATTCCCTCATCCAAGTCATTAATGAATATATTGAATAGTACTGGTCCCAGTACCGACCCTTGAGGGACTCCGCTAGACACAGGCCTCCAACTGGACTCTGTCCCATTGACCACCACTCTCTGGCTTCTTTCCTTCAGTCAGTTCCCAATCCACCTCACTACCCGATCATCCAGACCACACTTCCTCAGTTTAGCTGCGAGGATGCTGTGGGAGACCGTGTCAAACGCTTTACTGAAATCGAGATAGACCACATCCACAGCTTTACCATCATCTATCCACCGGGTTACGTCCTCATAAAAGGCTATCAAGTTGGTTAAGCATGACTTCCCCTTGGTGAAGCCATGTTGACTGCCCCTAATGATCCCCCTATCCTTGATGTGCCTAGAGACAGCACCAAGAACAAGTTGTTCCATCACCTTTCCGGGGATAGAGGTGAGGCTGACCGGTCTATAGTTACCCGGGTCCTCCTTCTTGCCCTTTTTGAATACCGGAGTGACATTCGCTTTCCTCCAGTCCTCAGGCACCTCTCCCGTTGCCCACGACTTAGCAAAGATGATGGAGAGTGGCCTAGCAATGACTTCCGCCAGCTCCCTCAGCACCCGCGGGTGCATCCCATCAGGGCCCCCATCAGGGCACATAAGGAAAAAAAAATTATAGACTGTAAATCCAGACAGGACAGACCATCTACTCTTACCTTCTAGACCAAAAAAGCCATGGAATGTCACCAGTTATTTGATGTGATGTGATACAGATATGTATGGATTTATATTAAATATTTCATATTATGATACTGTGACAACATAAAGTAGCACACTAAGCATCTGCAACACTCAGCTTTTGCCTTATGTTATTCTCATGGTTTTGGGTTTGTTTGGGTTTTGTTTGATTTTTTTTTTTAATACTGCTCCTTAGTACATTTTAAAAATAAACTGGTTTTGCATTATCTGGTAGCCTTACTCAAAAAAATGATTATTTTTTATTCTTGAAAATGAAAATATTCAGCACAAACATTGTAACTTTGCAAAAATGCTCTTAAATTAATGGCAAAATTATTTGTATCAAACCAGCACACAGCTACTTATATTAGAAATAAAATAAAAACAGTATCTTGTTTTACCTGAGAGCTCATAATGAATTATTATTCTATGGGACTTCTGTGAACAGGCCTGAATTAAAAAGTTCACTCACTATGTTTCCACACTAGCAGAAAACTATTACTTTATATATGTGATAAGGGACATAACTCCTTTTCTTTTTTTTACTTGCTATGTGATCTGGGTGTGAGCTGTCCTGGGGGCTGAGAAATTCTTTGCCTGTGAGCTGTCCTAGGGGTTGAGAAATTCTTTAATTCTTTATCTTATCAGCCTGATGCGTAAATTAACTGCCTAAGCATATCTCAATAGAATAAGTTGCAGAACATAAAGGTTATACAAAACCCATTGAGAACTGGTCTTGCGGTTTGAGCCAAGATGTTACCACGCCCGTGCAAGGAGAAAAGGTGAGAAGTGCACAGCGAGGAAGACATACGGCCTTCATCCCTGAGACCCCGGCCCACGACCACCAGGAGGAACTTATTGTAATAAAGACCGCCTTCTCGGGGAAAGTCATGAATGTATATAGGTGTCCTTGAAATGATGAATATGTAACACTTTTCTACATAAATACAAGATGAATTACCGCGAAGGCGCGCACGACTTTGGTGGGACTACCCCCCGTGCTGCCCAGCGCTGAATAAACATACCTACTTTACAACCTTGCCGGTTGTGGAGTCTGTTTTCCGCACGTCATATGTTACTTTTTTACAGGTGTATAACCTATAGACCAAGGGTGATCCAACATGGGGGAAGAGTCTCCTTTTGCATCACACCACATGGCCATACACCACCATGGTATACTGATACAAAAGTTCAGTAGTCTCCAAACCTCCTTGCTTTCTAACTTTCCTCACTGAAGTGGGAAGATAGGTGCGGCTGGGTAAGGTGCCCGAAAGAAAACTCAGTAACACCAGAGTGTGTTATTAAGCAGGCATTCTTTATTGCAGCGCTGGGCAGCACTGGGGATTATCCACCATGAGTGCTCCGTCGATGTGGCAAACTTTCAGAGATTATATACCATAAAGTTATACATAGTCATAGGATTTCCGGGAACTCATTTACATAACCATGAGATTTCCTGGAACTCATTAATATATGCAAATGTCCGTTCCACATGCGCAGTCGTCTTCCCTGGTGGTCGTCAGGGGTCTTCAGATGAAGGCCTGTAGTCTTCCTCACAGTGTTCACTGACTGACCTTTGCTTCTGCGCAAACTCAGTCTTGGGATCACGTAGGACGTCCTTTGAGGTGGTTGTTGCAACTCCCTTATCTTTATGTTTCTGTGCATTTGTTTTGCCAAGGCCCAGTTGTCTGAAGTGAGATTGTCCCAGAGTCTCCTTATCTTACAGCCATTACAGCTATCCAAGTTGCAAAGGCTTTCCTTTGTTTAGTTGAGCACCCAGGATAGTTGTGTGTCTAAGGTATTTACAACATCCTCCTTGTTCTTGAGGCCCCAACCGTTTCAATACAGCTGCAGCTAGGGAAAAGATGGACTCCATCTACTGCAGAGCATCCCAGCCTTTTTGCTCTCTTATTAGCAAGAGAACCAACTTCACACATCATTTGGGGTCAAGGAACCAGAGGAAAGCATGAATGAGTACATATAATTTGCTGCACCTAAAGCAGGAGAGTATGAGACAGGGAAAACAAGATACTAGAATTCTCTTACCAGTCATGTGTAAAACTGAGCCTGAATATCAAGTGGGACTTCACAGTACCTTCAGCTTTAAACCATGGTGAGCGTCACTGTAGCAGTACAGTACCCAAAATGTAGTATGTGCAGTTACGTCAACATAATTGTTCTGTTGCATAAAGCCATCACGTAAATACAGCATATAATACTAAAATCTTTGAGCTTGGCAGGTCTTCCATAAGCCCAGCAACAAAACAACACAGGAAGCATTTGTGAAAAACAATAAAGTAGGGGGGGATATTGGAGATCAACAACAACCACCACCTTTTTCCTTGCCTACTTTCAGGTTACATAAAAATATTCAGCTACCTTGATATTTCTGTACTTTCATCCTCTCACACACAATTCAGATGATACGGTTTACAGTTTTAGCATATTAACGTTGTCCATTTTTCCTACCAGTGCTCTCTCTCCTAATCCAAACTGGGCACGTCCCAAAGTCTGCCAGGCATCCCAGGAACGTGGGTTTCTCTGAACAGCCATTTCTGATGCATGCACTGCTGGGAACATTTAATGTTAAGATATCAGGACCTATGACAAAAATAAGAGTAAGAGGAGTAAGAATAAGAAGAACTGAAAAGAGACTTAAGTTTTCTGGGATTACCCAGGCAACCACCATTGTTTCAATGACTAAGGACAGGTTTATCTTGTTACCGGAAAATAGTAACCAAGAAAACTCTCTAAACCAAACGATAGTTTAGAAAGCCGACATTGGTTTATTGCAGCGCTGGGTGCATGGGGGATCTCTCCTCCTAGCATGCACACCTAGAAACAAGCATACTCATTATGTACATTACAGAAAAATGAATATTCATATAATTCCAAGAAAAGCCCACCTATTCCAAGAAACTTATGCATATGCTAATTGTCACAGTTTAAAGCTGGGCCGGCTACTAAACCTGTGGCAGATGCTCTCTGTTAACCCTCCCCCTGGCCAAACTAGGACACTAATACATTATGTAATTGTCTTTGCGCATGCGCACCAAACTGGGGATGGGGTCCCGGGCGGTCCCCGGGGGTCTCTAGTGGTTGCAATCCCCCCTAATTGTGCTTCTGCACAAGCATGGTTGAGGCCTTCTTGTTGACAAGTGCAGGTGGCCTCAAGGAGAAGATGTTGTTCTGGTTCTCACTGGACTTATCTCTCCTCCGGCGCCAGAGTTTGTGAATCAAGTTAATTTAGACATCACAAAGTTGTTTTTCACAGTCCTGATTGTCTTTGGCCCTTCTTTGTAATTAGCAAGGAATTTAACAGAGACCTTGGATTTTCTAAGACTAAGCGCAAGCAAGAATCATTGACGACTATAACACTGTTATCACTCCCATAAGCAGACATTATCTACAAAACATGCAGTTTGCTTCAGAACATACTGTTATTCTCTGTTATTCTAGCTGAAAGGAAATTACTGACAGGAAAGTTGATTCTGTGTAAAGGTAACACAGAGTAGGCCTTTTAGAGCCTACTCTGAGGCCTACTCTTGCTAAACCGTTGCGAAACTGTCTGGTATCAATTTCACCTAGCTTTTTCTAGTTTAAAAGTTAGTTGTCTAATATAAGATAGTCACCAAGACTCATTCCATAGACCATGGAGAGAAACAGGCATGCTAAAGGACGATTCATCTGAACTATTAAAGCAACTCTCTCAGAAATAAATGAACTGCTTCTGAGGGTGTCACTCACTCCCTTCCTCCCTACAAACCCCACACTCTGTAAAAGAATAATAGAATTGCATTATTACACTGAACGACAAACCCTTGAGAATTAAACACAATAAATAAGCAAGTATTGTTGAAATTGGGTTGTATTTTTTCTTTTTAATAGATGACTGGAATCTACCAAATACAGTTAACAGTGCACATGATATAATTCATAGAATATCTCAAGTTGGAAGGGACCCAAAAGGATCATCGAGTCCAACTCCCTGCTTCTCGCAGGACTACCTAAAACTAAACCATATGACTAAGAGCGTCATCCAGATGCTCCTTGAACTCTGACAGGCCTGGTGCTGTAAGCACTTCCCTGGGGAGCCTGTTCCAGTGACCGACCACGCTCTCAGTGAAGAACCTTTTCCTAATGTCCAATCTGAACTTCTCCTGATGCAGCTTCATTCCATTTCCACGTGTCCTATTGCTGGTCACCAGAGAGAGGACATCAACACTTCCCCCTCCGCTCTCCCCCTTGAGGAAGCTGTAGACTGCAATGAGGTCACCCCTCAGCCTTCTCTTCTCCAAGCTGAACAAACCAAGTGACCTCAGCCACTCCTCATAAGCCTTGCCCTCGATACCTTTCACCATCTTGGTCGCCCTCCTCTGGACACCCTCTAATAGTTTGATGTCCTTCTTATATTGAGGCACCCAAAACTGCACACCGTACTCGAGGTGAGGGCTGCACCAGTGCAGTGTAGAGTGGGACAATCACCTCCCTCGACCGGCTAGCTATGCACCCCAGGACACGGTTGGCCCTTTTGGATGCCAGGGCACAGTGTTGACTCATATTCAACATGCCATCAACCCAAACCCCCAGAACTCTTTCCACAGGGCTGCTCTCCAGCCTCTCGTCCCGCAATTTGTATGTATAACCAGGATTACCCTATCCCAGGTGGAGAATCCAGTGCTTGCTCTTGTTAAATTTCATCTGGTTGGTGACTGCCCAGCTCTCCAGTCTATCCAGATCTCTCTGTAAGGCCTCTCTACCCTCAAGGGAGTCCGCAGCTCCTCCTAGTTTAGTATCATTGGCAAACTTACTTAATGTACATTCGATTCCTGCATCCAGATCATTTATAAAAACATTAAAGAGCACTGTCCCTAAAACTGAGCCCTGCGGAACCCCGCTGGTGACTGGCCACGAGCCTGATGTAACCCCATTTACTATAACTCTTTGAGCCTGACCCATCAACCAGTTGTTCACCCATCATATTATGGACTTGTCTAGCTGTGTACTGGACATTTTGTCCAGAAGGATACTTGTTGGGGTCCATGCGAGGAACGGACTACAGCACATCAATGTGATGCTCTGATAGCCACTTTATTGCAGTTCACACAGCTCTTTTATAACATACATACTTCCTATCTCGCGATCACGCCTTAAGCTATTGGCTGCAAGCACTGTGCACGCTCTGTCCACGCGCCTCTTCTGCTGTTCCGATTGGATACTTGCTATGAGCCTAAGCAAAGCCACATCCTTATACTTTCTTGCTGTCTCATGCTGCCTCAGCACGTACACAACAGTGTACTCGTATGTCCTCTCTATAGTTCTTCCACGACGCAGGCCCCAACAGATACTGTGAAAGACAGTATCAAAAGCTTTGCTAAAAAAAAAAAACACCCCACATCTACTGGCTTCCCTTGGTCAACTAGACAGGTGACCTTGTCATAAAAGGAAATTAAGCTCGTTAAGCAGGACTTTCCCCTCGTGAACCCGTGTTGGCTATGACCAATGACTGCATTGTCTCTCAAGTGTTTTTCAATAACTCCCAGAATAACCTTCTCCATGATTTTACCAGGCACTGAAGTGAGACTGACAGGCCTGTAATTACCAGGGGCTTCCTTCTTATCCTTCTTGAAAATTGGGACAACATTTGCCATCTTCCAGTCAACTGGGACCTCTCCAGACTCCCAAGACCATTGAAAAATAATGGAGAGGTCCCATGATTACATCGGCCAGCTCTTTCAGTACCCTGGGATGAATTCCATTGGGCCCCATAGACTTATGCGCATCCAGCTGGAGCAGCAAGTCTCAAACAAGTTCAGGGTCAGCTGGGAGTGTATCATCCCCCCATTCACGGTCTTCCAACACAAGGCTCCGGGGGTGCCAGGACCCATCATTGGTGTTGAAGACAGAGGCGAAGGCGGCATTAAATGTCTCTGTTTTATCTACGTCCCTATTTGTGAGGTGACCAACCTCATCAAGTAATGGACCAATGTTATCTCTGATCCTCCTTTTGCTATTAACATATTTTAAAAAGCCCTTTTTGTTGTCTTTCACAGTGCTGGCCAGCTTGATTTCTAATTGAGCTTTGGCCACACTAATTTTCTCCCTACAGTGGCAAACAGCATCTCTGTAGTCTGTTCGTGTCACCTGTCCTTGTGTCCTGGTTTCGCTGGGATAGAATCATAGAATCAATTTTCTGTTCAGAAAAGCTGCACTTTTGAGAAGACTGCAGCACCCAAAGAAAGATGATAAGACACTTTGTTTTAGTTCGTGGCCAGACATGGTATACGAGTTTCCATAGCAATCAAGACCATTAGCAGTTTTGAGTTAGCCAGGTGCTAAAGCTAGGATGAGCGAAAACCAAGGCAGCTGACCCAGGCTGGCCAACGGAAGTATTCTATACCATAAACGTCACGTTCACTATAAATTGGAAAGTTTGCTGGGGACGGCCCCTCTCTTCTCAATGGTTGCCATCCCTGGAGGGTCTACCCCATCATTCTGCTCCTGAGGCCTACTCTCCCGTTCGTTGTGACCATCGCGCTTTTGCTGGAGCTGTGGTGCTCGCAGTGTTTGACATCTAGCATTCACTGCTGGGAATGCGCAGCTCGTGACCACTGTATGGGCTGAGTATAACTCTGTGTATTTTATATTAGCATTAGCATCGATATTGGTTTTCTTATTTTATTAAATCTGTTTCCATTTCAACCCATGTGTCTCCTTCCTTTTCCTAATTCCCTTTTTCGGCTGGGGAGGGGTCATTGGGTAATAGAACAGTTGGTTATTGTTTACCCTCGGATGTGGGCTTGTCGCAGGGGAAGAGTGATTAAGGTTTTAGGTTGCTTAAAGAATCACCACCAAAGATATTAGCAAAAGCGATTTTAATGAGAATTTGTAAAAGCAGGACTTAACAAAGTTCGAATGGCAAAGTTCACTCTGTTACTTATTATAAAAGGGAAATTGAGTTAGAATTGAGCTAGAATGATTTACACACAGATCGGGAATGGACAGAGGTAAAGGGGAAAAGGGTAAGGGAAAAAAGTAAGGAAGACGCTCCCGTTGATTCACGAGGTTCAGAAAGGACCCCCTTGCTTTCTAAACTCCTTCTCAGAGAGGAGTCCAGGTGCAGCTGGATCCAATCCTAGTCCCAGACTTGGTCAACAGTTTATGTCTAAGGGAATTGGATACAGGGATTTCAGTGGCATTGATTCGATATGGTGTTATGTGTTTGTGTAACTTTGGGATTGTGGGGTTCCCACGGGACAACGGTCAAGTACTGAACGAGCTATGTCCAGGCATGTCCAGGGGGTGGTAATGGGGTGGTGATGAACTAGCTAATCATAATACAGAACAAGGACCTTGGCTATGAGACCAACGAGATATGGGGGAAGTTGAGGACCTTGGCTATGAGAAAAATAAGATATAGGGAAGTTGAAAAATAAGAAAGAATGCTGCACCTGCAAGATATAACTTTTTAGCATAAGCCAATCAGAACTAATGTAGAGGCGTGTGAACAAAGCATACTAACCAATCATAATAGAAATGACATGTACACAGAGCGTGTACAAAAATAGAATAGTATAAATGTACCCTCAATAGAATAGTATAAATGTACCCTCAGATACGTAAATAAACGAGATCTGCTTAACGATCATATTGGTCTGTGTGCATTTACTCCGTGCCCTCTCAAGATAACGGCTACAAGTGGTGCCCGAACAGGGCCCTTCCCCTGGACCAGGGGGCTTTAGCCGGAGACTGCGGAGAAGCAGCGGACAACAGCACGAAAGGAAAGGGTGAGAGGAAGCCAGCTGTAGTGCTGCCCCGGCACTGGATTTTCGCACCGGCAGGAACGGATGCGGTAAGCCCGAGTTTTGCTAGCAAAGGAAAACCTGGGTAGGGCTTCCCAGGCAGCTGGGGGAGGAATGGGGTCTACCCTGACCAAGACAGAAGTGGCAGTGGTGAAACTCCTCCAACATATACTCTCTGAGAGAGGAATTAAATACGACGAAGCTGCGTTAAAGCAGTTACTGTTTTGGGCAAAAGACAAAGGACATTTTACAACCTTTAATGATGTCTTTGAAGTGCCTTTATGGGAGAAGATTGGTGACTCTCTCTGGAATGTGGTGTCAAGTGGTGATAAGGAAGTCTTTAAATTGTCTGCTACATGGAGGCTGGTTAGCGAAGCGTTAAAAGGAATAAAAGCAGAGAGAGAAGTCACACATACAGCTTTTATGGCTTTAGGACCGCAGACGTCTACTACCCCCTCACTGTTTGCGGGACCAACACCTCCCACGGCCCCGGTGGCTGTACCGGTGGCAGCTCCTTTATCGCCGTCGGTACGGACGGCTCCGAAAAAAGCTGAGGAGCGGGGAGCGACTAAAATAGATACAGATCCATCAGAACCGGTAGTGCACCCTAAAACACGAACTCGATTTGGACTAATTGATTCAGACGCTGAACAGGAGACTTGGCCGAAACCCCCTCCTCTCATTGATCTCTCTACGGATGAGGCTGAGCAGGAGGACAAGAAGGAGGGTAAACCTGCTTTGTATCCACCTTTACCGGATTCGCCGTTTCCTGAGTCTGTTGAGCAAAGTTCACATTCCGGCGCTAAACGACCACCGTTAAAGTCGCCATTTATGGAGTCAGCAGTACCAGAGTCACAAGGAATTAAAGGACTGTTACCATCACGAAATGGACACGAAATTGACATGACAGAGCTTGGTAGACGACTGGAAGAATTAAAGATGGAATTGCAGCAGCACCATCCAGCCAACGCCTCAAGACACGTGACTATGTCTCCCCCAAACCCCCTCTGTGTTCGGGACAAGTATTAGGGCCACCTCAACCTCCTTTGCAATTCCCTACTCCACCTTTAGATCAGGGCGGGAGGGGAGGTCTGCGTCCATCTGGTAATGTGGGAGGTGAGGGAGAGGGTCAGCGTCTGCCCGCGTATACAGGGGAAGAGGGGGGAGGAGTGAAATGGAAAGGGATCGTTCGGGATGCGTTATTAGAAAGAGTTATAATTCCACAAGCATATCCAGTGATTGTGGGTGCGGGTCCTGAGGGAAGAAATATTTGGCAACCATTAGATTGGAAAATTGTAAAAGAAGCGTTGTTGTTACAGTTAGCGAGGGACAACACAGATGAGGACTGCAGGAGAGTTGTTGCAGGGATGGCAAATCGTGGCCCCCACCTTAACCGAGCTAATGATTGCTTGTGGGAAAGTAGGAACCACCACATCTCAGATGGAGCATTTAGCAAAAACTTTTGCGGCGGCAGTTAAGGTAGTTCATCGTTGTTATACATGCGGGCAAGAAGGTCACTTTAAGAAAAACTGCCTTAAGAAGTCGAAGCTGAGTGGGAGAGATAACTCTGTTTTGATGTGTCATTGCTGTGGGAAGCTGGGGCATTTTGTGAAGCTGTGCAGGTCTCAGTATAATGCTCAAGGTCAGCTGATAACAACTAGCTGCAGAGTGCAGGGAAACTGGAGAAAGAACGCGGGGAGGAACTGTGTGCTGACACAAATGAATCTTCCCAACCAGTTCCAGGCCTAAGCAGTCAACTCGCAGCCTCTATTCCAATTATTATCAGGGGACACAACTTTAACAGCACCACGACAGACTACTGCAGAGGTACAGCAACTGATTACAGAAATAGAAAGCAGGCTACATTCCAAATTTGTATATCGTATTGATTTGAATCAGGAAATACAAATTATAACTTTGTTTGATAGGCAAAATCCATATGCAATAATTGGTCAATGGACTTCAGTGGAATTCAGAATAATCAAATTGTTACATATATTGGAATGGTTGTTTCTACCTACCTGTTCCCATGATTGCAGAGCTATTGGCACAGATTATTCATCAAAGGACGGATGCGATGTCGGGAGCTTGTGGTCAGAGATCCTGCATCACTAACCGTTCCTATTGCAGCTCAATATTTTGAGTGGTGTATGGCTAATAGCTTTGCTTTGCAAACAGCCATGGAGAATTTCTCGGGACAGGTTGTTTACCACTTGCCCTCCCATCCTGTTATAAAATTGAGTGCGGAACTTCCAATTGCCACAGGAGTATGGTGCGCAGACACTCCTGTGGATGGAACTACCATTTTTACGGATGGATCTGGGAAAACAGGCAAGGCGGGCCTTGTCTGGCATTCTGACGGCAAGTGGGAATCTATGGTAGTACAACAAAAGGGTTCACCTCAGGTGGTAGAATTAAGAGCTGTATTAAAAATATTTCAGAATTTTCCCATTCCCTTTAATTTGGTTACTGATTCAGCATATGTAGCTGGCATTATAAAGCAATTGGATAGATCTGTTATAGAGCATATATGTAATCAGTGTGTTTTTGAATTTCTGCGAGCTTTGTGGCAAGAAACTCAAATCCGAACTGCATTGTTTTATGTTTCATATGTAAGAAATCATACTAATTTGCCTGGGTTTATTGCAGAAGGCAATGCTCGAGTGGACTCTTTGGTTTCTGACCCCCCAAATTCTACTACAATGACTGTGCAGGTGCCGGACATTAAACAACAGGCACGTATGTCACATGAGTTTTTTTCATCAAGGACATCGGGCACTGCGACGACAATTTCATTTGTCACACAGTGATGCTCGGAATATTGTGGTTAAAGTGGAAGCAATAGCACAATTGCTTGTCAAAGCGCATAAAAGAATTACAGACATTACCGGACTAGACTCAGGTGCTATCTATTTACCTATCAGAAAGGAATATCTACAGTGGTTAACAAATCAGTCAACTCTTTTTCAAATGGCCTTACAGGACTTTACTGGACAATTGTTAACACATTTGCCAAAAGATAAAAAGCTACAGTTTATTTGCAAACAGGATTGGGAAGAAAAACCTATCAGATCAGAGATACCTGTGACTGGACTAACTGTTTTTACTGATACAGGGAAACGATCACATTCAACAGTTATTACCTGGCAAGAGGATGGACAATGGAAACATTGTAAATTCTCAGGACAAACTGAGGACTCATTGCAGACACTTGAACTTTTTGCAATATACCAGGTCTTTGTAAAATGGAAGGACTTACCTGTAAATAATGTAACAGACTCTCTTTATGCAGCAGGCATTGTAAATCGAATTGAAAGAGCTTTTATACGACCAATAAGAAATATGCGACTTTACACCATTTTGCTACAGTTGCATCAAGCAATAAACCTCAGAGAGGTACCTTATTTTGTCACCCACATTCGTAGTCATCAATTTGATCAAGGTTTGAGCATTGGAAATAATAAAGCAGACACACTTGTGTCCTATACGCAAATATCACCAAATTTATTTGAACAAGCTCGCCTATCCCATCAATTCTTCCATCAATCAGCGAAAATGTTAGCGAAACAATTTCACCTCACCATGGCACAAGCACGTGAATTAGTTAGTGTTTGTCCTAGTTGTCAGAAAATTGGCATGGGAATTGGAATAGGGGTAAATCCTCGAGGATGGAGTGCGTTGCAACTGTGGCAAATGGATGTTACTCACATTGCAGAATTTGGAAGGCTCAAATATGTTCATGTATCTGTTGATATGTTTTCACATGTAATATGGGCAACAGCACAAACTGGGGAAACAGGTTGTCATGTCAAACGACATTTACTTGCTTGCTTTGCAAGTCTTGGGGTTCCACAACAACTTAAGACTGATAATGGACCAACATACTGTTCACAGATTTTTCATCAATTTTGTCAACTATGGGGTATTACAC
This sequence comes from Nyctibius grandis, assembly GCF_013368605.1. Taxonomy (NCBI): domain Eukaryota; kingdom Metazoa; phylum Chordata; class Aves; order Nyctibiiformes; family Nyctibiidae; genus Nyctibius; species Nyctibius grandis. Next base: position 8,309,906 of record NC_090694.1, read on the forward strand.
ATGTCACTGGGATTCCTCATTCGCCTACGGGTCAGGCGATTGTGGAACGTGCTCATAGTACATTGAAACAGCTTCTGCAAAAACAAAAAGGGGGAGAGGAAACTGAACCTTCTGAGAGACTTGCAAAAGCTGTTTATGTACTTAACCATTTAACTTGAGCAGGAGACAAGGAGCGACCCCCAATTGTAATACATTGGGAGGCAGTTCGACAGGGAGCAAGCTATGTGCAAAACAAAGGCAAAGTGTGGTATAGGGAACCAGGTACTAACAAATGGTTGGGACCAGGGGAACTATTACTAATGGGTCGAGGTTATGCTTCTGTCTCTACAGGCGCAGGAGTACGGTGGATTGTCTCTAAAAGGATGGTTAGCCACATTATTAGAGGGAATAGTTTATATAGTTGTGATTATAATTATCATAGGGATCTGCGTGGGTTGTGTTGAGGCAATCATTGAGAATAGTATATGGAAGTAGTGAGATAATAAATCTAACTACTTCCAAAGGGGGAAATTGATACCGGATGGTTTAGCAACGGTTTAGCAAGAGTAGGCCTCAGAGTAGGCTCTAAAAGGCCTGCTCTGTGTTACCTTTACACAGAATCAGCTTTCCTATCAGTAATTTTCCTTTCAGCTAGAATAATAGAGAATAACAGTATGTTCTGAAGTAAACTGCATGTTTTGTAGATAGAGTCTGCTTATGGGAATGTTTATAATAGGCATTATCCTACTTGTGTTACCCTGTTTGTTTGCATGCTTGCAGAAAACTGTGCAACGAATGGTCAATACAGCCTTTGTGGCTCAACAACAGAGAGCAGGATTTATGGGTAACCAAGGCTGGGATTCTCTGACTGGGCTCTGCGAGACACAGGGAACCAGGTTTGAGTAAGAAACAAAAACACAGAATTAAGATTCTTGGGGAGGGGGAAGGATTCCCAGACGTAATTCCTGTCAACTACCAATCTCACATTTTACATCGCGCTCTTTATTCTTTAAATCATCTGGCCCGGGGAGACCAAGAGCGTGCCCCAATTGAGCGTCATTGGGGTCCAGGGGTGCCAGAAGTGGGCCCCCCAGTCAAGGTTCAGTTCCCTGGGACAGCGGAGTGGGAAACAGGTTGGGAGCTGCTACATCACAGGAGGGGGTATGCCGCCATCAAACGGGATGATGTTATACAGTGGGTCCCTACACACTGTTTGCGCCCTGATTTAAAACAAAATCCTAACCCGAAGTAATATGTATGCTGTCCGAGCTTTATGTTTTGCAGGAGTACCTGTGGGGGAAGCCGAAACAGCACCAGCCTCGACCTTCAGACGTGAGGAGTCATGACAGTACAGAGAGTCTGGTAAAGCGGCGGGGTGCCAAGAAAGATGAGGAACGGCGACCGTTGCTGAGTGAAACAAAAGCTTTGAACAATGCGCTCATGATTAGCTTGCTTTTGCTTTGCATCTCAGGAGTTGCAGGGGAATCTTACTGGAGAACCTGGGCTCGGGATGTTGTATCCGCCAGCTACGCTTACGCTTTGATGCAAGGCTCCAGAATCAGCGATACGCTTTACTTCGCATGACTTGAAGCATGGGGAGGGGGAAATGTAGGTAGATTAGGGTACGGCGACCGGAAAATCTCGGGCTGTAACGGAAGGTAGGCGTGGCGAAAGGAGCAGGATGTGTCATTATCGTGCGAGTTCGTACGGGACAAGACGACTATATAAGGCTGTTGCGCAGTTAAATAAACGCCATTTGTTGCATCCTCACATTGGTGTCAGTGCTCAATGGCCCTGGGGTGCAGATAGCCTCAGGCCAGCCAGCAACCGAACGGAGCTTGCCGCAGACAAGTGGCAACAACAGTATGCATCCCAGGGAGCTTTTCTTCGGGACCTCTTTATTTTGAGCGTTACCCATCTTACTATTCCGTGATACCTTCCCTGCAAATCGTCTCTTGCAATATCCCGCCCTTAAAGAGACCACACGCAAAATGGGGAATGTTCCCCGGACACCGAGGTTCGGGTAAACGCTCTTAAAGAGACCACACACAAAACAGGGAATGTTCCCAGTCCAAGGCTAACAACCGCCCTGCGGAATCCACATAAAGCCCTTCTAGAGTCGGTCCTATCCTTCTTCCTAAACTTTCCACAAAGTCCCAAGGTTCTAAACCGAACCAGCGAAGGAGAGATTCCTCCGTCCTGCTCCCCACCCCCGCCAACTAGCCAGGTTTCCGATACCAAAGGAATTGACTTAGCCCCACAGTAACCTAATTCACATATATAAATTTCTACAGACAAATCCGGTGCTATGAATCAGGACTCTCACTCAGTTTACAGCGGCGCCGTATCACCAAAACATACACATGCAGTCAAACACTCTTAACATAAAACACGCAGTCAAATACTCTTTAACATAAAAACACTCTTAACATAAAAGATTCTTTGCGTAAAAGACACTTGATGTAAAATACCCGGGCACTTGTAAATAAGGTATACAGCAATCGCTCCGGTTATTATCCCTCCAGCAGCTGCAAATATTCATATCACAATTGTGAGAGGCCCGCTTACCCTTCTCCTGCTTCTTATACAGTCATTAGAAGGTCCGTCCTTGCTCCCGATAACTGGATGCAGCGATAACCTCGGATTCACTCGATCTACCCTCAAGATCGCTAGCGGCCGCTCTATCGGTCAGCGAATCCCCACATCGGGTACCCTCCTCCCATACGGGGAACTACACTGTACGCCAGACGTCTCTGCGCGGTTTACCAGCAGCCCCGGCCACGCGTGGGCGTCCCCAACGACTTACTGGCTTCCCGACCGGTCCCCTGTTAAACATACCATTTATCCGCGGCTTCAGGAGATTCTTGTCTGCTCCCGTGGTGAGCAGTTGGAATCGGAGGCCCCTTCCGAGAAAAGGGCTCGGGGCGCGCCTAGCGGCGTCCGCTTCCTCAGTCGATCCCGCAGCCGAGCAGGGGTTCTCCTGCCTGGCTCGTCAAAATGACGTGCGGAAAACAGACTCCACAACCGGCAAGGTTGTAAAGTAGGTATGTTTATTCAGCGCTGGGCAGCACGGGGGTAGTCCCACCAAAATCGTGTGCACCGGTTTGGCAAATTTCCAGAGAATATATACCATAAAGTTATACATAGTCATAGGATTTCCAAGAACTCATTTACATAGCCATGATATGCAAATGTCCGTTCGCATGCACAGTCGTTTTTCCTGGTGGTCCTCAGGGGTCTTCAGATGAAGGCCAGTAGTCTTCCTCACTGTGTTCGCTGACTGACCCCTGCTTGCTATGATCTAGTGGCAATTACAGAGACTTGGTGGGATGCCTTGCATGACTGGAATGTGGTCATGGATGGCTATGTCCTGTTCAGGAAAGACAGGCCACTAAGGAGAGGTGGTGGAGTTGCTCTTTATGTGAGTGAGCAGCTAGAATGTATTGAGTTCTATCCAAGGGCGGATCAGGAGCGAGTTGAGAGTTTGTGGGTGCGAATTAAGGGGCAGGCTGGCAGGGGTGATACTGTTGTGGGTGTCTATTACAGGCCACCAGATCAGGATGAGGAGGGTGATGAGGCCTTCTACAGGCAGCTGAGAGCAGTCTCTCAATTACAGGGCCTGGTTGTCATGGGGGATTTCAACTACCCTGATATTTGCTGGGAGGCCTACTCAGCCAGCCATCCTCAGTCCAGGAGGTTCCTCCAGTGCGTTGATGATAACTTTCTGATGCAAATGGTGGATGAGCCAACTAGGAGAGGAGCGCTGCTGGATCTGATCCTCACTAACAAGGAGGGTCTGGTTGAAGAGGTGAAGGTTGAGGGCAGCCTTGGTTGTAGTGACCATGAGATGGTAGAGTTCAGGATCTCATGTGGCAGGAACAGAATAGCTAGCAGAATTACAACCCTGGACTTCAGGAGGGCCAACTTTGGCCTTTTCAAGCAATTGCTAGGGGAAATCCCATGGGACAGGGTACTAGAAGGTAAGGGGGCTCAAGATAGTTGGTTAGCATTCAAGGACTGCTTCTTCCGAGCTCAAGATCAGAGCATCCCAACAGGTAGGAAGTCAAGGAAGGGTACCAGGAGACCTGCATGGTTAAACAGGGAACTGCTGGGCAAACTCAAGTGGAAGAAGAGGGTGTACAGATCATGGAAGGAGGGGCTGGCCACTTGGGAGGAATATAAGTCTGTTGTCAGAGGATGTAGGGAGGCAACTAGGAAAGCTAAGGCCTCCTTGGAATTAAACCTTGCAAGAGAGGTCAAGGACAACAGAAAAGGCTTCTTCAAATACATTGCAGGTAAAACCAACACTAGAGGCAATGTAGGCCCACTGATGAATGAGGTGGGGGCCCTGGAGACAGAGGATAAGAAGAAGGCAGAGTTACTGAATGCCTTCTTTGCCTCTGTCTATACTGCTGGAGGCTGTCCTGAGGAGCCCCAGACCCCTGAGGCCCCAGAAGAAGTCAGGATAGAGGAGGAATCTGTCTTGGTAGATGAGGGCTGGGTCAGGGACCAATTAAGCAACCTGGACGTCCATAAATCCATGGGCCCTGATGGGATGCACCCGCGGGTGCTGAGGGAGCTGGCGGAAGTCATTGCTAGGCCACTCTCCATCATCTTTGCTAAGTCGTGGGCAACGGGAGAGGTGCCTGAGGACTGGAGGAAAGCGAATGTCACTCCAGTCTTCAAAAAGGGCAAGAAGGAGGACCCGGGTAACTATAGACCGGTCAGCCTCACCTCCATCCCCGGAAAGGTGATGGAACAACTTGTTCTTGATGCTGTCTCTAGGCACATCAAGGATAGGGGGATTATTAGGGGTATTCAACATGGCTTCACCAAGGGGAAGTCATGCTTAACCAACTTGATAGCCTTGCAAACAGGATTGGGAAGAACAACCTATCAGATCAGAGATACCTGTGACTGGACTAACTGTTTTTACTGATACAGGGAAACGATCACATTCAACAGTTATTACCTGGCAAGAGGATGGACAATGGAAACATTGTAAATTCTCAGGACAAACTGAGGACTCATTGCAGACACTTGAATTTTTTGCAATATACCAGGTCTTTGTAAAATGGAAGGACTTACCTGTAAATAATGTAACAGACTCTCTTTATGCAGCAGGCATTGTAAATTGAATTGAAAGAGCTTTTATACGACCAATAAGAAATATGCGACTTTACACCATTTTGCTACAGTTGCATCAAGCAATAAACCTCAGAGAGGTACCTTATTTTGTCACTCACATTCGTAGTCATCAATTTGATCAAGGTTTGAGCATTGGCAATAATAAAGCAAACACACTTGTGTCCTATACGCAAATGTCACCAAATTTATTTGAACAAGCTCGCCTATCCCATCAATTCTTTCATCAATCAGCGAAAATGCTAGCGAAACAATTTCACCTCACCATGGCACAAGCACGTGAATTGGTCAGTGTTTGTCCTAGTTGTCAGAAAATTGGCATGGGAATTGGAATAGGGGTAAATCCTCGAGGACTGAGTGCGTTGCAACTGTGGCAAATGGATGTTACTCACATTGCAGAATTTGGAAGGCTCAAATATGTTCATGTATCTGTTGATATGTTTTCACATGTAATATGGGCAACAGCACAAACTGGGGAAACAGGTCGTCATGTCAAATGACATTTACTTGCTTGCTTTGCAAGTCTTGGGGTTCCACAACAACTTAAGACTGATAATGGACCAGCATATTGTTCACAGATTTTTCGTCAATTTTGTCAACTATGGGGTATTACACATGTCACCGGGATTCCTCATTCACAGAATCACAGAATCACAGAATGTTAGGGATTGGAAGGGACCTCGAAAGATCATCTAGTCCAATCCCCCTGCCGGGGCAGGATTGCCTAGACCATATCACACAGGAACGCGTCCAGGCGGGTTTTGAATGTCTCCAGAGAAGGAGACTCCACAACCTCTCTGGGCAGCCTGTTCCAGTGTTCAGTCACCCTTACAGTAAAGAAGTTTTTCCTCAAATTTAAGTGGAACCTCCTGTGCTCCAGCTTGCACCCATTGCCCCTTGTCCTGTCAAGGGATGTCACTGAGAAGAGCCTGGCTCCATCCTCATGACACGCCTACGTGTCAGGCGATACGCCTACGCGTCATGACGCCTACGGGTCAGGTGATTGTGGAACGTGCTCATAGTACATTGAAACAGCTTCTGCAAAAACAAAAAGGGGGAGAGGTGACTGAACCTTCTGAGAGACTTGCAAAAGCTGTTTATGTACTTAACCATTTAACTTTAACAGGAGATAAGGAGCGACCCCCAATTGTAATACATTGGGAGGCAGTTCTACAGGGATGTAGCAGAAAATAGTTGGCTCAGCAAAATCCTGCAAGAACTAGGTGGATTGTCTCTAAAAGGATGGATAGCCACATTATTAGAGGGAATAGTTTATGTAGTTGTGATTATAGTTATCATAGGGATCTGCGTGGGTTGTGCTGAGACAATCATTGAGAAAAGTATATGGAAGTAGTGAGATAATAAATCTAACTACTTCCAAAGGGGGAAATTGATACCGGATGGTTTAGCAACGGTTTAGCAAGAGTAGGCCTCAGAGTAGGCTCTAAAAGGCCTGCTCTGTGTTACCTTTACACAGAGTCAGCTTTCCTGTCAGTAATTTTCCTTTCAGCTAGAATAACAGAGAATAACAGTATGTTCTGAAACAAACTGCATGTTTTGTAGATAGAGTCTGCTTATGGGAATGTTTATAATAGGCATTATCCTACTTGTGTTACCCTGTTTGTTTGCATGTTTGCAGAAAACTGTGCAACGAATGGTCAATACAGCCTTTTTGGCACAACAACAGAGAGCAGGATTTATGGGTAACCAAGGCTGGGATTCTCTGACTGGGCTCTGCGAGACACAGGGAACTGGGTTTGAGTAAGAAACAAAGACAAAAAGGATGAAACAAGACATAGCTCATTCAAAAACAAAAAGGGGGATTTGTGGGGTTCCCATGGGACAACAGTCAAGTACTGAACGAGCTATGTCCAGGCATGTCCAGGGGGTGGTAATGGGGTGGTGATGAACTAGCCAATCATAATACAGAACAAGGGCCTTGGCTATGAGACCAACAAGATATGGGGGAAGTTGAGGACCTTGGCTATGAGAAAAATAAGATATAGGGAAGTTGAAAAATAAGAAAGAATGCTGCACCTGCAAGATATAACTTTTTAGCATAAGCCAATCAGAACTAATGTAGAGGCGTGTGAACAAAGCATACTAACCAATCATAATAGAAATGACATGTACACAGAGCGTGTACAAAAATAGAATAGTATAAATGTACCCTCAATAGAATAGTATAAATGTACCCTCAGATACGTAAATAAATGAGATCTGCTTAATGATCATATTGGTCTGTGTGCATTTACTCCGTGCCCTCTCAAGATAACGGCTACATGGGATAGCATCAATTTAAGGTTTAACACTATTATGGTATATCACAGGATTAGATTATATAATTTTCTAACAATTACTTAATCAATCAATAATCAAAAATCTATTATAATTGATACAGTGATTTAGTTAAAGATTCAAAAGGTTACTTAAATCAAATTGCATATTTGTATACACACACACAGAGATATAGAAACAGATAGAGCTAGAGAGAGACTTAGAAGTTAACCTATACTTAAGATGTTTCTCTTTTTGCAGATCATAAATTTTTGGAAACCAATAATCTTTCAAAGTCTCGTGAAATCGAAATATAGGGAATTACTCACTCTTTCCCTTTATCGGCATCTATTGCTGGACGGTCTAAAGGATCTCGCAAGTCTAGCCTGGACGTTGCAGAATCTGCCCTGAGAGGTGTCCCAACTCAAGGGGAGATGCAGGGTCATGCGGCGGGCGGCAAGGAAGGCACAGACTCTGAGATCGAGGATGCAAGGGCCTGAAGCCGAAAGGCCTAAGGCTTTTTATTGTTATGCTACTACTCTATTTAACTGCTACAATGCAGGAGCCAGACTAGGCAGTTCAAGATAACATCAACATTCACACGCTAAGCACTCATCACTCATCCTGGGAAGAGCCCACAGTGTCCTGGGCTCAAAACATCAACAACCATTCCTGTTTTCAGCTCTGTGTTCAGAACTGACCTTCAACACATGTTTACTTGTTACATGCCTCAAAGAGCCCTGTGAACTAGTCTCGGCTCCTTTATCTCAGAAGCAAGCAAAAACTATTCTCAGTGCAGTGTTCCCAAGCAAATCTTATGTTCCCCAAGTAAAGCACAGCTGTTTGCAGACTGAGGGTCTTCCATAGGGTCACAGCCTGCTGTGATCCCAGAGAGCTCAAAGGGCCTCATTTAGGATCAGTATTTATAGGATTGCAAGATGATTGACTTTGGTCACTAACTTTTTTCATTATGGCCATAAGACTTGTCAGGCAGTCTTGTCACCTTTCAGGGCGGACAATGGTCCAGTGCAGAAGGAGTTTGGGTACCTTTCTCAACCAGGAGTAAGGTACGGTTGGGGAGGGCCCAATCATCCCAACTCATTGTTCTTGTCCATTTCCTGGGCAACAGGAGTTGCAGGTGCAGTTAGGAGGTGCCTAATCGCACTAACTCACCGTATTTGTGTCTAGGACGGGGAGGTACCGGGTCATCTTGACTCACTGCACTGGCAAGCAGGATCAGAGAGTGCCTAATTGTCTCAGACCCGTATAATGAGGCCCATTGGGGGGCAGGTCTGCACCACCTCAGGGCTAAACAGAGACAGTTTATTTGGTACCCAATGTAAATAGCTTACCTGGGAGAATTGCAGACTTTTAATCTGAGAGTCTCAGAGGGTTGAAGTTTTAACAGATTTGACTGGATTCGTTACAAGCATTCATTATGTTGGTGTGGGCAACATGGTCTTTGGATGGAATTCTCTGGGATTTCTTTTCAGAGTTGCTTTTGGAACTGTGGGCAGCTTTACCACTGTTTGTTATTGGTTTTGTGTGGATTATCGCTTCTGGGCATGGGGTTATAGGTCTCGCTTTGCTATGTTGTTTGGCGTTAGTTTATGGTATTATAAATTCTTTTGTAATTGCACCGATTTCTGATTTCTGTGGAATGGTAGTGGCAAAGTGCCAAGCAAAAAAGCAGCGTCGGATTCCTCTGAATACTTCGGGGGTCACCTAGTGGACTTTGTTGCTAATTACACCTTTTGTTTCTTTTCCCAAGTCCAGCTGAGGGGAAGACATCTGTTTGGTGCTTTCCTACTCCCTCGAGGCTAATTACAACAGTTTTGGGGAATTTTGAATACCCTTGGGATGCTTCAACCACCATGCTCATATTGTCAGGCCTTTTGAATGTCTTTCAGTTCTTGGTCTCACTTAGAGTAAAACATTGGTATACCGGAGGGTATAATGCACCTGCCTCAGCCCCTACGACAGGCACCACAGATGCCTCAGCCCCCATGACAGGCCCTGCAGTTGCCCCAGCACCCACGACAGGCCCTGCAGCTGCCCCAGCACCCACGACAGGCATTGCAGATACTCAGACCCTGACAGTCTCTATGGCAGGCACTGCGGCTACCCCAGCAGCTAATCAAATTTCTGCAATGGGTACTGCGACATCTCAAGTCCAGGCGATATTCACTGCAATTAACCAGACTTTGGCAACAAGCACTGCAGCTATTCGGCCCCAAGCGATGGGCGATGCAGCTGACCTAGGAATTCAACCAGTGCCATTATGTCCTGGTTTCATTGGGATTTTGTTTCAGTTTGTGGTCAGCCATGGTGATCAAGGCCCTTAGGAGTTAAATGCAGGGCAGCTGACCCAGGCTGTCCCACAGGTGTATTCTATATCATTAACAATCAAGTTCACTATAAAAGGGAGGGCTTGGAGGGCTAGAGGTGGGGCCTTTTCTCCAAGTATAATTTTGTGTGTTTTGTGTTATTGGCAACAAGGGCTGCAGCTAATCAGCCCCCAGTGATGGGTGATGCAGCTAACCTAGGCATTCAACCAGTGCCAGTATTGGTCGTCCCTGTACAGAAGCTGAAAACCACAAAAAGATCAGGTCATGATGGCCGACCAGGGACATCACAGGAGGCTGAGCCAGAGGTAACCACTCTATCCCTATCCCTGAGTGAGCTGTGAGATACATGTAAAGATTACAGCTGTCATGAAGGTGAGCAACTTGTTACTTGGATGCTCTGCTGCTAGGATAATGTAGCTGATGGTTTTGAGTTAGGTGGTAGAGAAGCCAAGCAGCTGGGACCAATGGCTAAAGAAGTGGCTATTGATAGGGGTCTTGCAACTGGTGCACAGCCCCTCACTCTCTGGATGTGACTCCTGCGAAGCATGAAGAACAGGTATCTCTTTAGGGCTGATGTCATATACCACCCAGGCAAGTGGACAACCATTGAGAGAGGTGTTAAGAATCTGAGGGAAATAGCTGTGCCGGAGATGATTTCTGAGGTCCTGGATGACCTGCAGACATCAGTAGATCCAGATGCACTCAAAGTTACTGGACCCATGTGGTGCAAGTGGGTACTGAGAATGCCACAGTTGTACACCAACACATTAGCATTATTTAGCTGGGCAAATACTGGCACACCAACGGTGGGTGACATAGATAATTGGATGTGGCAATAGGCAGACAATCACTTTTCCTCCACATGGGCCAGTATCTCAGCTGAGGAAAAACCGTCTGACAAATCCACAGAACTGCTTGGTGAGGTGTTAGAAAAACTGTCCCATATGGAGGACAGATCCCGCTCCCCACCTGCACTGATGAATATCTCAGCCATCAGGAGACAGCATTCCCCTGCAAGAACTGCTCAGGAGAGATGGTACACATCACGAGGCACCCTGTGGTTTTTTCCTGTGTAACCATGGAGAAGACATGAGAAAATGGGATGGGAAACCTACCTCGGTTTTACAGACACGTGTACGTGAGTGGCAAGGTGAACCGATTAGGAATGGGGCTTCTTCCAGAAGATCTGTTGCTCCAGCTTCTAATGGGAAGCTCTGCAGACAGCATAGATGGACTTCGGATTCCTATTTACCACATGTGAATAACAGGAATCAAATCTACGTGAGCTGCTCAAACCAAGATGTTGATAATGAACACTACATTCACGATTAGAGGGGTCCTGCCTCCATCCAGGTGGAGGATAGGGACAACCATATTTTCTGGACTGTGTGGATTTGATGGCCTGGCACATCAGAACCACAGCAGTATAAGGCTCTAGTGGACACTGGTGCACAATGCAACATAATACCATCAAACTCTAAAGGGATTGAATCAATTTGTATCTCTGGCATGACAGGGGGCTTCCAAGAGCTGGCTGTATTGGAAGCTGAAGTGAGTCTGACTGGGACTGAGTGGCAGAGGCACCCTATTGTGACTGGCCCAGGTGCTCCATGCATCCTTGGTATAGATTACATGAGAAGAGGGTATTTCAAGGACCCAAGGGGGTACCAGTGGGCATTTGGTGTAGCGGCTGTGGAGATGGAAGAAATTTAACAGCTGTCTACCCTGCCTGGTCTATCAGAGGACCCTTCTATTGAGGGGGCTGCTGAGGGTCGAGGAGCAAAAGGTGCCCATTGCTTCTACAATGGTCCACCGGGGACAATATCGTACTAATAGAGATTAGCTGATACCCATCCATGAGCTGCTCTGTCAACTGGAGAACGAAGGAGTGATCAGCGAAATGCGCTCCCCCTTCAACAGTCCCATATGGCCAGTGTGAAAGTCCAATGGGGACTGGAGACTAACTGTGGACTATCGTGGCCTGAACAAAGTCACCAGAGTGCTGCCATACTGGATATGTTAGAACTCCATTATGAACTGGAGTCAAAGGCAGCGAAGTATTATGCCATGATTGACATCGCAAATGTGTTTTTCTCCATTCCTTTGGCAGCAGAGTGTAGGCAAGAGTTTGCTTTCCCCTGGAGGGGCATCCAGTACATCTGGAATCGACTGCCCCAGGGGTGGAAACATAGCCGGACCATTTCCCATGGACTGGTCCAGACTGCGCTGGAGAAGGGTGGAGCTCCAGAACACCTGCAATACATTGACATCACTGTATGGGGTGATATAGCAGGAGAAGTTTTTGAAAAAGGGGGAAAAGTCATTGAAATCCTTCTAAAAGCTGGTTTTGCCATCAAATGCGATAAAGCTCAAGGGACCTGCAAAAGACATCAAGTTTTTAGGAATCAAGTGGCAAGATGGCTGCAGTCACATCCCAATGGACGCAATTAACAAAGTAACAGCCATGTCTCTGCCAACTAACAAAAAGGAGACACAGGCTTTCTTAGGCGTAGTAGGCTTCTGGAGGATGCACGTTCCCCATTACAGTCAGATTGTGAGCCCTCTCTATGAAGTGACTTGGAGGAAGAATGACTTAAAATGGGGCCCTGAGCAACAACAGGCTTTTGAGCAAATTAAACAAGAGAGAGTTCATGCAGTGGCCCTTGGGCCAGTCTGGACAGGACCAGATGTAAAGAACGTCCTCTATACCGCAACAGGGGAGAATGGCCCTACCTGGAGCCTCTGGTGAAAGGCACCAGGGGAGACTCGAGGTTGACTCCTAGGGTTTTGGAGCTGGGGATACAGAGGGTCAGAGGACTGTTATACTCCAAAAGAAAAAGAGATACTGACAGCCTATGAAGGAGGTGGAGCTGCCTCAGAAGTAATTGGTACTGAGGCACAGCTCCTCCTGGCACCCAGATTGCCAGCATTGAACTGGATGTTTAAAGGGTAGATCCCCTCCACACATCATGCAACTGATGCTATGTGCAGTAAGTGGGTTGCATTGATTACTCAGCAGGCTTGAATAGGGAACCTCAGTCGCCCAGGAATTTTGGAAGTGATCATGAACTGGCTGGAAGGCAAAAATTTTGGAATTTCGCCAGAGGAGGAGGTGATGTGTGCTCAAGAGGTCTCACCATGTAATAAACTATCAGACAATGAGAACCGTCATGCCTTGTTCACCGATGGATCTTGTTGTATTGTAGGCAAGCAACGAAAGAGGAAAGCTGCTGTGTGGAGTCCTATGCAATGAGTGGCAGAAGCAGCTGAGGGAGAAGGTGAGTTGAGTCAGTATGCAGAAGTAAAAGCCATCCAGCTGGCTCTAGATATTGCTGAGCGAGAAAAATGGCCAGTACTCTACCTGTGCACTGACTCATGGATGGTAGCAAATGCCCTGTGGGGATGGCTGAAGCACTGGAAGAAAAACAACTGGCAGCACAGAGGCAAACCCATCTGGGCAGCCAAATTATGGCAGGATATTGCTACCCGATTAGACAAGCTGGTTGTGAAGGTACATCAAGTAGATGCTCACGTCCCCGAGTCGAGCAACTGAGGAACAGCAAAACAACCAGCAGGTGGATCAAGCTGCTAAGATCAAAGTGGCTCAAGTAGATCTGGACTGCAGCATAAAGGTGAATTATTTTTAACTTGGTGGGCTCATAATACACGAGGTCATCAAGGCAGAGATGCCACATACAGATGGCCCTGTGACTGAGGGGTGGATTTGACCGTGGACACCATTGCAGAGGTCATCCACAAATGTGAAACTTGTGCTGCAATTAAACAAGCCAAAAGACTAAAACCACTGTGGTATGGAGGACGATGGCTGAAATATAAGTATGGAGAGGCCTGGCAGACTGATTACATCTCGCTTCCACAAACCCGACAAGGCAAGTGCTATGTGCTCACGATGGTGGAAGCAAGTACCGGCTGGTTGGAAACATACCTCATGCCTCATGCCACTGCCCATAACACTGTTATGGGCCTTGAAAAGCAATTTTTGTGGCGACACGGTACTCTGAAATGCATCGAGTCAGACAAGGGGACTCATTTCTGAAATAGCCTCATGGACACCTGAGCATGGTATTGAATGGCTATATCACATCCCCTACCATGCACCAGCTGCCGGGAAAGTCAAATGATGCAATGGACTATTGAAGACTACACTGAAAGCAATGGGTGATGGGATGTTCAAAAATTGGGATGAACACTTAGCAAAGCACCTCCATCCCCAGAAAGGTAATGGAACAACTTGTCCTTGGTGCTGTCTCTAGGCACATCAAGGATAGGGGGATCATTAGCGGCAGTCAACATGGCTTCACCAAGGGGAAGTCATGCTTCACCAACTTGATAGCCTTTTATGAGGACATAACCCGGTGGATAGATGATGGCAAAGCTGTGGTTGTGGTCTATCTTGATTTCAGTAAAGCGTTTGACACTGTCTCCCACAGCATCCTCGCAGCTAAACTGAGGATGTGTGGTCTGGATGATCGGGTAGTGAGGTGGATTGTGAACTGGCTGAAGGAAAGAAGCCAGAGAGTGGTGGTCAATGGGACAGAGTCCAGGTGGAGGCCTGTGTCTAGTGGAGTCCCTCAAGGGTCAGTACTGGGACCAGTTCTATTCAATATATTCATTAATGACTTGGATGAGGGAATAGAGTGCACTGTCAGCAAGTTCGCTGATGACACAAAACTGGGAGGAGTGGCTGACACACCGGAAGGCTGCGCAGCCATTCAGAGAGACCTAGACATGCTGGAGAGTTGGGTGGGGAGAAATTTAATGAAATATAACAAGGGCAAGTGTAGAGTCCTGCATCTGGGCAAGAACAACCCCAGGTATGAGTACAAGTTGGGGACAGACCTGTTGGAGAGCAGCATAGGGGAAAGGGACCTGGGGGTCCTAGTGGACAACAGGATGACCATGAGCCACCAGTGTGCCCTTGTGGCCAAGAAGGCCAATGGCATCCTGGGGTGTATTAGAAGGGGTGTGCTTAGCAGGTCAAGAGAGGTTCTCCTCCCCCTCTACTCTGCCCTGGTGAGGCCGCATCTGGAATACTGTGTCCAGTTCTGGGCCCCTCAGTTCAAGAAGGACGGGGAACTGCTAGAGAGAGTCCAGCGCAGAGCCACGAAGATGATTAAAGGGGTGGAACATCTCCCTTATGAGGAGAGGCTGAGGGAGCTGGGTCTCTTTAGCTTGGAGAAGAGGAGACTGAGGGGTGACCTCATTAATGTTTATAAATATGTAAAGGGCAAGTGTCATGAGGATGGAGCCAGGCTCTTCTCAGTGACATCCATTGACAGGACAAGGGGCAACGGGTGCAAGCTGGAACACAGGAGGTTCCGCATAAATATGAGGAAAAACTTCTTTACGGTGAGGGTGACTGAACACTGGAACAGGCTGCCCAGAGAGGTTGTGGAGTCTCCTTCTCTGGAGACATTCAAAACCCGCCTGGACGCGTTCCTGTGTGATATGGTCTAGGTAATCCTGCTCCGGCAGGGGGATTGGACTAGATGATCTTTCGAGGTCCCTTCCAATCCCTAACATTCTGTGATTCTGTGATTCTGCGCAAACTCAGTCCGGGGATCACGTAGGCCATGTCCTTTGAGGTAGCTGTTGCAATTCCCTTATCTCCATGTTCCCGTGCATCCGCCCCTCCCAAGGCCCAGCCATGTGAAGTGAGAACATCCTGGAGCCTCCTTATCTTACAGCCATTACCACTCTCCAAATTGTAAAGGCTTCCCTTTGTTTAGTTGAGCACCCAGGATAGTCGAGTAATTAAAGTATTTACAACATCCCCCTTGCCCTTGGGGTCCCAACGTTTCACACAATAAATACATATAGAAAAAGAATAAACATAGTTATCTATACAATGATGCTGTAGCATCACTAATTACAAAGAAGGGCCAAAGATAAACAAGACTGTGAACAACATCCCTGTAGTGTCCAAATTTACTTGATTCACATGCTCTAGAAGAGATAACTGCTCTGAGAACCAAAACAGTATCTTCTCCTCAGAGCCACCTGCATGTGTCAACAGAAAGGCCTTAACCATGCTTGCGCGGAAGCGAGGTCACACAGCAGACAGCACAACTATGGGGGGACCACGACCACCAGAGACCACCCAAGACCCCTTGCAGCATGCTACTTGCGTGCTCATCCAGTCATTTCAGCATTCCCCAAGTAATGCCTGGTGTCGGGTTGACTGTTCTACGTCACTTGCGTGGTCCCTGTACTTTCAGCGTCTACATTTCTGGTACCGGGTTCTGGTTGTGGTTTCTCCAGCTCATGGTATGGCTTCACGCATCTCGCAGGTAGCCAACGAGGACCTGTTGGGAGTAAAACACAAGCATATCCCCTCCCCCATGTCAACAATTCTACTGGTCCACGCCAATCAGTTGGGCCTGGCAGATCTTTATACCAAACCTTAGGATTTTTGTGTAAAGGGTACTTTACCCTGAAAATGTCATTCCACTGCCGTGGTATCTAATCGAGAAGATGACCGATTTAGAAAATTTAAAGTGAACACAGCCATATCTAATTGTTCTTGAGGAGCTGTGGCTACACTCCCCCTTTTTTGTTTTTGCAACATGTGTTTCAAGTTTTGATGTGTCCGTTCAATTATGGCTTGTCCGGTGGGGGTGTGCGGGATACCTGTAACGTGAGACACACCCCACTGTTGTAGGAATAAGGCCGCTGCTTGAGATACATAAGCGGGTCCATTGTCTGTTTTTATTTGTTTGGGGAGGCCCATAAGTGCAAAGCACCTTGTCCAATGTTTCTTAACATCCTGAGTCCGTTCCCCTGTAGCTGCAGAAGCAACAACATAACCAGAAAAGGTATCCACAGTAACATGAACATACTTTTGCCTGCCAAAAGGTGGATAATGTGTAACATCTGTTTGCCAAATTTCATTAGCCTTCAGTCCCCTGACATTTACACCATCATGATAAGTTGCAGTATTATATAATTGACAATCGTTACATGCCTGAATAATATCACGAGCCTGTGTTTTTGTCAGAGCAAATTCTTTCTGTAAACTGTGAGCATTTTGATGGGAAAAGGAGGGAGATAATTGTGCATGTTGAAATCGTTGAGTAAGGGAGGATGATGTTATGGGCAAAACAGTGTACTTATCAGCTACTGCATTCCCTTCTACCAGAGGTCCTGGCAAGCGAGTGTGAGACCGAATATGAACAAAAAAGCAAGGATGCTGTCGTTGCTGAAGCAGAGTTGCAATAGCAAGGAAAAGTTTATACAGCTCTTGATTGCTGATTTCTTTGATAAATGCAGCTTCTAAGCGGTTAATAGCACCAACAGCATATAGTGAATCTGATACAATATTAATAGGTTCGCTTGCAAACAATGTCAGAGCTAAATGTATTGCAGACAATTCAACAGTCTGAGTGGACGCTTCCACAGTAATTGATGTGTGTTGCCATTGTGCCGCCTCTCTTTCCAGGCTACTACGGCCTTCTTTGTTTTACCTGAGCTGTCTGTAAAAACCGTTTTTGCATTTGATATAGGGTGAGGCACCATCACTCTCTGTGGTTGTAAACAGAGGGAAGGTAAGGCTTGCAAGATTTTATTCTGTGGCAAAGTAAAATGGATATCATTCAAATAATCAGCCAGAGCAGCCTGAAATTCAAGGCTGTCCCTCATCAGAGTAATGTGCGTTTCCTTATGAAAGGGTAGGTAAATAATGTCAGGGTCTCGACCTGTCAGCTGCTGTATCCTGAACCGTCCTTTCTGAATCACCATAATGACCATCTCCAAAGGGGTCATAATTGTTTTTGTAAAGGTGTGTGATAAGAAAATCCATTCCAGGGTAACTAATTGCTGTGATTCTGTCAATTGAGCAAATAGCCCATAAGGCTGGAATTTCGTGTGAATCACAAAAAATAAAAGAGGCAAATGTAAGATTATACGTCCTGCTTGGGAAGTTGTAAGTTTTTGAATTACCAATGCCAATTCCTGTTTTGCTTTGTCAGAAAGGATTTGAGGCGAAGTTAAATCTGAATCCCCCTTCAAGGTGTTAAACAGGGTACTTAACTCTTCAGTAGAAATACCCAGCACAGGACGAATCCAGTTAATTGTCCCTAGTAGTTGCTGCAAACCATTTAATGTAGAGATATTGTTTACCAAACGAAGTTGTTGTGGTCGTAAGGTTCTGGTAAACAGTACCCATCCCAAATACTTCCAGGGCGGTTCTGTTTGTATTTTTTCTGGGGAAATATGAAGCCCAAATTGTTGTAAGGAGTCTTTTAGATGATTTACAGTTTTCATCAGTTCTGTCTGTGTCAAAGCTGCAATGAGAATGTCATCCATATAATGGTAAATAAGAGCCTGTTTAAAAATACTTCGAGTCGGCTCTATTGCAGCAGAGACCACTAACTGACAACTTGTGGGACTGTTCATCATGCCCTGTGGGAGAACCGTCCATTGGTACCTTTTCATAGGTGCCTGATTATTAATCGAAGGTACAGAGAAAGCAAAACATGGCTGATCGTCAGGATGGAGAGGTATAGTAAAAAAGCAGTCCTTCACATCAACTGATTTACCCAAACCGGTTTTGTTGTTAGCCAAGTCAGTTTGAGCCGGGGTAAGAGATCAGTGACCCTTGGGTTAAATGTGCCATCGTAGCTGAAAATACAATTCCCCACTGAGCTAAAAGATCACATCCCCACAATGTAAAAGGAACTGAAAGAACAAAAGGAACTAAGGTTGCTGTTTTTCCTTCAGGGCCCACCACACAGAGAGTAGTGCACTTTGCAATGGAATTTGCAACCCTCCTACTCCATTCACAGCAGCAGCTACTTGTTTAAGAGGCCAATCTGACGGCCAGTCATTTTTGCTGATGATGGACACGTCAGCTCCAGTATCTAACAGACCTGTGAATAACCATCCATCAATTTTTATTGTGAGCATAGGCCGATCATTAGTTACCTTTTGATTCCGCAACACCTGTGGTGTATTAGTACTGCTAAATCCTCCTGTGCCACGTGGATGTGGATTAGCCGCCGGCACGGTATATGGTATCAATAGCAACTGCACCACACACTGACCTTTAGGTATAAAACAAGGTGGTTCTGATGTCCATAACATGATTTGAATTTGGCCCATATAATCTGAATCAATAACTCCTGGTATGACAAATATATTTTGCTTTCCCACAGAAGAACGCCCAAAAATTAATCCTACCAGTCCCGAAGGGAGAGGCCCATATACATTGGTATCTATGATCTTAGTCCTTTTATCATTCAATTCTGTATTGGTGGCTGAGGCCAGATCCAACCCGGCGCTGCCGGCTGTGCTGGCAACGAGTTCTGAGACTGTCCGTTTATCGGATTCTCGGGCTGAGCATGTGCACAACAGACCCTGTTGTATTGGAGGGCACCGGGCCTCATGCCCCTCCTCCAGTTTCCCTGCATGGGGTTTCCATCCTTATCAAACCTTGATCAACACCGATTGCTCCAATGATAGCCCTTTTCACACTTAGGACATAATCCTCTGGGTGTTCTAGGTCTTTTTGATCCTTTCTGCTCATCTTTTTTCTTTACTGTCAGCTTTGGGCAGTTCTTTCTAATATGCCCCATTTGATTACACTCAAAACATTTCATTTCTGCTCGTCCCACAACGAGTTGCTGAGCCAAGGCACTTGCAAGTAAAGTAGCTCTATGCTCTTCAGAACCCACATTCTGACAGGCTTTAATAAATTCTGCTATACTTCTGTAAGAGTTTCTTAGAGGGCCCAAAATTTTTTTACAATCTGCATTTGCATTTTCATAAGCCAATTGTAATAACAGCGTTTCTACTGCATTTTCATCATCAATCTGCCTGCTCAATGCAGTTTGTAAACAATCAATAAATGTAACATAGGGTTCTTGAGCTCCTTGCCTGACTGCCGCAAAAGAGGGCTGGCGTTTCCCTGCCTCCGGAACGCGTTTCAGGCACTTTAAAGCCAATGCAGAGATCTGTTGTAAACGCTGCCGAGGTAACCGTGCCTGTACCTCTGGTGTCGCATACTGATTAACTCCCAAATATTCTTGCCTATTTTCCAAAGTGTCTGCAGAAGCAGCCTCCTGGTACTCTGCCAGCCACACTGAATATTGTGCAGGTGTTAAAATCATCCGTAAAAGTGACTTCCAATCATGTGGAGTCATAGTATAGGATTCCCCAATGACTGTTATTAAATTTAAAGTATAGTTACCGTGCAAACCATAGTCTCTCACCGCAGCCCGTACTTCCTTAATCATTTCATAACTAAGGTAGTGATACTCAGGAGGATGATTTGGGCGATAGATTACCGGCATCGCCGTCAGCATGGTAAAAACTCCTTTACAAGCAGCTTCCTCTCTACATTTTTCTGCCAGCGTTTTGAATTGCATTACACGAGATTCTGGTACCTTTTCAGCAAAGCCAATAGGTGGCTCGGCAGACGCAGGATACGGAGGAGCTGTTGGTGTTAACTGTGCTCTAGCCGTAGCCACTGCTGCTGCTGGCTGCGAGACCCCCGTACCGAAGGGACGGTTGCAGCCGTTTCTTTTACCGATGTTAATGGTGGGTATAAATTGGACCGTATGTCTGGATCTGTGAAATCAACATCCTAAGGATTGTCTGATTCTCCGGAGACTGTTTCATATACAGGCTCCTGTTGCTCCTTCACATCCACCAAGGTGTTAATAGGAGTGGATGCCTGAGATTGCAAATACTCCTCTGCAGGCTGGAGTGCAGAGAGTGCTGTAAAACAGCCCTCCACGTTGCTTCTAAATCCTCTAGAATATCAGACCGCTGATACAAAAAATCGGAGATCTCCAAACCCCCTTGCTTTCTAACTTTCCTCACCGAAGTGGGAAGCTAGGTGCGGCTGGGTAAGGAGTCCGAAAGAAAACTCAATAACACCAGAGTGTTATTAAGCAGGCATTCTTTATTGCAGCGCTGGGCAGCACTGGGGATTATCCACCATGAGTGCTCCACTGGTTTGGCAAATTTTCAGAGAATATATACCTTAAAGTTATACATAGTCATAGAATTTCCGGGAACTCATTTACATAGCCATGAGATATGCAAACGTCCATTCGCATGCGCAGTCGTTTTCTCTGGTGGTCATCAGGTGTCTTCAGATGAAGGCCGGTAGTCTTCCTCACTGTGTTCGCTGACTGACCCCTGCTTCTGTGCAAACTCAGTCTAGGGATCAGGTAGGCCACGTCCTTTGAGGTAGCTGTTGCAATTCCCTTATCTCTATGTTCTCGTGCATCCGCTCATCCCAAGGCCCAACCATCTGAAGTGAGACCATCCTGGAGCCTCCTCATCTTACAGCCATTACCACTCTCCAAATTGTAAAAGCTTCCCTTTGTTTTGTATATCTATGTTAATCGAGTGTCTCAGGTATTTTCAACATCCCTTGTTCTTGGGGCCCCCAACCATTTCACCGCAACATGTTCCGTTTTTGTATTTCTATCCCCGCTTTCGCCCAGATCTTTGCATCGTAAGTCCCTGATACAGGGAACCAGGCACAGTTGTCTTTGATCCATACTAATAACTGCACCAATTTCGCTAATTGGACCTTATAGCCCTGTTTGCGTAATATACGCTGTAATACCTCAGTGTAGAGCTTATGCTCTTGGGAACTAGCCTGTCCCATGTTTATTGCGATCGCGCAACTCACTGATCCTGGGGACTCTCCGGTCCTGGGGACTCTCCGGTCCTGGTGCGCGCTAGCCCCTGACAATCGTTCAATCAGAGTCGCCACCGCTTCGTTAATCTTCAACCTTGTTCAGGCGCCATTTGCGGCGGGCGGAAAAGAAGGCACAGACTCTGAGATCGAGGATGCAAGAGCCTGAAGCCGAAAGGCCTAAGGCTTTTTTATTGTTATTCTACTACCCTATTTAACTGCTACAATGCAGGAGCCAGACTAGGCAGTTCAAGATAACATCAACATTCACATGCTAAGCACTCGTCACCCATTCTGGGAAGAGCCACAGTGTCCTGGGCTCTAAACATCAACAACCATTCCCTGTTTTCAGCTCTGTGTTTAGAACTGACCTTCAACATGTTTATTTCTTTCATGCCTCAAAAGGCCCTGTGAACTGGTCTCGGCTCCTTTATCTTAGAAGCAAGCAAAAACTATTCTCAATGCAGTGTTCCCAAGCAAATCTTCTGCTCCCCAAGTAAAGCACAGCTGTTTGCAGGCCGAGGGTCTTCCACAGGGGACTCCAAGAAACAGAAACTGAGTATGTCTGGAGGGTGTCTCTCAAGGGGGGAGACCGCATCTTGCTGAGTGAGGAGGAGGCGAGAGGATATTTGGGACCAGGAGTCTTTCTAACCACTAATGATAACAGAGAACCGTGGTCCCTAACTCAAAGAGTGGCTTACTGGGCTGGAGGATTTGACCTGATGGAAAGGGGAGACCCCTTTTCCATCAGGACACCTACAGCGAGTCACATTTTGGAAAGTGTCCAAAAGACTGCTTGCCTCCAGCTGATGCACGATCGTATGATAGTGCCGCAACAACCCTCTCCCATGCAATATGCAGCAGACCCTGATAGGTTCTATCCTTTAATTAGGGGACTGCCTGATATCTTGAAGTTATATGCAGGACAATTACAAGATAGGTTGAGGGCCCCGAGACCCTGTAGGAGGGGCGGTGAGCCAGAAATGACTTGGGAGGATGTCGCTCAGGAATTAATGAGTTACAGGAGAAGGATGGGAATTAATCCCCAAGGCAGCATTAAGTGAAAAGCAGATATCAGGAGGGTGGGAGAAGACCGGAGAAAAGGCACAACACCGCTGCAAAACAGTCACCCTCCCTTGGTATCCCACTCCCCCAGATATAAGAGGCACAGCTTGTGGGCAGAGGGGCTCTCCAAGGGAATTCCTAGAGAAGTAATGGATGGTTTACCTACCAGCAATTTGGAAAGCTTAATAGGTAGCTGGGATAGGGTTAACAGACAGGAGCCACCCCCAGGAGGTAATCGCCCTGAGGGACCTGGTGACCTGGCCCCTTCTGCCCCTCCAGAACCAAGACCTACTAATTTAACCGTTTCGGAGTCGGGAAACCTGTGGCGCTGTCCCCAGTAAGTGGGCTGGGGGACAGCCAATGGATACATATGAGAAGGCTCACCGAGAATAAGCAAGGAGATATGATAATTACCTTTCCCCTTGGCCCTTTTAAAACTCCTATTGCCTTCATTGTGGACACTGGGACACAAATGTCAGCACTCCAAACAGAGGTTGCCACCCGTAATGGCATTTTCCCAGATAAGAAGGTAATCTGGGTCACAGATGCCTTTGGCAATTCCCAACCCCAATCCACAGCTCAGGTAAAGTGTTGGTTGCCTGGTGATGAGACAGCTACAGAAACTATCATGATTCTGGACACCTACCAGGGACTTGATCTGCTTAAGGGACGTGCCTGGGTGGACGCAAGGGGAAGAGAGTGGGTATTTGGACTTCCACCCCTTTCTGTTCGCCTGTTACAGACTGCCCCTAACCTACTCCTTTCCAAAATAACAAATGTTAAGCCATATCCCCTTCCTCTGGGAGCACGTGAAGGGATTACCCCTGTAATAGCAGAATTACAAGAACAAGCGATAATCATCCCCACGCACTCCCCGTATAATTCTCCAGTGTGGCCAGTCCATAAGCCTAATGGGAAGTGGCGACTAACAATTGATTATCATCGCCTCAATGCCAATACTGGCCCATTAACTGCTGCAGTACCCAACATATCTGAATTGATTGCAACTATCCAAGAACAAGCACATCAAATTCTTGCAACTATTGATGTGAAAGACATGTTTTTTATGGTTCCCTTGCAGGAGATGGACAGGGATCAGTTTGCCTTCACATGGGAGGGCGAGCAATATACTTTTACCCGTCTCCCTCAAGGATACCAACACTCTCCTGCTTTAGCTCACCATGCACTCGCACAAGAATTGGCACAGATCACTCCAAAAGAGGGGATTAAAATATACCAATATATTGATGATGTACTGATTGGTGGTTCCGATGCTGCTGCCGTAAAACAAACCCAAACTGAGATTATTGATCATTTGGAGAAGCTGGGGCTCCAAATCCCAGCAGAAAAAATACAGCTCCCCTCCTCCGAGGTTAAGTTCCTTGGTATCTGGTGGAAGGGAGGAGCAGTATGCATCCCGACAGAAACATTGACCACCCTCAAACAAGTAGGAATGCCTGAGAATAAAAAGGAATTAAAACATGCTTTAGGCTTGCTAGTCTTTTGGAGAAAACACATCCTAGATTTCTCCATCATTGCTCGTCCTTTATATGATCTGACATGGAAAAGGACAACCTGGGAGTTGACTCCTGTCCACGAGGAAGCTTTAAAACTGCTAATCTTTGAAGCTAGTGTGTATCAAACTTTGGAACTAATACATTCCACAGATCCATTCCAAATTGAATGGGGATTTGCTATCCACGGGTTATCAATACATATGTGGCAGCAAGGACCCAAGGGTCCTACTCGCCCAATTGGGTTCTACTCGCACAGCTTCAAAGATGCAGAGAAACGTTACTCAATGTGGAAAAAGGGGCTCTTTGTGGTTAGCCTTGCCTTACAGGAAGCAGAGAAAACCATCCGGCAACAGCCCATCATCTTGTGTGGACCTTTTAAGGTCTTGAAGCCAGTGCTAACCGGAACCCCTCCTCCTGCAGGAGTAGCTCAAAGGGAAACAGTCCAAAAATGGTATGCGCAAATAGATCATTACTGTCACATCTATCAGGTAACCGAAGGAGCCCCTAAGGTGCTCCAAATACAAGAACCACCTGCTAATCAGACAGATCAAAACCCCCCTCCGTCTTACATAAAACCCGCACCTCCTTTTGAAACCCAGTTAAAAAACGTGTGGTTCACTGATGCATCCTCCAAGCAGGAGGGGAAAATCTGGAAGTACCGAGCAGTAGCACTACATGTTGACTCGGGAGATCGGGTGATAACAGAAGGGGAAGGAAGTGCCCAGGTGGGGGAACTGATAGCAGTGTGGAGTGTGTTTACCAGGGAGGCAGACACAGGAGAGAGTGTGTATATTTACACAGACTCTTACACTGTATTCAAGGGATGTACTGAATGGCTCCCCTTCTGGGAGCAAAATGAGTGGGAAGTTAATCGCGTACCAGTGTGGCAAAGAGAAAAGTGGGAAGAGATCCTGAATATCGCCAAGCAGGGATGCTTTTTAGTGGGATGGGTTGCGGCACATCAGAGGGGAAACCACCCAGCCCATCTTTTAAACAATCAAGTAGACTCACTAACCCGATTAGCTAAAGTGACAGTGACAGGAGGAGAAAAATGGGATTGACTGTTAGAATGGTTGCATGTGAAGAGAGGCCACTCCGGGAGCAAAGATCTATTTAAGGAAGCCGGTAGTAGAGGCTGGCCTGTTACTCGGGAATCATGCAACACTATTGTTTCTGCCTGTGGTCAGTGTAGAATCCGGTTAGAACGACATCCACTACAAGAACCCCCCCTCCATCTACGGGAGGGCAAAGGCCTTTGGGAAACATGTCAGGTAGACTATATAGGGCCTTTCAGGAAATCAGAGGGAAAACAATATGTCTTGGTTGGGGATGAGGTGATTTCGGGCCTGACCCAAGCCACTGCAGTGTCACGAGCCACAGGAGAAAATACAGTAAAAGGGCTTCAGCTGTGGTTTAGTTGCCTCCCTAAACCCCACTTTATCCAGTCTGACAATGGCAGCCACTTCACTGCCGGGGTGGTCCAGGACTGGGCCGCCCGAGAAGGAATTAAATGGCTTTTCCACACCCCTTACTATCCACAAGCGAATGGGATAGTAGAAAGAACCAATGGCCTGATTAAACGATACCTCAGACCACATGATGTTGGATGGTTTCTGCGGCTACCCAATGCGGTAAATAAAGTAAAGAGCAGATGGGGGGTAAATGGATGCCCAAGGCTTACAGCCTTTTGCCCAGTACCACCCTCTATTCTTCCAGAAAAGCAGGAATGAAAAGAACCAACCAAACCTTCACATTACCCAGGGCAACCAGTCCTGGTGGAACTCCCCACTATAGGGGAAGTCCCCCTAACATTGAGAACTCCATTAAACATGTATGCATGGGTGGCCACCGATGCCCATGGCAAAGAGCACAAAATCAATACCTGGTGGATTGTTCCTTCTTTTTAACAACCGGCTCTGTATTGGGCCGAGTCCTGTTCTCTTTTCTCTTTCAGGAACTACCCAGAGGAAAAGGACCGGATGACAGAATGCTAAATGAATGCTGATACTAGACCTATTAATCATTTGTGCAATCATTTGTTTATGTATCTTTATAACATGCATTTATTGTTATCGAACAAGGTGTTTTGGGGAGGGAACTTATGTATCTTGTTAATCTAATTAATCAGTTATGTAGATTGTGGAGAAAACAATTTTAATGCTTAATACAAGGTTTTGTCAGAATGTGTGTGTGTGGGGGCAAGATGAAGGACCTTAATTCAAGGCATGTATACTTGCTGAGGATACCCCTCCAAAGGGCTGGAGAAACCAGGACCCTACCTGCAATATATCTCTTATACCTCAAATAACCATTTTAAATTTTACAGACCCCTAAGGAGACATCAATTTGTTTTAGAAAACATAACCTGGCAGGTACATGTCCTAAGCAATTGGCCCAGATATGCTTTTGGAGATTTGAATCAGCAAGTACAACAAGTCTCTAAAATGACCCTTCAAAATCAGTTAGCACTAAACATGTTATTGTTAAAGGAGCATGGAGTATGTGGAATGTTAAACCTCACCGAAGGAGAATGTTGTGTTACGATCCACAATGCCTCTTCGTCTATAGACGAAGCTCGTGCAAAGATGAAGAAGACTGCAGACCAAATGGCTGAATTATTCCAATCAATGCAACCAAAAGACTGGTTTGATGGACTGGCCCCTGGATCCTGGATCACATCCATATTAAAATCTCTGGGACTCATGGGGTGGGGAAAATGGTTGACACAAATTGGAATCACTTTGTTGATTGGGATTGTATTGATGATGTTAGGCATAGCTATTGTGCGATGTATGATCACTCGATTACTGTCTTCTATCTCTTCTCTTTCCTCTCCCTCTATCCGCTATGTAAAGATCACCACTATCGACGAGGACCTGGAGCTACCAACCAACCCAGGGGACTTAGGGGACATACAAACAAGCGTTTAAGTCATGGGGTAGTGTGACGGACAGAGTTTGTATGCCTTAAACAACTTCTTTGACAACTCTGGCTGGAAGAGGGTATGTGTACTACAGAGGCCTGCAAGTCTGGCAAGAGATAAGGGCCTTGGGAACAGAACAATACCCCTGCTGTGCCTTAATTGTTGTGATTTTCAACTCTGGCTGGAGGAAGAGATAAGTCCTGCAGAGGCTGGATGGTATCTTTTCCTTGGGGCCAGCCTACATGTGCAACAACTTTGCAAGGCATCAACCACGCTTGTGCAGAAGCGGGGTCATACAGCGGACACCACAACTAGGGGATCACGACCACCAGACACCCCTTGGGGGACCACCGACTCATTTCAAGAACAATCTAAGACTACAAAGTGCAGGCGTCCCAATTAGCATGAGAAGAGAGCAGAGGGGGGCGACAAGAGGGATGTTACCACCTTCTCCTATCTCGCATGCAAATGACCTAAAGTATTTAGACCTTCTCATGGGATGCTGGCGCTCCTTCCCGCCACCTGAGGACCGATCCTGCAAGCGATTTACCGGAGGAGCAACTCTGCAAGCAACTTACCAACTCTACAGACAACTTACATCGCTGGATCCCAGGGTGGTAATATCTCTTTCCCCCTCTCTCATAATCTCTATCCTCTTTCTCTTTTCCCTTTTCCTTCTCTCTCTTTTGGCAGCACTTTCCCTGTATTAATAAATTGCCCTTAATTTCATACCAGTTATTTGGTGTCATTTCACCTTAATTTACTCCAAGGGATTTATGAACTAGTTGCGACCAGGTCGTAACAGATACTAGTCTGACACATAAGTTTTCCTCTCTTTGCTCTTAGCTCTTTACATACCACATGTTTGAAGACATACTCCTTTGTTTAATCTCGCCTAAACCTGTTCTTAAACAAACAAAGGCTACCTACCTACCAGATGTAGAATGAAAACATTTAGAAATACTTCTACTTTCTCAAGCTTAAAAACACAATCTCTATATTGTTAGGAAAATCTCATTCCCTAACTATTGTACCATAGTCTTTATAGTATGAAATTGTATGAAAGAGAGCACAAGAGCTTACATTGTATGCTGCATAGTCATGGTTAAGTAAGCATGACTAAAGGACCCCAGCTCATCTCAAGGACAGCCCCCATTATGAAGAATAAAGGATACCCCAGACTACCAAGATAATGCCAGCATCCTAGCCCCTCTAACACCTCAGTGAAACCCTCCCATTATCTAGCATCGTAGATAAGTAACTGTAGCAAGACCGACTCCGGGGACATCTAGATCAAGAAAGAAGCAGGTGGATGATGACACCATAGAATCACAGTTGCTTTACAAAACAGTAGTGTGTGTGTGTTAAGTAGTGATTGGTCAAACCATGTTGTACCTGAATGCTTGAAAGGTATAAGAACCATATGTAAAACCGACACCTGACCAGAAAGACCGAGCGGATGAGGCCCTCTACAGACAGATAGATGTAGCCTCATGTTCACAGGCCCTGGTCCTCATGGGGGACTTCAACCACCCTGACATCTGTTGGAAGGACAACACAGCTGGGCACAAGCAATCCAGGAGGTTCCTGGAATGCGTGGATGACAAATTCCTTCTCCAAGTGATAGAGGAGCCGAGGAGGAGAGGTGCCATGCTGGACCTTGTTCTCACCAACAAGGAGGGGCTGGTGGGGGACGTGAAGCTCAAGGGCAGCCTTGGCTGCAGTGACCATGAAATGGTGGAGTTCAAGATCCATAGGGCAGCAAGGAGGGCACGCAGCAAGCTCACCACCCTGGACTTCAGGAGAGCAGATGTTGGCCTCTTCAGGGACCTGCTTGGTAGAGTCCCTTGGGATAAAGCCCTGGAGGGAAGAGGGGCCCAAGAAAGCTGGTTAGTATTCAAGGACCACCTCCTCCAGGCTCAGGAGCAATGCATCCCAACAAAGAGAAAGTCAGGCAAAAACACCAGGAGGCCTGCATGGATGAACAAGGAGCTCCTGGACAAACTCAGGCACAAAAAGGAAGCCTACAGAGGGTGGAAGCAAGGGCAGGTAGCCTGGGAAGAATACAGGGAAATTGTCCAAGCAGCCAGGGATCAGGTTAGGAAAGCTAAAGCCCTGATGGAATTAAATCTGGCCAGGGATGTCAAGGGCAACAAGAAAAGCTTCTATAGGTACATCAGTGATAAAAGGAAGACTACAGAAAATGTGGGTCCTCTCCAGAAGAAAACAGAAGACCTGGTTACATGGGACATGGAGAAGGTGTCGGGTTCCGGATTTAAGGTCCGCCTCCAAAGCAAATCTAGAAATAAAATGCAGACAGTCCCCGTCCGCCCCCCCTGTCCCCCGAGAGAGGGAGAGAGAGAGACCCGCCTAATTAGTAAAAAAGGAGCAAATCTAGAAATAAAATGCAGTCAATCTCCCTCCCAAGAGAGAGAGACACGCCTAATTAGTAACTCCAGTGCAGCCCACGTGCAGTGTGCCTGGTTCAATGCAGACAGCTCGCGCGCGCAGCGAGCCCGCCAAAATATAAATAACTCCAGTGCAGCCCACGTGCGGCGTGCCTGGTTCAATGCAGACACCCCCCACGCGGGGTCCGCCAAATTATCATCTGGTATGCTTAACCTGCTTGCAGGTTAAGCACCCCCAAAAAAATCCTGACCCGAAATAAAAACAGATTCGTGATCCTTGAGTTCGGACAAAGCACAACCGAGGCACGGTATCAACAAACTTGGCTCTGACTTTATTAAGCCCAACAATGAGGCAACCCAATGAACAAGGAAGAGAGAGAGAGAGAGAGAGATAAAAGAAAGAGAGAAACAGAGAAAACAGTTGAAAGAGAAAGAATATTCACCACCCTGAGATCCAGCGGCGTCCCGCGGGAAATCCTTTGTTGCTAGTTGGAAGATGGTGGTGAGGGTCCCGCGTGGTCGAGCGATCCAGCCTCTTTTATAGAGTTTTTCGGCAGAGTCATGTGACTTGGAGCCGTCAGTCAACAGTTCGCACCAATCACAGGTCCGAAGGCGGGACATGTCCGGTTCCTGCGCCGTAGGATTGGCCCCTTGCCAGGCTGTCACCGGAGACACACATCCGGAGGCGAGTGGAGGGCGGGCGCCTAGCTTATTGCGTCATCGAGCGTTGCCGAGATCAGGCATTCCAGGCAGCCACCACAAGATGTCGCCCGAGCACATGGTTTACGATTTCTGAGACAATGCCCAAAAGGAAGGGGACAGATCCCCACAGAAGGCTGAGGTACTCAACGACTTTTTTGCCTCAGTCTTCAACGGCAAGTGCTCTAGCCACGCTGCCCAAGTCGCAGAAGGCAGAGGCAGGGACTGGGAGGATGAAGAACCGCCCACTGTAGGAGAAGATCAGGTTCGAGACCATCTAAGGAACCTGAAGGTACACAAGTCCATGGGACCTGATGAGGTGCATCCACACGTCCTGAGGGAACTTGCGGATGAAGTTGCTAAGCTGCTATCCATCATTTTTGAGAAGTCGTGGCAGTCTGGTGAAGTTCCCACTGACTGGAAAAGGGGAAACATAACCCCCATTTTCAAGAAGGGAAAAAAGGAAGACCCAGGGAACTACAGGCCAGTCAGTCTCACCTCTGTGCCTGGCAAGATCATGGAGCAGATCCTCCTGGAAACTATACTGAGGCACATGGAAAACAAGGTAATTGGCAACAGCCAACATGGCTTCACTAAGGGCAAATCATGCCTGACAAATTTGGTGGCCTTCTACGACAAGGTTACAGGGCTGGTGGATAGGAGAAGAGCAACTGATGTCATCTACCTGGACTTGTGCAAAGCATTTGACACTGTCCCACATGACATCCTTGTCTCTAAATTCGAGAGACATGGACTTGATGGATGGACCACTCGGTGGATAAGGAATTGGCTGGATGGTCGCACTCAAAGAGTTGCGGTCAACGGCTCAATGTCCAAGTGGAAACTAGTGACGAGTGGTGTTCCTCAGGTGTCAGTACTGGGACCAGTGCTGTTTAACATCTTTGTCGGTGACATGGACAGTGGGATTGAGTGCACCCTCAGCAAGTTTGCCAACGACACTAAGCTGTGTGGTGCGGTCAACATGCTGGAGGGAAGGGATGCCATCCAGAGGGACCTTGACAGGCTTGAGAGGTGGGCCCGTGCAAACCGCAGGAAGTTCAACAAGGCCAAGTGCAAGGTCCTGCACGTGGGTCAGGGTATTCCCAAGCACAAATACAGGCTGGGCGGAGAATGGATTGAGAGCAGCCCTGAGGAGAAGGACTTGGGGGTGATGGTTGATGAGAAGCTCAACATGAGCTGACAATATGTGCTTGCAGCCCAGAAGGCCAACCATATCCTGGGCTGCATCAAAAGAAGCGTGGCCAGCAGGTCAAGGGAGGTGATTCTGCCCCTCTGCTCTCATGAGACCCCACCTGGAGTACCAAGTCGAGCTCTGGGGCCCCCAACATAAAAAGGACATGGAGCTGTTGGAACGAGTCCAGAGGAGGGCCACGAAGATGATCAGAGGGCTAGAGCACCTCTCCTATGAAGAGAGGCTGAGAGAGTTGGGGCTGTTTAGCCTGGAGAAGAGAAGGCTCCAGGGAGACCTTATAGCAGCCTTCCAGTACTTGAAGGGAGCCTACAGGAAAGCTGGAGAGGGACTTTTTACAAGGGCATGTAGTGATAGGGTGAGGGGTAACAGTTTTAAACTGAAAGAGGGTAGATTTAGATTAGATGTTAGGAAGAAATACTTTCCTGTGAGGGTGGTGAGACACTGGAATAGGTTGACCAGAGAAGTTGTGGATGCCCCCTCCCTGGCAGTGTTTAAGGCCAGGTTGGATGGGACTTTGAGCAACCTGGTCTAGTGGGAAGGTGTCCCTGCCCATGGCAGGTGGGTTGGAATTAGATGATCTTTAAGATCCCTTCCAACCCAAACCATTCTATGATTCTATGATTTGGGGTGTTTCTATTTGAATGGGACACCTCATGTGCATGAAGAATAACTCTTGTAATTCTATACTTTGTGGTCTAGCCTCTCTCCTCGGCTGGCACAGGGCAGTTTCAAAATTTTTGTGACAATATCCCTGTCCTGGTTTCATTGGGATTTTTTTTCAGTTTGTGGCCAGCCATGGTGATCAGGGCCATTAGCAGCTAAATGCAGGGCAGCTGACCCAGGCTGGCCCACAGGTGTATCATTAACAATAAAGTTCACTATAAAAGGGAGGGCTGAGGGGGGAGCATGCCACACTAGTTTTGTTTTCCTCTTTTTTGGCTGACCTTTTTCCTTATTGCTGATAATTGATATTCCTGGAGAACTTGCTGCAGCTCTGTAGCTAAGTATACTTTTGTGTTAGCATT
Source organism: Nyctibius grandis (assembly GCF_013368605.1). Lineage (NCBI taxonomy): Eukaryota > Metazoa > Chordata > Aves > Nyctibiiformes > Nyctibiidae > Nyctibius > Nyctibius grandis. Next base: position 8,342,176 of record NC_090694.1, read on the forward strand.
TATATTGGTTTCTTTATTTTATTAAATCTGTTTAATTTTAACCCATGAGTCTCCCTCTTTTTCCCAATTTCCTTCCTTGGTTGGGGAAAGGACATTGGGTGAGAGCAGAACTGCTATTGTTTAGCCCCTGGTGTGGGCTAAATGAAGACAATCCCAAAAAGGACAGATTAGACCTACCTTCCTGTAGGCTACTGTATGATTTATTCCTAGTTTTAAAAACAGATGTTAACAAAATACTCATAATTTGTGTATTCTGTCTTTTAAGATAGTATCCTGGTTTGGACTAAGACAGAACCAATTATCTTTTCAGTAATTTTTCCTTTCAGTTAAGTTTCTTCGAGGTGTACGTTCTCCAGCATGGATTTATCCTTGGGCCACAATCCCTTCAGAGGTATACCTGATGTGGCACAGACCATGGCCACAGATGCTTTGAGGGGTACCTGCTCTGGTGTGGACTATTAATATTAATTTAACCAACTTATGCAGCTACTACATTAAAGGTATTGAAGGCAGCATGCTTAAAACTGATTTAGCTTAATTTGGTTTTAATTTAAGTCACCTTTAAAACACTTCAAAATCTTATTCAGGAATTACAGAACTCAGGAACACAAGAGGATGTACAAAAATGAATCACTGCCCCCCCTGAACAGTGGCACCATCAGACTGAACAATGAAAAGAGGAAACTTTAAATATTTGAACAGAAAGCCTTTTCTCAAAGGAAGTATTTTATTTAGTTATTTTTTAAAATCAGACTACACACACAGTGTGTTTATTATTATAAAAAAAAAAAACTTTCCTGCTTTATACTTCTATGTTTTTCTCTCTTCCAGACTGCCCAGGGCACCCTTTTTTAGGCTGAAATTTCTTAACACAAATAGCTTAACAGAACAGGAGCATATAATGACTTAGTATGGAATTATATCGAAGGGGGATGGGGTGGTAGCTGGGCTTGCACCACTGGGGCAATGCTCTAGTGTTGAGGTAGACCAGGAGGCCCCCCATCCCCCTGGGTTGAAGTCAGGGGGTGAATCTGGGATGAAACTGCTGTGCCCAGCTCGCTCCCTGAAATGCCTGTACACCAATGCACGCAGCATGGGGAATAAGCAGGAGGAGTTAGAAATCCGTGTTCGGTCGGGGGGCTATGATCTAGTGGCAATTATAGAGACATGGTGGGACGCCTCGCATGACTGGAATGTGGTCATGGATGGCTATGTCCTGTTCAGGAAAGACAGGCCGCTAAGGAGAGGTGGTGGAGTTGCTCTTTATGTGAGTGAGCAGCTAGAATGTATTGAGTTCTGTCCAGAGGCGGATCAGGAGCGAGTTGAGAGTTTGTGGGTGCGAATTAAGGGGCAGGCTGGCAGGGGTGACACTGTTGTGGGTGTCTATTACAGGCCACCTGATCAGGATGAGGAGGGTGATGAGGCCTTCTACAGGCAGCTGAGAGCAGTCTCGCAATTACAGGGCCTGGTTGTTGTGGGGGATTTCAACTACCCTGATATTTGCTGGGAGGCCTACTCAGCCAGCCATCCTCAGTCCAGGAGGTTCCTCCAGTGCATTGATGATAACTTTCTGATGCAAATGGTGGATGAGCCAACTAGGAGAGGAGCGCTGCTGGATCTTATCCTCACTAACAAGGAGGGTCTGGTTGAAGAGGTGAAGGTTGAGGGCAGCCTTGGTTGTAGTGACCATGAGATGGTAGAGTTCAGGATCTCATGTGGCAGGAACAGAATAGCTAGCAGAATCACAACCCTGAACTTCAGGAGGGCCAATTTTGGCCTTTTCAAGCAATTGCTAGGGGAAATCCCATGGGACAGGGTACTAGAAGGTAAGGGGGCCCAAGATAGTTGGTTAGCGTTCAAGGACTGCTTCTTCCGAGCTCAAGATCAGAGCATCCCAGCAGGTAGGAAGTCAAGGAAGGGGACCAAGAGACCTGCATGGTTGAACAGGGAACTGCTGGGCAAACTCAAGTGGAAGAAGAAGGTGTACAGATCGTGGAAGGAGGGGCTGGCCACTTGGGAGGAATATAAGTCTGTTGTCAGAGGATGTAGGGAGGCAACTAGGAAAGCTAAGGCCTCCTTGGAATTAAACCTTGCAAGAGAGGTCAAGGACAACAGAAAGGGCTTCTTCAAATACATTGCAGCTAAAACCCACACTAGAGGCAATGTAGGCCCACTGATGAATGAGGTGGGGGTCCTGGAGACAGAGGATAAAAAGAAGGCGGAGTTACTGAATGCCTTCTTTGCCTCTGTCTATACTGTTGGAGGCTGTCCTGAGGAGCCCTGGACCTCTGCGGCCTCAGAAGAAGTCAGGATAGAGGAGGAATCTGTCTTGGTAGATGAGGGCTGGGTCAGGGACCAATTAAGCAACCTGGATGTCCATAAATCCATGGGCCCTGATGGGATGCACCCGCGGGTGCTGAGGGAGCTGGCGGAAGTCATTGCTAGGCCACTCTCCATCATCTTTGCTAAGTCGTGGGCAACGGGAGAGGTGCCTGAGGACTGGAGGAAAGCGAATGTCACTCCAGTCTTCAAAAAGGGCAGGAAGGAGGACCCGGGTAACTATAGACCGGTCAGCCTCACCTCCATCCCCGGAAAGGTGATGGAGCAACTTGTCCTTGGTGCTGTCTCTAGGCACATCAAGGATAGGGGGATCATTAGGGGCACTCAGCATGGCTTCACCAAGGGGAAGTCTTGCTCAACCAACTTGATAGCCTTTTATGAGGATGTTACCCGGTGGATAGATGATGGTAAAGCTGTGGATGTGGTCTATCTCGATTTCAGTAAAGCGTTTGACACGGTCTCCCACAGCATCCTCGCAGCTAAACTGGGGAAGTGTGGTCTGGATGATCGGGTAGTGAGGTGGATTGTAAACTGGCTGAAGGAAAGAAGCCAGAGAGTAGTGGTCAGCGGGACAGAGTCCAGTTGGAGGTCTGTGTCTAGCGGAGTTCCGCAAGGGTCGGTTCTGGGACCAGTTCTATTCAATATATTCATTAATGACTTGGATGAGGGATTAGAGTGTGCTGTCAGCAAGTTCGCTGATGACACAAAACTGGGAGGAGTGGCTGAGATGCCGGAAGGCTGCGCAGCCATTCAGAGAGACCTGGACAGGCTGGAGAGTTGGGCGGGGAGAAATTTAATGAAATATAACAAGGGCAAGTGTAGAGTCCTGCATCTGGGCAAGAACAACCCCATGTACCAGTACAAGTTGGGGACAGAGCTGTTGGAGACCAGCGTAGGAGAAAGGGACCTGGGGGTCCTAGTGGACAACAGGATGACCATGAGCCAGCAGTGTGCCCTTGTGGCCAAGAAGGCCAATGGCATCCTGGGGTGTATTAGAAGGGGTGTGGTCAGCAGGTCGAGAGAGGTTCTCCTCCCCCTCTACTCTGCCCTGGTGAGGCCGCATCTGGAGTATTGTGTCCAGTTCTGGGCCCCTCAGTTCAAGAAGGACAGGGAACTGCTAGAGAGAGTCCAGCGCAGAGCCACAAAGATGATTAAGGGAGTGGAACATCTCCCTTATGAGGAGAGGCTGAGGGAGCTGGGTCTCTTTAGCTTAGAGAAGAGGAGACTGAGGGGTGACCTCATTAATGTTTATAAATATGTAAAGGGCAAGTGTCAAGAGGATGGAGCCAGGCTCTTCTCAGTGACATCCCTCGACAGGACAAGGGGCAATGGGTGCAAGCTGGAGCACAGGAGGTTCCACTTAAATTTGAGGAAAAACTTCTTTACTGTAAGGGTGACTGAACACTGGAACAGGCTGCCCAGAGAGGTTGTGGAGTCTCCTTCTCTGGAGACATTCAAAACCCGCCTGGACGCGTTCCTGTGTGATATGATCTAGGCAATCCTGCCCCGGCAGGGGGATTGGACTAGATGATCTTTCGAGGTCCCTTCCAATCCCTAACATTCTGTGATTCTGTGATTCTGTGTGATTCTGTGTGATTAATTATTTGTATCAGAAAGATGTCATCACTGGTCTGTGACAATGAATAAAATAGAAATGCTCATACAAGTGAAGTCAGGATACAGATTTAGATGTCAAGCATTCTGAAGATTTTAATGAGACTATTCTTGGAACTGTCCTCTATGTCCATTGTCCCCAAGAAGATCTAGTCCAATTATACAATTAATATGTAATTTACAGTCTTTTTCCCTCCTCTACCCCTCCCCCACTCCAAAGTTACTTTCTGCTTGAAGCATAATAGAAGGGAGTAGCTACCTGAACCTGACTTTCCAAAAGAATTAATGTAATTACAGTGCATTAGCTGTTTTGCATTATTTGCCTAGGCACTGTATACATGCAAATAAGTTTACTCTTAATAACAGAAAAGTAAGTTTACCGTACATTTACAGGAGAGGAAAGAGTTACTAGAGTAGCTAAAGCATTACTTACAGTATGGCTTATCTCATGGTAACTTATTTACCCTTTCAACTTTCAGATACAGTCAGTTTTTCATCTCCCTCCTTCTATCATTTTTTTGTTACGTGAATGCACAAAAATTAGATTGGATACAGGCTTCATTTCACAGCTACCAACACCATCAAAAAACCCAATTTATTTAGTACCAGACAGTAAAGGTAGAATGAAAGGAATGATCAATTTTTCAAATATGATAAATGTGAATGCAGCTGCTAGCAAATTACCTAGTGTTTAGAGAAGGGATTAAAATACTATTTAACACTTACTTTTTTCACTGACTGAATAAGATAGTATTAGTACCTCTTATTTTCAGCCAAACTTGCACCTTTATCTGCTTACTTTTCTTTACACAATCTTCTAAGAGAATTTCCTTTCTTCTCTTAGTTGCATTCACCCAGTTAACATTGTCATCATCGACCAGATCCTTGTCATCCCCAGCTTCTGCTTCAACTTGCTTAGAAGTAGCTTTTGAAACTCTCACTAATCTTTCTCTTCCACTCAAAAGAAGTCATTTGGAGAACTAGAGAAAAACATGTTTTCAATAGTTAGGTAGTTTAGTTTTTAAGTATGCAGAAGAAAAAAAATGCAACTGGCTTATCTTGATTGTAAAATAATAATATGTAACAGACTGCCACCCATCCACACAAATTCTGCCCATCAGCTTCACTATAGATGTTAGTCAGGCAGTTATAATTTTGAGCCTAGCTAAAAGAGATTCTTGAGCAGAAACAGCGCCCCCCCACCCAAAACAAAGCAAAACCCTGCACCCCAAAAACAAACAAAAAAACCCCCACACACCAAAAAAAGCAACAAAAAAGACACCATGGAGCTCTGACACACCAGAAAGCCTTGTAACATTGAAGCCAACACACCGGAAACCAGACAAAAGGAAAAAGGAAACAACTCAGTCCAAGGTGAGCAACAAATCACAGGCACAGTCACTAGCCCCAAACCACTACAAGCTGCAACATCCATGCAGACCTCCCGCTGCACAGCCCTAAATGCCTTCAGCCCAGCCGCCTGCAGGGCCACTCCTCAGCCAGCAAGGCACCCCCCAGGATGGGCGTCTCTGGCGGGGCACTACCCACCACTCACCGCGGCCATGAACAAGGCCCAGCACAACTGATGGGCAGGTGGCAGGAAACAAGCAGCCAGGTGGGCTGAGAGAGACCACATCCTGCACCGACCTGGCTGTGGCTAGCTGGCTAGCCAGCCAGCCAGCCCGCCCTCCTTCCCTACAGCCCCCAACAGACTGAGCCTTGAGCAGTAACCTACAGCAAAAAGCCACTATCTACCCATCTCCCCCAAGCACTTCTTGTCCAGCTGGAAGGCCCACATGACCTTTAACCTTCAACCAGAAGGAAGAGGAAAGGCAGGGCGGTAGCAGCAGAAAAGGGAAGGGGGGGAAGAAGAGCTCCTCCCCGTCCACCTGGCGGGAGCAGCAGGGCCCATCGTCTCCCACGGCACAAGGGACAACCGCTGCCATCGGCCCCACGGGGCATGTCAGGAGATGTAGTCCCAGGGCTGCCGCTAAGGTGTGCCAGGAGGTGTAATTCCCTGGGGTCAGCTGGGGTGCCTTGGGTTCCTGCCCTGGAGGCCCCAGCTTGGGAGGGCCCTCGGATGTGTATGATAGAATGGTTTGGGTTGGAAAGGACCTTAAAGATCATCTAGTTCTAACTCCCCAGCCACAGGCAGGGACACCTTCCACTAGACCAGGTTGCTCAAAGCCCCATCCAACCTGGCCTTAACCACTGCCAGGGAGGGGGCATCCACAACTTCTCTGGGCAACCTGTTCCAGTGTCTCACCACCCTATATAATATATGTATAAATGCAACTGAACTCCAGCTTTAATGAGACAACTGGGACACATACAGGCATTGCAGTGGGAGTACCAATTCAGTAAAGGAACACCCTGTGAATGAGACTAGCTGCCCTGTTCCATGCTGCAAGGCAGGAGACACAGCTTTGAAGATTTTAATAACATCAGTGCTAAGTACATCACACAGTTAAATACAGAAGTGCTACTTGTGGAAATGCAAGGGGATGAAAATATGCAAGTCTGAGTTGTTACCACCTGCTAGTGATCAACTATGAAGGCAAGTATCACAAAGGGAGAGGTGAAGGAAAGATGGGAATGCCACATATCACACAAAACTGACAATATGTGACTTGCTTGTGAGAGCAGTCACCTCTTCACAAGGAATCTGTTAAAAGCAGGAAATACAAGAAGGAAAAATGACCAAGAATGAAGATGAGGTGTGTTTTTTTTTTTTTTCTAAAAGGAAGAAAAAGAAAAGACAGACTATAAGGTTTTAAATTGCTCCCTCTTTATAGGGGCAAATATCAAGATAAAAGAACCATCCATGGTGCATGTAAAGAGCAAAGTGCAAGATGCTAGATAAAGCAAGTCACCATAGGGCAGCACAAGAGGGGACTTTCCCAGTGTTCCATCTCAAATTCCATTTTGCTGTAAGAGGGTTTATAGGATCTAAGGGAAAACAGTCAGTCACCAGGCTAGCAGTTGGTGGCACCCAGCCTGCCTAGCTAGGAATTCTGCAATAATTTTAGTTGTCATGTTGCTGTTTATTCTAAAATCTTAATTACTATTGTTTTTAAAACAAGTGTAAGTTTGCCTATTAATTTGTAACATATATAACACCAGAAGACAGCATGCACACAGTTTCAAACAAGATGGTTTAGTATTTTATGTTTACTGTTACCATAAAAGCCAGTGTAAAGGAACTTTCTAAGGCTCAGTTTGTAGATTTAGAAAGCAGGCATCTTTATTATGGCGCTGGGAACACAGGGGATCACTCCACCCAGCAAGTTCACCTGAGAACAAAGAAACAGGTTCTTTTATCTAGTATAATCATACATATTCATTAAATTTCTCAGAAAGAGGTAGTCACTTCTGGGAACTCATCTTGATACTTGCATACTGTCACGGTTTAAAGCTGGGTCAGCTATTAACCCAGTGGCAGACGCTCTCTGTTAACCCTCTCCCCCCCCCCCCCCACCCTAAGGGAAAGGGAAAAGGGAGAGAGACTTACAGGTTGGAAAGTTAAAACAGTTTTAATAAACTATAGTAATGAAAAAGAGTATAATAAGAATAATAGAAATAATCAAATATATACAAAACCAAGATCAAGAGCTTGGAAATCCTCCTCAGGCAGAGTTGCTCCCCCCAGCACAGGCAGAGGGGAAAATGCAGTAGCTCCCCCTGCCATCACACCTGCAGGCTTTTAACTGGAGAATTGGCAAAGCTGGTACCAATCAGTGGGAGACAGGAGGGCCCCTCCCTCCTGGGCCCCACCTCCAGGAGGCAGTGGGTTAGTGATAAATAGGAAAGTGAGAATGACATGTATGGGATGGAAAACCTCATTGGTCAATCTTGGGTCACCTGCCCTGTCTGTTTCTCCCTGCAGGTGCGACCCCCCTTCAGCTCTTCACTCATAAGCAGTGAGGAATTTAGCAGTGACCTTGGTTTCTCTAAGACTAGTTGGCCTGGTTTGGGCCAAACCAGGACATTCCACCCCTTATTCCATACCATTCACGTCATACTCAGATCACCACTACCTTTTCATTTTCAAATATATATACACGTATCACTAGTTTATGATTCATCTTTATGCAAAAAGTTCATCAAGTTCATTTAGTTCAGGATTGTGGGTTTCCATCTGGCTAGGAGTCTCTCAGGGCAGGAGACATGGTATGAGTTTTGTCACGGTTCATGCCCACGGGTTGCAGGTTCAAAATGTCAGTCTCGAGGAGGTTATTGGACGCCACTTGCAGCTAGCTCCGGTCTCATCACCCTTGTCTTAACCTGAAAGACACTTATGAACACTCATAGTATTATGCAGCAACAACATACAGTTCAGAATTAAATAGTCTCACCCAGAATCAGATCACCTTCAGGGACACATCGGACTTCACCATCTTGCAACATCACCCACCAAATACATCCAGGTCCCTGAGCAAAAGCAATCCCATGAATGGGTTTACCTTTGCCCGTTGCAGGAAGAACCCAGACAGTTTTTCCCCAATAGATTCCTTTCATGCACCACAGGGACTTTATCCCCTTCTACTGTATGTAGAAGGTCTGACTGAGCAGGGCCAGCTCGATTGATAGATCCCCTGGTGTTAACTAACCAGGTAGCTTGTGCCAGATGTTTATCCCAGTTTTTAAAGGTTCCACCCCCCATTGCTTTTAGGGTAGTTTTTAACAGCCCATTATACCGTTCAATTTTCCCAGAGGCTGGTGCATGATAGGGGATGTGATATATCCATTCGATGCCATGCTCTTTGGCCCAGTTGTCTATGAGACTGTTTTTGAAATGAGTCCCATTGTCCAACTCAATTCTCTCTGGCGTGCCGTGTCGCCACAAGATTTGCTTTTCAAGGCCCAGAAAAGTGTTCCGGGCAGTGGCATGGGGCACAGAGTATGTTTCCAGCCATCCGGTGGTCGCCTCCACCATGATAAGCACATAGCGTTTACCCTGGCAGGTTTGAGGGAGTGTGATATAGTCAATTTGCCAGGCCTCCTCATATTTATATTTCAACCACCGCCCCCCATACCACAAAGGTTTTAACCGTTTGGCTTGCTTAATTGCGGCGCATGTTTCACAATCATGGATAACCTGTGCAATAGAGTCCATAGTTAAGTCCACCCCTCGGTCACGAGCCCATCTGTATGTTGCATCTCTCCCTTGATGACCTGAAGTGTCATGAGCCCACCGAGCTAAAAATAGTTCACCTTTATGTTCCCAGTCCAAATCTATTTGGAACACTTTAGCAGCCTGATCTGCTTGTTGGTTGTTTCGATGTTCCTCAGTTGCCCAACTTTTAGGTATGTGACCATCTACATGACGTACCTTCACGACTAGTTTCTCTAGCCGAGCAGCAATATCTTGCCACAATTCAGCAGCCCAAATAGGTTTACCTTTGCGCTGCCAGTTGCTTCGCTTCCACTGCTTTAACCACCCCGAACAAGGCATTTGCTACCATCCGTGAGTCAGTATAAAGATACAGCCTTGGCCACTTTTCTCGTTCAGCAATGTCTAGAGCCAGCTGGATGGCTTTTACCTCTGCAAATTGACTTGATTCACCTTGTCCTTCTGTGGCTTCTGTGACTCATCGTATAGGGCTCCATACAGCAGCTTTCCACTTCCGATGCTTTCCTACAAGACGGCAGGATCCATCGGTGAACAGGGCATACTGCTTGTCATCCTCTGGTAGTTCATTATATGGTGGGGCTTCTTCAGCACGTGTCACCTCCTCTTCTGGTGGCATTCCGAAGTCTTTGCCTTCTGGCCAGTCCATGATTACTTCTAAGATTCCTGGGCAATTAGGGTGCACTGTGCACCAGTGTCTACCAAGGCTCGATACCTTTGTGGTTTTGATGTGCCAGGCCATCGAATCCACACAGTCCAATAAACTCGGTTGTCCCTCTCCTCCACCTGGCTGGAGGCAGGGCCCCCCTAATTAAGAAATGGATTCGTGCTGCTCACAGGGACTGGACCTTCATTTCCCCTATTCACACTTGGGAAAAAGGGATTTGAGGCCCATCTACCCTGACTGGGGTCCTGCTCACTGGTAACTGGAGCAGCCATCCTCCTAGAAAAATTCTCTCTGGTATTTCTTTTAGCTTGCAACTCACGTACTCATGCCTGTAGGGTACTGGTAGGTTGTCCATGCCATCTGCTCATGTCTTCCCCATAACCACGCAGGGCAAACCACAGGATACCTCGTGACGTGTTCCGTTTCCTTTGAGCTGGTCCTGTAGGAGAGCATTTTCTCCTAACAGCTGCAACGAGCGCCTGTGTAGGTAGAGAGTCAAGTTTATTCTCGATCCTGGACAGTTTGTCTGACAGTTGTTTAAATGAGTCCTTGTTTTTCTTAGTCAGTTTTTCCACAGCCGAGATGCAGGCCTGCAGTGGGGAAGAAATACTATCTTCATACTGTCGCATACAGTTAGCCATTTCACCCACAGTAGATCGTGCCGTATCGTCTTCTCCCCATACTAATATTGACAATGTAGGGGTATATGTCGGTGGAGCATTCTTCACGACCTTCCAGAACATGGATCGGTTGCATTCCACTTCATCAGGATCTACAGGATCTACAACTTCCCGTGGGTGTCTATAAATGATCTCTTGCACAGCTAGTTCTCTAAGGTAGTTAATACCTTTTTCTATAGTGGTCCATTTGCTTAGGTGACTCATAACATCATCTTTATAGGGATACCTGCTCTTTACGGCTGACAAGAGTCGCCTCCAGAGACTGATAGTGTTTGACTTTCTTGCGAGCGCCTTATCAATACCACCATCTTTGGACAGGGATCCCAACTGTCTGGCTTCTCTGCCATCTAATTGCATGCTGTCTGCCCCATTATCCCAGCATCGGAGCAACCAGGTAATAATTGGCTCACCGTCATAACGGCTGAAGTCTTTCCTTATATTTCTCAGGTCCTTCAGGGATAAGGAGTGGTAGGTTATCTCTACGTCCGAGTCCTCCTCTTGTGATAGTTCTGCTTTAGAAGGACCTTTCTTCTGTGATGGGTCTGCTTTAAAAGGCAGATCAAGGAAACCCCCATCTGTGTCAGGCCCTAACTCTGCCTGAGAAGGGCCCTCACCTGGGCCATATGATGGCTCTGTCTTAGAAGGCTCTGAGTCATCATCCTTCTCTTCACGAGCTGATTTCTTTTGGTATTTCTTCCTGGTTACAGGAGCAATTGGTACAGATTCGATAGATGCTGGGGTTTGAGTAGATGCAGTGGCTGTCGTGGGGGGTGTAGCAGCTGTGGTGCAGGCTGCCAAGGTTTCAGTGGATTTAGTGGCTGTAGCGGCAGCACACGCTGTAGGATCTGAGGTGGCTGCATAACACCTACAACTGTCCCTGCACTGATATTTAATCTTATCCCACATCAGAAACACATTCAGGACAACCGAAAATAAAAACATGCCACCTAGACAGCACCATCCTAATTTCGCAAAATCTAGCGGAATCAGCTTGGCAGAAAAGGAGAAGGTACTATTTCCCGAAGTAAAACTGGAAGTGTAATCATTAACAGAATCAGCTAAAGGACGCCTGGAGCGTGCAGATGAAGTCGTTGCTACTGATTCGCGATCAAAGCTGCCCATCATTGTGTCATAGAGATAAGAGATCGGAATAGTAACTGCCCAGTTTATCACAGCATAAATCAGTATCAAACCCCATACCAAAACAATACATTTCGACCAGCGCCCACTGCTAAAGTGCATGTAAACATTCATAAGAAGCAAGGAATAACACAGTGCCCACGGCAGGTAAGGCATCATTGCAATACTCAACTGCGAAAGAAACTCTATAAAAAGATGTGATAACACAGCATTCAAAAATGACATCACCATCTTCGCTATCTGTTTTAATTTCTAACCCCTCGTAAATCTCAAAGGAAGAAATCTGATACTCTCTCAGTTGAGCTCTCCAGGTCTCCTCCAGCCAGAGCCAGGATTCAACTTATCAGAGCAACCTGTTGGAGCTTCTCTTGAGCCCCATGTTGTGCACCAATAAATCTGTCATGGTTTAAAGCTGGGCCAACTATTAACCCAGTGGCAGACGCTCTCTGTTAACCCTCTCCCCCCCCCCCCCCCCTAAGGGAAAGGGAAAAGGGAGAGAGACTTATGGGTTGGAAAGTTAAAACAGTTTTAATAAACTATAGTAATGAAAAAGAGTATAATAAGAATAATAGTAATAATCAAATATACACAAATATATACAAAACCAAGATCGAGAGCTTGGAAATCCTCCTCAGGCAGAGTTGCTCCCCCCAGCACAGGCAGAGGGGAAAATGCAGTAGCTCCCCCTGCCATCACACCTGCAGGCTTTTAACTGGAGAATTGGCAAAGCTGGTACCAATCAGTGGGAGACAGGAGGGCCCCTCCCTCCTGGGCCCCACCTCCAGGAGGCAGTGGGTTAGTGATAAATAGGAAAGTGAGAATGACATGTATGGGATGGAAAAACCTCATTGGTCAATCTTGGGTCACCTGCCCTGTCTGCTTCTCCCTGCAGGTGCGACCCCCCTTCAGCTCTTCACTCATAAGCAGTGAGGAATTTAGCAGTGACCTTGGTTTCTCTAAGACTAGTTGGCCTGGTTTGGGCCAAACCAGGACACATACTTATTACACATGCACAAAGTTAACAAGCAATGGTCTTAGAATGGTCTCTAGTGTTCTTTGATGATCTTTACGCTATGTCCTGTAGTTGAACTCTAGGAAAGGGGATGCGCAGTCATTGCCGGTTGTACATCTTGCCACAGTGTCATCTTACAAACTAGTTTAAGCCAGTATAGTTCCTTAGCAGGAGATGAGGCCTCTTCTTATCATCTTTTTAGAGAGTCTGTTCATTACAGAATGCTGATTTGGCAACAGTGCCAAGGGTGGTTTCGTGAACTTCACAAACAATTTATCCTACACGGGTAAAAGGCTGGCTCAACAGGGTATCATTATTTTGTTTTGACAGCTTAAGAAGTTATAAAGAAGTATTTGAGCCATTTGGCTTTGTCAAAAAAAAAACCCAAAACAAACCCCACAACACAGGAAGTAGGCACATCTTTGTTAAAGAACAGGACTTTATATCTGTCTCCCTTTAGCCCACACCCAGGGCTAAACAATAACCACTTGTTCTATCACCTAATCTCCCCTCCCCAACTAAGGGAATTGGGAAAAGGAGGGAGACTCATAGGTTGAAATTTAAACACATTTAATAAAATAAGAAAACCAATATCAATATTAATACAAAAGACACAAAATTATACTTAGCCCACAGAGTGGTGGCAAGTCACTCCAGAGATAGCAAACACTAAGAAAAGAGCAGAGCAAAAAAGAGTGTGTCCCTCTCTCTTGCAAGCTTTCCCTTTTATAGTGAACCTGATGTTAATGTTATAGAATACACCTGTGGGCCAGCCTGGGTCAGCTGCCCTGGATTTAACTGCTAATGGCCTTGATCACCATACCACAGCTGGCCACAAACTGAAACAAAATGTAACAGAAACTTGATTCTATAAATTTTATCCCCACAAAACCAGGACAATATCTTATAATAGTAATCAACTGGTAAAATAAAATTTATTTCCAAGTTTGTATTAAAAACTCATATCAAAACATCCATGAAAGTTTTTTTTAAATATTGCACCACCAAGATGCAAGTTTTATCCATTACCTAAAGAGTTATATTGCACAGGGACAATCAGGTTTATCCATGTTTTTGAAAAAATTACAATACAAAGGCAAGATAATTCAACATACTCCAACTGGAGTAAGCTTGGGAATATAGAGTAAACATACTTGACCAATTTGTATATTTGCATAAGCTGCCTCCTTACAACCCTGGCAGATTTCTCAGTGAAGTTTTGTTTCACAGCCTATTGGCAGATACTAGTGCGATGCTAAAAAAGGTCTGCAAGATCAGCAGGAACATCTGAAGAAAGCAGTTTCAGCAGCAAGATCTACAAAGCATAGGAAAGTTACACAACAGACAACTGTTCTGGATTCAAATAGCTTGTCAGCCTCCCTTTCTCCCTCCCCCACGCTGTATCAAAAAAACCCAAAAAAACCCTCAACTCTGTTCCATCAGGAAACTTTTGGCCATCAAAACTGATTTATCATACCAATAAAATTTACTTTATTTAAAACTATGCATATAGTATACTCCTGCCAGAAACTTACTTTAACTTCCAGATACCAAGACAAAGTAAAAACCACGGTTGCCTTAATGCACAAGAGGGCCAAAAAAGGTCTATAAAAATTAAAAGCTATTTGCACCTTGATACCTTGCATTTGTGGTCAGCATTACAAATTTGCAAACCAGGAGCAGATACCATTTGCAAATATTTAGTTTAATATGTGAAAGAGACCCTTTCAGTGATCCCAAACCAGTTCCAGATGAGGAATTACTGCAATAAAAAAAAAAAAAATAAAATCTGTGCACTGGTTATATTGTACAAGTGCAATATTTAACAATTTCAAAATAAAAGGGTAATGAAAATGAGTACACTGATTTATTCAGTACAACAGAACCAACTCTTACAAGGCTAAAAAAAAAAAAAAGACTCAAGTAGTATTTGCAGCTGGTCCCTCATGTTGACATCTCAATTTCAGGAGTTTAAACCCAAAGCTTTATTTAAGAAAAATCTTCCACTTTGAGATACAGTAATACAACCTTGCATTACAGGAACCATGTGTGACACTTGAGGATAAAGAACTGAAGTTGTAACTTGTACCTACATACTAGGCAGACCACACCATTGCCCAGTTCAGAACACAGTTACAGCAGCTCCAGGGCTTAAGCAGCTTTAAGTTTCCTCAAATTCTGTGCTGTGCATATTCATAACATGAATTTTTGAACTGAAGCTAGTTGGCCTGGATTAGACTGTTTTTATAACTGTAGCTAGCAGTTTTCAGCTAGTCATTGGCAAGAACCCCCATTCATTTTAAGAGTCCAGGTTTCACTGTTCATAGCAATGACTTGATTTCCAGTCTCTAAATGGGAGAACAACCTTTGAAACTGAGGTCATGAAGTTTATTTTTAAGAGAACACTCATTCTTGAATGCAAAACTAAATGTTTTATGACATAAAGTTTCTTGTTTAATGTTTACATCTATTAGTGCTAGAACTGTGGATAATTACATCCAGTTTACAAGAGATTAAATGTTTTTGTGCAAGTATTAGCTGCAATTTTAACATTTAAGGTTCAATTTTCTTCCCGAAACATTGCAAAAACCATAAATGCAGGATTTATGTCATTGGTAATGGCAATCTACCATTGAAAACTTTTTGAATATTAGCATTCAAGTTGTCATGATCAGTTTTAAACATTCAACTGAAAAGTTGGACTATTAATGTCACAATTTAAATGGCAGAGTTCGCTATAAAGGTGGCCTGGGAAAACCTAAACCTGTATATGTAGTTTCAACTGCAAAGTCAATTCACAGAATCACAGAATCACAGAATCAATCAGGTTGGAAGAGACCTCTGGGATCATTGAGTCCAACCATTGCCCTGACACCACCATGTCAACTAGACCATGGCACTAAGTGCCATGTCCAGTCTTTTCTTAAACACATCCAGAGATGGTGACTCCACCACCTCCCTGGGCAGCCCATTCCAATGTCTAATAACCCTTTCTGATAAGAAATTCTTCCTAATGTCCAACCTGAACCTCCCCTGGCGAAGCTTGAGGCTGTCCTCTTGTCCTATCGCTAGGTGCCTGGGAGAAGAGGCCGACTCCCACTCCACTACAACCTCCCTTCAGGTAGTTGTAGACTGCAATAAGGTCACCTCTGAGCCTCCTCTTCTCCAGGCTAAACAACCCCAGCTCCCTCAGCCGTTCCTCGTAGGTCAGACCCTCCAGACCCTTCACCAGCTTGGTTGCCCTCCTCTGGACTCGCTCCAACACCTCAACATCTTTCTTGAAGTGTGGGGCCCAGAACTGGACACAGGATTCAAGGTGCGGCCTCACCAGTGCAGAGTACAGAGGGACGATCACTTCCCTAGACCGGCTGGCTACACTATTCCTAATAGAGGCCAGGATGCCATTGGCCTTCTTGGCCACCTGGGCACACTGCTGGCTCATGTTTAGCCGGCTGTCGATCAGCACCCCCAGGTCTCTTTCCACCAGGCCACTTTCTAATCACTCTTCCCCCAGCCTGTAGCGCTGCATGGAGTTCTTGAGGCCAAAGTGTAAGACCTGGCACTTGTTCTTGTTGAACCTCATGCCGTTGGACTCAGCCCATCTATCTAACCTGTCCAGATCCCTCTGAAGGGCCTTCCTACCCTCCAGCAGATCGACACTGCCACCCAGCTTGGTGTTATCTGCAAATTTACTGAGAGTGCACTCAATCCCTATGTCTAGATCATCTATAAAGATATTGAACAGCACCGGCCCCAGAACCGAGCCCTGGGGAACACCGCTAGTGACCGGCCGCCAGTTGGACTTTGCCCCATTCACCACCACTCTCTGGGCTCGGCCATCCAGCCAGTTTTTAACCCATCAAAGAGTCCACCCATCCAAGCCCCGGGCAGCCAGTTTGTCTATATAATATACGCTAAGCTAGCATACGATATAAACAGATGTATCAAAGTATTAACATATATTTAAAAAACTGTAAATTTTAGATTCTGGAATAGCATACAAGAGTCCTTAGGGCTGTGCTCTTAACTACATGCACACATTTATAAGGATGTCACAGTTTAAAGCTGGGCGGGCTATTAAACTGGTGGCAGACGCTCTCTATTAACCCTCCTCCCCGCCCTGAGAAGGGGAAGGAAAAGAGAAAAGAGAGAGAGACTTAAGGGTTGGAAAGTTAAAACAGTTTTAATGAACTATAATAATGAAAAAGTATATAATAATGGAAATAATCAACTATATACAAATATATACAAAACCAAGATCGAGTTCCTCCGATGTTGGCCATGTCACCACCAGCACTGCAGGGCAGGCTCTGGGAAGGCCCAGGCTGGGCCCAGCAACAGACAGGAACTGGATTCAGGGATGCACAGATCAGGATCGGGGGCAGCAGGAAAACGGAGAGACTCCTCTTCGGACACCAGCCATAGCAGAAAGAGAGCGAGACCCTCGTGATCCCCCCACTTTATACTGAGAATGACATGTATGGGATGGAATACCTTCGTTAGTCAATTTTGGGTCACCTGCCCTGTCCACTCCTCCCTGGAGGTGCGACCTCTCTGCGGCTCTTCACTCGTAATCAGTGAGGAATTTAGCAGTGACCTTGGTTTCCTCTAAGAATAAGTACAGCAAGAGCCTTTCTGCATAACATCCCTACTGGTGCCTCAGTGATAACTATAAACTTCGAGCGTTATCAGTCCTAGAAGCAGACACTGTCTGCAAAACATGCAGTTACTTTCAGAAAGTGCAGTTGCTTAGAAGAAACTTAGCTGAAAGTAAAAATCACTGAAAGGAAAATTGGCCTGGTTTAGGCCAAACCAGGACATTCCACCCCTTATTCCATACCATTCACGTCATACTCAGATCACCACTACCTTTTCATTTTCAAATATATATAGATATCACTAGTTTATGATTAATCTCTATACAAAAAGTTCATTAAGGTCATTAAGTTCATGACTGTGGGTTTCCATCTGGCATAGTAGTCTCTCAGGGCAGAAGAGATGGTATGAGATTTGTCACGGTCTGTGCCCACGGGTTGCAGGTTAAAGACGTCAGTCTCAAAGAAGTTACTGGACGCCACTTGATGAAGCTAGCTCCAGTCTCATCACCACTGCATTAATCTGAAAGACACTTATTGAACACTGTTAATATTATGTAGCAATTAACATCATTCTCCAGGAGAAACTGGCTGCTCATGGCTTGGATGGGTAAAAAACTGGCTGGATGGCTGGGCCCAAAGAGTTGTGGTGCATGGAGTTAAATCCAGTTGGCGGCCGGTCACAAGTGGTATTACCCAGGGCTCAGTATTGGGGCCACTTCTCTTTAATATCTTTATCAATGATCTGGATGAGGGGATCAAGTGCAGCCTCAGTAAGATTGCAGATGACACTAAGTTGGGCGGGAGTGTTGATCTGCTTGAGGGTAGGAAGGCTCTGCAGAGGGATCTCAACAGGCTGGATCGATGGGCCAAGGCCAACTGTATGAGATTCAACAAGGCTAAGTGTTGGGTCCTGCACTTGGGGCACAAGAACCCCATGCAACGCTACAGGCTTGGGGAAGAGTGGCTGGAAAGCTGCCTGGAGGAAAAGGACCTGGGGGTGTTGATCGATGTCCGGCTGAATATGAGCCAGCAGTGGGCCCAGGTGGCCAAGAAGGCCAACAGCATCCTGGCTTGTATCAGAAATATTGTGGCCAGAAGGACAAGGGAAGTGGTCATCCCCCTGTACTCGGCACTGGTGAGGCTTCACCTTGAACACTGTGTTCAGTCTTGGGCCGCTCACTACAAGAAAGACATTGAGGTGCTGGAGAGAGTCCAAAGAAGGGCAACGAAGCTGGTGAAGGGTCTAGAGAACAAGTCTTATGAGGAGCAGCTGAGGGAACTGGGGTGGTTTAGTCTGGAGAAAAGGAGGCTCAGGGGAGACCCTATTGCTGTATACAAGTACCTGAAAGGAGGTTGTAGCGAGGAGGATGTTAGTCTCTTCTCCCAGGTAACAAGCAATAGAACGAGAGGAAACGGCCTCAAGTTGCACCAGGGGAGGTTTAGATTGGATATTAGGAAAAATTTCTTGACAGAAAGGGTTATCAAGCAGTGGAACAGGCTGCCCAGGGAAGTGGTGGTGTCACCATCCCTGGAGGTATTTAAAAGACGAGTAGATGTAGTGCTCAGGGATATTGTTTAGGGATATTGTTTAGTGGTTGACTTGGTAGTGTTAGGTTAATGGTTGGACTTGATGATCTTAAAGGTCCTTTCCAACCAAGACGATTCTGTGATTCTGTGATCATACAGTTCAGAATTGAGTATTCTCACCCAGAATGAGATCACCTTCAGGGACACATCGGACTTCACCATCCTTCAGTATCACCCACCAAGTACATCCAGGCCCTTGAGCAAAAGCAATCCCACGAATGGGTTTGCCTTTGCCCGAAGCAGGAAGAACCCAGACAGTTTTTCCCAACAAATTCCTTTCATGCACCACAGGGACTTTATCCCCTTCTACTGTATATAAAAGGTCTGACTGAGCAGGGCCAGCTCGATTGATAGATCCCCTGGTGTTAACTAACCAGATGGCTTGTACCAAATGCTTATCCCAATTTTTAAAGGTTCCACCACCCATTGCTTCAGGGTAGTTTTTAACAGCCCATTGTACGGTTCAATTTTCCCAGAGGCTGGTGCATGATAGGGGATATGATATACCCATTCAATGCCATACTCTTTGGCCCAGTTGTCTATGAGACTGTTTTTGAAATGAGTCCCATTGTCTGACTCAATTCTCTCTGGCGTGCCGTGTCGCCACAAGATCCGCTTTTCGAGGCCCAGGACAGTGCTTCGGGCAGTGGCATGGCGCACAGAGTATGTTTCCAGCCATCCGGTGGTTGCCTCCTGTTGCCGCTTGTCTGCGGCAAGCTCCGTTCGGTTGCTGGCTGGCCTGAGGCTATCCGCACCCCAGGGCCATTGAGCACTGACACCAATGTGAGGATGCAACAAATGGCATTTATTTAACTGCGCAACAGCCTTATATAGTCGTCTTGTCCCGTACGAACTCGCACGATACTTGCACATCCTGCTCCTTTCGCCACGCCTACCTTCCGTTACAGCCCGAGATTTTCCGGTCGCCGTACCCTAATCTACCTACATTTCCCCCTCCCCATGCTTCAAGTCATGCGAAGTAAAGCGTATCGCTGATTCTGGAGCCTTGCGTCAAAGCGTAAGCGTAGCTGGCGGATACAACATCCCGAGCCCAGGTTCTCCAGTAAGATTCCCCTGCAACTCCTGAGATGCAAAGCAAAAGCAAGCTAATCATGAGCGCATTGTTCAAAGCTTTTGTTTCACTCAGCAACGGTCGCCGTTCCTCATCTTTCTTGGCGCCCCGCCGCTTTACCAGACTCTCTGTACTGTCATGACTCCTCACGTCTGAAGGTCGAGGCTGGTGCTGTTTCGGCTTCCCCCACAGGTACTCCTGCAAAACATAAAGCTCGGACAGCGTACATATTACTTCGGGTTAGGATTTTGTTTTAAATCAGGGCGCAAACAGTGTGTAGGGACCCACTGTATAACATCATCCCGTTTGATGGCGGCATACCCCCTCCCGTGATGTAGCAGCTCCCAACCTGTTTCCCACTCCGCTGTCCCAGGGAACTGAACCTTGACTGGGGGGCCCACTTCTGGCACCCCTGGACCCCAATGTCGCTCAATTGGGGCACGCTCTTGGTCTCCCCGGGCAAAATGATTTAAAGAATAAAGAGGGCGATGTAAAATGTGAGATTGGTAGTTGACAGGAATTACGTCTGGGAATCCTTCCCCCTCCCCAAGAATCTTCATTCTGTGTTTTAGCGTCTGATTAGCGCGCTCTACAATGGCCTGCCCGGTAGAATTATACCGAATGCCGTGTTTGAGCGTGATACCCCACCGCTGACACCACTGACGTGTGGTATGAGCAATAAAACAGGGGCCATTATCAGTTTTGATCTCGACAGGTAGGCCTAGCCAAGCGATTGCAAGATTCCAATGTAGCTGAATGGAGCGTGCTGTTTGTTTCCGATGCCGGGTGGCCACAATCATCATACTGTAAGTGTCCACGCACCTCTATATTAGTTCTGATTGGCTTATGCTAAAAAGCTATATCTTGCAGGTGCAGCATTCTTTCTTATTTTTCAACTTCCCCCATAGCTTGTTGGTCTCATAGCCAAGGCCCTTGTTCTGTATTATGATTGGCTAGTTCATCACCACCCCATTACCACCCCCTGGACATGCCTGGACATAGCTCGTTCAGTAGCTCGTTCCCACCATTGTCCCGTGGGAACCCCACAATTCCCCCTTTTTGTTTTTGAACGAGCTATGTCCTATCTCGTCCTTTTTGGTTTTGTTTCTTACTCAAACCCGGTTCCCTGTGTCTCGCAGAGCCCAGTCAGAGAATCCCAGCCTTGGTTACCCATAAATCCTGCTCTCTGTTGTTGTGCCAAAAAGGCTGTATTGACCATTCGTTGCACAGTTTTCTGCAAACATGCAAACAAACAGGGTAACACAAGTAGGATAATGCCTATTATAAACATTCCCATAAGCAGACTCTATCTACAAAACATGCAGTTTACTTCAGAACATACTGTTATTCTCTATTATTCTAGCTGAAAGGAAAATTACTGACAGGAAAGCTGATTCTGTTTAAAGGTAACACAGAGCAGGCCTTTTAGAGCCTACTCTGAGGCCTACTCTTGCTAAACCGTTGCTAAACCATCCGGTATCAATTTCCCCCTTTGGAAGTAGTTAGATTTATTATCTCACTACTTCCATATACTATTCTCAATGATTGCCTCAACACAACCCACGCAGATCCCTATGATAACTATAATCACAACTACATAAA
Source organism: Nyctibius grandis (assembly GCF_013368605.1). Taxonomy (NCBI): domain Eukaryota; kingdom Metazoa; phylum Chordata; class Aves; order Nyctibiiformes; family Nyctibiidae; genus Nyctibius; species Nyctibius grandis. The sequence continues at coordinate 8,363,619 of NC_090694.1, forward strand.
CTATTCCCTCTAATAATGTGGCTAACCATCCTTTTAGAGACAATCCACCGTACTCCTGCGCCTGTAGAGACAGAAGCATAACCTCGACCCATTAGTAATAGTTCCCCTGGTCCCAACCCCTCGTTAGTACCTGGTTCCCTATACCACACTTTGCCTTTGTTTTTCACATAGCTTGCTCCCTGTCAAATTGCCTCCCAATGTATTACAATTGGGGGTCGCTCCTTATCTCCTGCTAAAGTTAAATGGTTAAGTACATAAACAGCTTTTGCAAGTCTCTCAGAAGGTTCAGTCACCTCTCCCCCTTTTTGTTTTTGCAGAAGCTGTTTCAATGTACTATGAGCACGTTCCACAATCGCCTGACCCGTAGGCGAATGAGGAATCCCAGTGACATGTGTAATACCCCATAGTTGACAAAATTGACGAAAAATCTGTGAACAGTATGCTGGTCCATTATCAGTCTTAAGTTGTTGTGGAACCCCAAGACTCGCAAAGCAAGCAAGTAAATGTCGTTTGACATGACGACCTGTTTCCCCAGTTTGTGCTGTTGCCCATATTACATGTGAAAACGTATCAACAGATACATTAACATATTTGAGCCTTCCAAATTCTGCAATGTGAGTAACATCCATTTGCCACAGTTGCAACGCACTCAATCCTCGAGGATTTACCCCTATTCCAATTCCCATGCCAATTTTCTGACAACTAGGACAAGCACTAACTAATTCACGTGCTTGTGCCATGGTGAGCTGAAATTGTTTCGTTAACATTTTCGCTGATTGATGAAAGAATTGATGGGATAGGCGAGCTTGTTCAAATAAATTTGGTGATATTTGCATATAGAACACAAGTGTGTCTGCTTTATTATTGCCAATGCTCAAACCTTGATCAAATTGATGACTACGAATGTGAGTGACAAAATAAGGCACCTCTCTAAGGTTTATTGCTTGATGCAACTGTAGCAAAATGGTGTAAAGTTGCATATGCTTCACTGGTCGTATAAAAGCTCTTTCAATTCGATTTACAATGCCTGCTGCATAAAGAGAGTCTGTTACAATATTTACAGGTAAATCCTTCCATTTTACAAAAACCTGATATATCACAAAAAATTCAAGTGTCTGCAATGAGTCCTCAGTTTGTCCTGAGAATTTGCAATGTTTCCATTGTCCATCCTCTTGCCAGGTAATAACTGCTGAATGTGATCGCTTTCCTGCATCAGTAAAAACAGTTAGTCCAGTCACAGGTATCTCTGATCTGATAGGTTTTTCTTCCCAATCCTGTTTGCAAATAAACTGTAGCTTTTTATCTTTTGGCAGATGTGTTAACAATTGTCCAGTAAAGTCCTGTAAGGCCATTTGAAAAAGAGTTGACTGATTTGTTAACCACTGTAGATATTCCTTCTTGATAGGTAAATAGATATAATCTGGGTCTAGTCCAGTAATGTCTGTAATTCTTTTACGCACTTCGACAAGCAGTTGTGCTATTGCTTCCACTCTGGTACAAATTGTTGTTTTTGGATGAAAAGGTGGAAAAACCCATTCTATGATTTGCTGTTTAATGTCCGGCACCTGCACAGTCATTGCAGTAGAATTTGTAAGGTCAGAAACCAAAGAGTCCACTCGAGCATTGCCTTCTGCAATAAACCCAGGCAAATTAGTATGATTTCTTACATATAAAACATAAAACAATGCAGTTCGGATTTGAATTTCTTGCCACAAAGCTCGCAGCAATTCAAAAACACACTGATTACATATATGCTCTATAACAGATCTATCCAATTGCTTTATAATGCCAGCTACATATGCTGAATCAGTAATCAAATTAAAGGTAATGGGAAAATTCTGAAATATTTTTAATACAGCTCGTAATTCTACCACCTGAGGTGAACCCTTTTGTTGTACTACCATAGATTCCCACTTGCCATCAGAATACCAGACAAGGCCCGCCTTGCCTGTGTTCCCAGATCCATCCATAAAAATGGTAATTCCATCCACAGGAGTGTCTGCGCACCACACTCCTGTGGCAATTGGAAGTTCCGCACTCAATTTTATGACAGGATGGGAGGGCAAGTGGTAAACAACCTGTCCCGAGAAATTCTCCATGGCTGTTTGCAAAGCAAAGCTACTAGCCATACACCACTCAAAATATTGAGCTGCAATAGTGGTTAGTGATGCAGGGATCTCTGGCCACAAGCTCCCGACATCGCATCCGTCCTTTGATGAATAATCTGTGCCAATAGCTCTGTAACGAATCTGATCATTCTGAATTCCATTGACCAATTATTGCATACGGAATTTGCCTATCAAACAAAGTGATAATTTGTATTTCCTGATTCAAATCAATACGATGTACAAATTTGGAATGTAGCCTGCTTTCTATTTCAGTAATCAGTTGCTGTACCTCTGAAGTAGTGTGTCGTGGTGCTGTTAAAGTTGTGTCTCCTGCTAACAATTGGAATAGAGACTGCAATTGTGACGACGTAAGCCCCAAGTACGGCCGCAGCCATAACTTGAGCCTTATGTTCCACAGTACCCACTTTTGCACATGCCTTTATCATAACATTCAAATCTGTTTTTCCAGGTAAAGCTTCAATGATCTTTTGACAATCAGCATTAGCATTATCCCTGTTTGCCACAGGTCCAAGGCTTGGCAGCCGCGCAGGTTAACCCTGCGTGGAAACACCAGTCCTGCGCTCCCTGCGGTTTGGGCTGCGAGTTAACTGCTTAGGCCTGGAACTGGTTGGGAAGATTCATTTGTGTCAGCACACGGTTCACCCCCCGTGTTCTTTCTCCAGTTTCCCTGTACTCTGCAGCTGGTTGTTATCAGCTGACCTTGAGCATTATACTGAGACCTGCACAGCTTCACAAAACGCCCTAGCTTCCCACAGCAATGACACATCAAAACAGAGTTATCTCTCCCACTCAGCTTCAACTTCTTAAGGCAGTTTTTCTTAAAGTGACCTTCCTGTTCGCATGTATAACAACGATGAACTACCTTAACTGCCGCCGCAAAAGTTTTTGCTAAATGCTCCATCTGAGATGTGGTGGTTCCTACTTTCTCACAAGCATCCATTAGCTCAGTTAAGGTGGGGTTACAATTTGCCATCCCTGCAACAACTTTCCTGCAGTCCTCACCTGTGTTGTCCTTCGCTAACTGTAGTGGCAATGCTTCTTTTACAATTTTCCAATCTAACAGTTGCCAAATATTTCTTCCCTTAGGATCCGCACCCACAATCACCGGATATGCTTGTGGAATTATAACTCCTTCTAATAACGCATCTCGAATGACCCCTTTCCATTTCACTCCTCCCTCACCTCCCCCCCTTCCCCTGTATACGCGGGCGGACGCTGACCCTCTCCCTCACCTCCCACATTACCAGATGGATGCAAACCTCCCCCCCCTCCCTGATCTAAAGGTGGAGTAGGGAGTTGTAAAGGAGGTTGAGGTGGCCCTAATACTTGTCCCGAACACAGAGGGGGGTTTTGGGGGAGACATAGTCACGTGCCTCGAGGCGTTGGCTGGACGGTGCTGCTGCAATTCCGTCTTTAATTCTTCCAGTAGTCTACCAAGCTCTGTCATGTCAAGTTTGTGTCCATTTCGTGATGGTAACAGTCCTTTAAGTCCTTGTGACTCTGGTACTGCTGATTCCGTAAATGGCGAATATGGTAAAGGTGGATACGAAGCATGTTTACCCTCCTTCTTGTTCTCCTGCTCAGCCTCATCCGTAGAGAGATCAATGAGAGGAGGAGGGGGTTTCGGCCAAGTCTCCTGTTCAGTGTCTGAATCAATTAGTCCAAATTGAGTTTGTGTTTTAGGGCGCACTACCGGTTCTGATGAATCTGTATCTATTTTTCTCGCTCCCCGCTCCTCGGCTTTTTTCGGAGCCGTCTGTACCGATGGCGATAAAGGAGCTGCCACCGGTACAGCCACCGGGGCCATGGGAGGTGTTGGTCCCGCAAACAGTGAGGGGGTAGTAGACGTCTGCGGTCCTAAAGCCATAAAAGCTGTATGTGTGACTTCTCTCTCTGCTTTTATTCCTTTTAACGCTTCGCTAACCAGCCTCCATGTAGCAGACAATTTAAAGGCTTCCTTATCACCACTTGACACCGCATTCCAGAGAGAGTCGCCAATCTTCTCCCATAAAGGCACTTCAAAGACATCATTAAAGGTTGTAAAATGTCCTTTATCTTTTGCCCAAAACAGTAACTGCTTTAACGCAGCTTCGTCATATTTAATTCCTCTCTCAGAGAGTATATGTTGGAGGAGTTTCACCACTGCCACTTCTGTCTTGGTCAGGGTAGACCCCATGTAAACACGCCCGAGCCGCATCCCATGTCGCCCGGTCCTCCCGCGCAGCCCGTAGCAGCCACAAGATAACTCCCCATGTTTTTAATTCTTTGGCAGAACCCGCTGCCATAGCTCGCTCAGCGAGCTTCATCGAGCACCGCTCCCAGGCACTCGGCTGTAAACAATCAGCCGGTCCTGCCACCGCCCCCTCTATAATGAGGCGGTCCACACACTGGGCTACGTCTTTCGATTTCACAGAAATCTTAAATTCCCCGCCCAGTAACGAAATCACCTTTATCAAGGCTTCCATGGTTCGCGAACCCACTCCGACCGCCTGCGGTCCGCCAGCCCAGCAATCACGTCGGGGTCACCATTTGTTGCCGCTTGTCTGCGGCAAGCTCCGTTCGGTTGCTGGCTGGCCTGAGGCTATCCGCACCCCAGGGCCATTGAGCACTGACACCAATGTGAGGATGCAACAAATGGCATTTATTTAACTGCGCAACAGCCTTATATAGTCGTCTTGTCCCGTACGAACTCGCACGATACTTGCACATCCTGCTCCTTTCGCCACGCCTACCTTCCGTTACAGCCCGAGATTTTCCGGTCGCCGTACCCTAATCTACCTACAGCCTCCACCATGGTAAGCACATAGCGTTTACCCTGGCGGATCTGAGGGAGTGTGATATAGTCAATCTGCCAGGCCTCCCCATATTTATATTTCAACCACCGCCCCTCATACCACAAAGGTTTTAACCGTTTGGCTTGCTTAATTGCGGCACATGTTTCACAGTCGTGGATAACCTGTGCAATAGAGTCCATAGTTAAGTCCACCCTCGGTCACGAGCCCATCTGTATGTTGCATCTCTCCCTTCATGACCTGAAGTGTCACGAGCCCACCGAGCTAAAAATAGTTCACCTTTATGTTCCCAGTCCAAATCTATTTGGAATACTTTAGCAGCCTGATCTGCTTGTTGGTTGTTTCGACGCTCCTCAGTGGCCCGACTTTTAGGTATGTGACCATCTACATGACGTACCTTCACGACTAGTTTCTCTAGCCGGGCAGCAATATCTTGCCACAATTCAGCAGCCCAAATAGGTTTACCTTTACGCTGCCAGTTGCTTCGCTTCCACTGCTTTAACCACCCCCACAAGGCATTTGCCACCATCCATGAGTCAGTATAAAGATACAGCCTTGGCCACTTTTCTCGTTCAGCAATGTCTAAAGCCAGCTGGATGGCTTTTACCTCTGCGAATTGACTTGATTCACCTTGTCCTACTGTGACTCATCGTATAGGGCTCCATACAGCAGCTTTCCACTTCCGATGCTTTCCTACAAGACGGCAGGATCCATCGGTGAACAGGGCATACTGCTTGTCATCCTCTGGTAGTTCATTATATGGTGGGGCTTCTTCAGCACGTGTCACCTCCTCTTCTGGTGGCATTCCGCAGTCTTTGCCTTCTGGCCAGTCCACGATCACTTCTAAGATTCCTGGGCGATTATGTTTTCCTACTTGAGCCCTCTGTGTAATTAATGCAATCCATTTACTCCATGTAGCATCAGTTCCATGATGAGTAGTAGGGACCTTACCCTTGAACATCCAGCCCAGTACTGGTAATCAGGGTGCCAGGAGAAGCTGTGCTTCCCTACCAGTTACCTCTGAAGCAGCCCTAACTCCTTCATATGCTGCCAGTATCTCTTTTTCAGTTGGAGTGTAATTGGCCTCGGAGTGCTTGTATCCTCGACTCCAAAATCCTAGGGGTCGACCTCGAGTCTCCCCGGTACTTTCTGCCAGAGGCTCCAGGTAGGACCACTGTCCCCAGCTGCGGTGTAGAGCACATTTTTAACATCTTGTCCCATACGGACTGGTCCAAGGGCTACTGCATGCACAATCTCTTGTTTAATCTGTTCAAAAGCCTGTCGTTGTTCAGGACCCCACTGAAAATCATTTTTCTTTCTGGTCACTTGATAAAGAGGGCGTACAATCTGGCTGTAATCTGGAATACGCATTCTCCAGAAACCCACAACGCCTAAGAAGGCTTGTGTTTCCTTTTTGTTAGTTGGTGGGGACATAGCTGTTATTTTGTTGATCACCTCTATAGGGATCTGGCGACGCCCATCTTGCTATTTAATCACTAAAAACTGGATCTCCCGGGCAGGTCCCTTGACCTTGCCTCTTTTTATGGCAAAACCAGCTTGCAGAAGAATTTGAATTATTTTCTCCCCTTTGTCAAAAACTTCTGCTGCTGTATCACCCCATACAATGATGTCATCAATATATTGCAAATGTTCTGGAGCTCCACCCTTTTCTAGTGCAGTCTGGATCAGTCCGTGGCAAATAGTAGGACTGTGTTTCCACCCCTGGGGCAGTCGATTCCAGGTGTACTGGATACCTCTCCAGGTAAAAGCAAACTGTGGCCTGCACTTTGGTGCCAAGGGAATAGAGAAAAAACGCTTTAGCAATGTCTGTAGTGGCGTACCACTTGGCTGCCTTTGACTCCAGTTCGTATTGAAGTTCTAGCATGTCTGGCACGGCAGCACTCAGAGGTGGCGTAACTTCATTTGGGCCACCATAGTCCACAGTTAATCTCCATTCTCCATTAGACTTTTGCACTGGCCATATAGGACTATTAAAGGGTGAGCGAGTCTTGCTAATCACTCCTTGATTTTCTAATTGTCTAATCAGTTTATGAATGGGGATCAGGGAGTCTCACAGAATCACAGAATGTTAGGGATTGGAAGGGACCTCGAAAGATCATCTAGTCCAATCCCCCTGCCGGAGCAGGATTACCTAGACAATATCACACAGGAACGCGTCCAGGCGGGTTTTGAACGTCTCCAGAGAAGGAGACTCCACAACCTCTCTGGGCAGCCTGTTCCAGTGTTCGGTCACCCTCACTGTAAAGAAGTTTTTCCTCATATTTACGTGGAACCTCCTGTGTTCCAGCTTGCACCCATTGCCCCTTGTCCTGTCAAGGGATGTCACTGAGAAGAGCCTGGCTCCATCCTCTTGACACTTGCCCTTTACATATTTATAAACATTAATGAGGTCACCCCTCAGTCTCCTCTTCTCTAAGCTAAAGAGACCCAGCTCCCTCAGCCTCTCCTCATAAGGGAGATGTTCCACCCCCTTAATCATCTTTGTGGCTCTGCGCTGGACTCTCTCTAGCAGTTCCCTGTGCTTCTTGAACTGAGGGGCCCAGAAGTGGACACAATATTCCAGATGCGGCCTCAGCAGGGCAGAGTAGAGGGGGAGGAGAACCTCTCTTGACCTGCTAACCACACTCCTTCTAATACACCCCAGGATGCCATTGGCCTTCTTGGCCACAAGGGCACATTGCCGGCTCACGGTCATCCTGCTGTCCACTAGGACCCCCAGGTCCCCTTCCCCTATGCTGCTCTCCAACAGGTCTGTCCCCAACTTGTACTCATACATGGGGTTGTTCTTGCCCAGATGCAGGACTCTACACTTGCCCTTGTTATATTTCATTAAATTTCTCCCCGCCCAACTCTCCAGCCTGTCCAGGTCTCTCTGAATGGCTGCGCAGCCTTCCGGTGTGTCAGCCACTCCTCCCAGTTTTGTGTCATCAGCGAACTTGCTGACAGTGCACTCTATTCCCTCATCCAAGTCATTAATGAATATATTGAATAGTACTGGTCCCAGTACCGACCCTTGAGGGACTCCGCTAGACACAGGCCTCCAACTGGACTCTGTCCCATTGACCACCACTCTCTGGCTTCTTTCCTTCAGCCAGTTCACAATCCACCTCACTACCCGATCATCCAGACCACACATCCTCAGTTTAGCTGTGAGGATGCTGTGGGAGACCGTGTCAAACGCTTTACTGAAATCGAGATAGACCACATCCACAGCTTTACCATCATCTATCCACCGGGTTACGTCCTCATAAAAGGCTATCAAGTTGGTTAAGCATGACTTCCCCTTGGTGAAGCCATGTTGACTGCCTCTAATGATCCCCCTATCCTTGATGTGCCTAGAGACAGCACCAAGGACAAGTTGTTCCATCACCTTTCCGGGGATGGAGGTGAGGCTGACCGGTCTATAGTTACCCGGGTCCTCCTTCTTGCCCTTTTTGAAGACTGGAGTGACATTCACTTTCCTCCAGTCCTCAGGCACCTCTCCCGTTGCCCACGACTTAGCAAAGATGATGGAGAGTGGCCTAGCAATGACTTCCGCCAGCTCCCTCAGCACCCGCGGGTGCATCCCATCAGGGCCCATGGATTTATGGACGTCCAGATTGCTTAATTGGTCCCTGACCCAGCCCTCATCTACCAAGACAGATTCCTCCTCTATCCTGACTTCTTCTGGGGCCTCAGGGGTCCGGGGCTCCTCAGGACAGCCTCCAGCAGTATAGACAGAGGCAAAGAAGGCATTCAGTAACTCCGCCTTCTTTTTATCCTCTGTCTCCAGGGCCCCCACCTCATTCATCAGTGGGCCTACATTGCCTCTAGTGTTGGTTTTACCTGCAATGTATTTGAAGAAGCCCTTTCTGTTGTCCTTGACCTCTCTTGCAAGGTTTAATTCCAAGGAGGCCTTAGCTTTCCTAGTTGCCTCCCTACATCCTCTGACAACAGACTTATATTCCTCCCAAGTGGCCAGCCCCTCCTTCCATGATCTGTACACCCTCCTCTTCCACTTGAGTTTGCCCAGCAGTTCCCCGTTTAACCATGCAGGTCTCCTGGTACCCTTCCTTGACTTCCTACTTGTTGGGATGCTCTGGTCTTGAGCTCGGAAGAAGCAGTCCTTGAATGCTAACCAACTATCTTGGGCCCCCTTACCTTCTAGTACCCTGTCCCATGGGATTTCCCCTAGCAATTGCTTGAAAAGGCCAAAGTTGGCCCTCCTGAAGTCCAGGGTTGTGATTCTGCTAGCTGTTCTGTTCCTGCCACATGAGATCCTGAACTCTACCATCTCATGGTCACTACAACCAAGGCTGCCCTCAACCTTCACCTCTTCAATCAGACCCTCCTTGTTAGTGAGGATCAGATCCAGCAGCACTCCTCTCCTAGTTGGCTCATCCACCATTTGCATCAGAAAGTTATCATCAATGCACTGGAGGAACCTCCTGGACTGAGGATGGCTGGCTGAGTAGGCCTCCCAGCAAATATCAGGGTAGTTGAAATCCCCCATGACAACCAGACCCTGTAATTGAGAGACTGCTTTCAGCTGCCTGTAGAAGGCCTCATCACCCTCCTCATCCTGATCAGGTGGCCTGTAATAGACACCCACAACAGTGTCACCCCTGCCAGCCTGCCCCTTAATTCGCACCCACAAACTCTCAACTCGCTCCTGATCCGCCCCTGGACAGAACTCAATACATTCTAGCTGCTCACTCACATAAAGAGCAACTCCACCACCTCTCCTTAGTGGCCTGTCTTTCCTGAACAAGACATAGCCATCCATGACCACATTCCAGTCATGCGAGGCTTCCCACCAAGTCTCTGTAATTGCCACCAAATCATAGCCCCCCGACCGAACACGGATTTCTAACTCCTCCTGTTTATTCCCCATGCTGCGTGCATTGGTGTACAGGCATTTCAGGGAGCGAGCTGAGCACACCGATTTCACCCCAGGGGGATGGGAGGCCTCCTGGTCTACCTCAACACTAGAGCGTTGCCCCAGTGGTGCAAGCCCAGCTACCACCCCATCCCCCTTCGAATCTAGTTTAAAGCTCTCCGAATGAGCCCTGCTAATTCCTGTCCCAGAACCCTTTTGCCCCTGCGACATAAACCTTTCCCATGTATTACCGTCACGCCTGGTGTCTTATAAAACCAGCCATTATCAGAGAACCCAAAGCCCTGCCTGTAGCACCAGTCTCGTAGCCAGGCATTAATAGAGAGAATCCTACTATTCCATCCCACGTCATCACCTGAAAATGGAAGGAGGGAGGAGAAAACAACTTGTGCCCCAGACTCTTTCACCAACCGTCCTAGGGCCTTGTAGTCTTTCTTCATCCCCCTCAGACTACAGGATGCAGCTTCTTCCCCACCTGTCTGGAAGATCAGCAGGGGGTAGTAGCCTGTGGCCTTCACCAGGTTGGGGAGTTGCCTGGTGATATCCCTGATTCGGGCTCCAGGCAGGCTGCAGACCTCCCTGTGATGGGGGTCAGCTCTGCATATTGGGCCCTCAGATCCCTTTAGGAAGGAGTCTCCAACCACTAAAACTCTTCTCTTCTTCCTTGTGGAGGAGGTAGCTATACGCCTGTCAGGTTTTTCTGACTGTGGTGGGACCTCTGATATAGGTTGCCTCTCCACCACATCCCCATTGGACCGGCTGTATTCCACTAGGGCTTCATATCTATTGCTCAGAGGCACCTGTGGAGGCAAGGTAGGCAAGGAGGGCACTCGCCTTTTGCCACAGCCATAGACTTGCCTCCACTCACTCCTCTCCTCTAGGTTATTGTTTTCCACCTGAGAGGGGCAGAGTACAGGGGTCCCTCGATCCTGGGAGCTCTCCGGCAGGTGCTCCCATTTTTGTTGCAGGGAGGGCAGAGCCTGGCTCCACCAGTCTATCTCCATTTCAGCCTCCCGAATGCTCCTAAGCCTTTCTACTTCGGCTTGAAGCCTTTCAACCTGGCTTTGCAGCTGTGCCGCTCGGCCGAGCAGATCATCTACCTGCTCACAGCGCACACAGCCCCCTGACAACACAGAGATGGTGTAGCATTCCCTGCAGCCTGCGACCTGCACCATTGCCTCCTTCCGTGGGAGCTCTGTCTGGGTTCCCACATCCATTTTGGTCTTCTTCCGCCGGGTAGATACCATTGTTCTTTCACTGAGCTGGGAAATACCTGTTGGTGACACCCCTGGTTCACAGCTCCTTGGCACCTTCCTCGCCTTGTGCACTGGGAGGGAGTCAGCGCCCTCCCCAGCGAGCTGCAAACTGCTGCGGCCTCTCCTGCCCTGGGACACACCCAGTCACTGCTGAGTCTCCCTCTCCCCTCTGGCCAGGGACTAGTCCCTGCCCTCCAGGAGGCTTTTTATCACCCAATCAACAGGGGGTGGTGCGTTTAAATCACCCGCGGTGCCTCTGGCTACGCCCCCTCCTCTCCTGATTCGTTGCCGGGAACCTCCGGGTCCGGGGTCGGGGGGAAGCAGCTCGGGGCTGATGCTCGTGGGGGGGGTGGGGGCTCGGGGGGGGCCCAGGGTACGAAAACCGCCCGGTTAAGCCCGATGTCACCCTCGCCCCCGCACTAACCTCAAGTCGCTGCCGCCGCTGTCGCTGCTGCCGCCGCTGTCAGCCAAGTCTCGATTGGTGCGATATTGTCGTCGGTGCACCGTGGTAGTAGCAATTGGCAGCTGTTGTTCTTCAACCTTCAGCAACCCCACAACAGAAGGATCCTCTGAGAGGCCAGGCAAGGTAGACAGCTGTTTAATGTCCTCAGTCTCTACAGCTGCTATACCAAAGGCCCATCTATACCCTTTTGGGTCCTTAAAATACCCTCTCTTGAGGTAGTCTATGCCAAGGATGCACGGAGCATCTGGGCCAGTCACAATGGGGTGCTTTTTCCATTCATTTTCAGTTAGGCTCACTTCGGCCTCCAATACAGATAACTTTTGAGATCCCCCTGTTACTTACGAAATACTGATAGATTCTGTCCCTTTATGATTCGACGGCATTAGGGTGCACTGTGCACCAGTGTCTACCAGGGCTCGATACCTTTGTGGTTTTAATGTGGCAGGCCATCGAATCCACACAGTCCAATAAACTTGGTTGTCCGTCTCCTCCACCTGGCTAGAGGCAGGGCCCCTCTAATTAAAGAATGGATTCGTGCTGCTCATGGGGATTGGACCTTCATTCCCCCTATTCACATTTGGGAAATAGGGATCTGAGGCCCATCTACCCTGACTGTAGTCCTGCTCACTGGTAACTGGAGCAGCCATCCTCCTAGGAAAACTCTCTCCAGTCTTTCTTGTAGAAATTTTCACATAATTGTTGTAGTTCTCATGAGTTAGGACGATAAGGATCAATAGAGATGAAATAGAATGAAGAATAGAATAATTAATATAAGTCTATCTGAATAAACACAGGTGGGTTTCATACCCCATGAATAATGTTCTCAGAGCCCCTTTGTATAATCCTGACCCATGACTGAACAAATCATCAGTCATAGGTTAATGAGTAGCTAAGCAGGAGTAGGCCTAGAAGTATTACCTTCTGATGATTTCAATAAAAGGGATGTATGAAGAAAATATGGGATACTTAGAAATAAGCATTAATAGACATAAAGTTCTAAATATACTTTAGCTATTTTAGGTTAATACTTAGGAGACGCTGGCAGTGGAAACCAGACTCTGATCAACCCGGATCAAGACGGGACACTGATTACAGCAAGAACATTAAGGATGGGTGTCGACCGGAGCCGGAGTGGAACCAGAACCTAAAGATCAGCTAACCAATGGAAAAGAATGGACTTTTGTGGACTCCTGACAATGGACTTTTGTGGACTCTTGACGAAGGAAGAAAGAGGAATTGAAATAGTCAGTGGATTTTTAACAGAAGCTCGTAAGAAGTTTGTGATGTAACTACTTATTAGTTTCTATATAAACTGATAGTGAATTTGAGTCAGGTACCATTCACTGCGGTGGTGGTCCAACTCTGAGTTGCTTCAATAAAGAATCAGCAAACCTAGAGACCCGGACTCTGCCAATTTTCTTTAACATTCTTCTACCTCGCAACTCACGTACTCGTGCCTGCAGTGTACTGGTAGGTTGTCCACGCCATCTGCTCATGTCCTCCCCATAACCACGCAGGGCAAACCACAGGATACCTTGTGACGTGTCCAGTTTCCTTTGAGCCGGTCTTGTAGGAGGGTGTTTTCTCCTAATGGCTGTGATGTCGGCCTGTGCAGGTAGAGAGTCAAGTTTATTCTCTATCCTGGACAGTTTGTCTGACAGTTGTTTAAATGAGTCCTTGTTTTCCTTAGTCAGTTTTTCCACAGCCAAGATGCGGGCCTGCAGTGGGGAAGAAATACTATCTTCATACTGTCGCATACAGTTAGCCATTTCGCCCACAGTAGATCGTGCCATGTCATTTTCTCCCCAGACCAATATTGACAATGTATGGGTATATGCCAGTGGAGCACTCTGCACAACCTTCCGGAACATGGATCGGTTGCATTCCACTTCGTCAGGATTTACAGGATCTACAATTTCCCATGGGTGTCTATAAATGATCTCTTGCACAGCTAGTTCTCTAAGGTAGTTAATACCTTTTTCTATAGTGGTCCATTTGCTTGGGTGGCTCAGAACATCATCTTTAAAGGGATACCTGCTCTTTACGGCTGACAAGAGTCGCCTCCAGAGACTGATAGTGTTTGGCTTTTTCGCAAGCGCCTTATCAATACCACCATCTCTGGACAGGGATCCTAACTGTCTGGCTTCTCTACCATCCACGTCCATGCTATCCGCCCCATTATCCCAGCATTGGAGCAACCAGGTAATAATTGTCTCACCTTCATAATGGCTGAAGTCTTTCCTTATATTCCGCAACTCCTTCAGGGATAGGGAGTGGTAGGTTACCTCTGCATCTGAGTCTTCCCCCTGTGATGGTTCTGTGTTAGAAGGACCTTTCTTCTGTGATGGCTCTGCTTTAAGAAGACGACCAGGAAGGCCCTCATCTGTGTCAGGTGGTGGCTCTGCCTGAGAAGGACACTCACCTGAGTCAGGTGATGGCTCTGCCTTAGAAGGCTCTGCATCATCATCCTTCACTTCAGGAGCTGATTTCTTTTGGTATTTCTTCCTGATTACAGGGGCAATTGCTATCGGCACAGATTGGTCCTCTGGTCCTGAAGTAGACATAGAGCACTTGCATCTGCACAGAGCACCAGTAGCAGATGGGGATAGAATCACCGTGGCAGACACTGGGGTTGGTGTAGCTGCGGTGCCCATCATCAAGGTTAAAGTAACTACAGTGCCCATTTTCGGAGTTGGAGTGACTGCAGGATCTGTCGTTGGAATTGGAGTAGCTGTAGTGCCCATTGCTGGAGTTGCAGTGTCCACAGTGCCTGTTGTCGGAGTTTGAATAGATCCAGTTGCTGTCTTGGGGGGTGCAGTGGCTACGGTGCAGACTGCCGAGGTTTGAGTAGACACAGTGGCTGTCGTGGGAGTGCTGAGGCTCGCTGGGGTCTGAGTAGATGCAGTGGCCATCTTGGGGGGTGTAGCAGCTACAGTGCAGGCTGCCGAGGTTTGAGTGGATGTAGTGGCTGTAGTGGCGGCATGCACTGTAGGAGCTGAGATGGCTGCATAACACCTGCACCTGCACCGATATTTAATTTTATACCATACCTGAAACACATTCAGGAAAACTGATAATGAAAACATGCCATTTAGATATCCCCATCCGAAATTCGCAAAATCTAGCAGAATCAGCTTGGCAGAAGAGGGGAAGGTACTATTTCCCAAAGTAAAATTGAAAATGTAATCATTAACGAAATCCGCTAGAGGGCGCGCGGGGTAGGCAGATGAAGTCACTGCTACTGATTCGCGATTAAAGCTGCCCATCATTGTGTCATAGAGATAAGACATCGGAATAGCAACGGCCCAATTTATCACGGCATAAATCAGTATCAAACCCCATAGCAAAACGATGCATTTCGACCAGCGCCCACTGCTAAACCGCATGTAAACATTAATAAGAAGCAAGCAGGAACACAGTGCATACGGCAGGTAAGGCAGCATTGCAATACTCAACTGTGAAAGAAACTCTAAGAGATGAGATAACACTGTGCCCAAAAGCGATATTATAATGTTAGCTATCTGTTTTAATTTCCAACCCCTCGTGAATCTCAAAGGAAGAAAATCTGATACTCTCTCGACTGAGCTATCCGGGCCTCCTCCCGCCAGAGCTGGGATTCAACTTATCAGAGCAACCTGTTAGAGCCGTCTTGAGTTGAGTCGGCCCCACATTGGGTGCCAATAAATCTGTCACGGTTTAAAGATGGGCTGACTATTAAACTGGTGGCAGACGCTCTCTGTTAACCCTCCTCCCCCCGCCAGAAGGGGAAGGAAAAGGGAAAAGGGAGAGAGGCTTAAGGGTTGGAAAGTTAAAACAGTTTTAATGAACTATAATAATGAAAAAGTGTATAATAATAATAATGGAAATAATTAAATATATACAAATATATACAAAACCAAGATTGAACTCCCCTGATGTCGGTCACATCACCACCGGCACTGCAGGGCAGGCTCTGGGAAGGCCCAGGCTGGGCCCAGCGACGGACGGGAATTGGATTCAGGGATGCACAGATCGGGATTGGGGGCAGCAGGAAAATGGACAGAGTCCTCTTTGGACACCGGCCATAGCAGAAGGAGGCGAGACCCTTGTGATCCCCCCGCTTTATACTGAGAATGACGTGTATGGGATGGAATACCCTCGTTGGTCAATTTTGGGTCACCTGTCCTGTCTGCTCCTCCCTGGAGGTGCGACCTCTCTGCGGCTCTTCACTTGTAATCAGTGAGGAATTTAGCAGTGACCTTGGTTTCTCTAAGAATAAGTACAGCAAGAGCCTTCCTGCATAACATCCCTACCGGTGCCTCAGTGATAACTATAAACTTTGAGTGTTATCAGTCCTAGAAGCAGAGACTGTCTGCAAAACATGCAGTTAGTTTCAGAAAGTGCAGTTACTTAGAGACTTAGCTGAAAGTAAAAATCACTGAAAGGAAAATTGGTCTGTTTTAGGACAAACCAGGACAAAGGAATAGGATTCTCAGCCTGCAGTAGCAGTGGGGAGCTGCTGTGCTGCTACCACACTAAGGTATGAGCAGTGGAAACTGCTGACAGTTCTCCTTCACAGAGCAACATTTTGTTTCAGCCCACAGGGTGCCAAGTCTTCTCAGCATTAAGTCTCTCACCACTGTTGTGGCCTCAACTGTTCTACTCACAGCCCACAGAATTTCACCCTTAGTGCATTACAGAGCACCTACATGCATTTCCACCAGGTTGGATTTGTGTGGATTTAATCAAATTTATCCGTTATTAAAAGTAGTATGCTATAGTATGTTATAATGCATTAAACTATTCTTTATCGTTTACTGCCAAATAAGGGGGAGGAAACACAGCAGTTTTAACACATTACTGTTAGATGCTGACAATTCTGATCAACTGAGGCACAATTTTAGATGGTGACCAACAAGTCATACTTAGTAAATGTACATTTACTAGTTCAGTGACCTTACAGAGCATCAGATGTATGCATTACCAGTGAAAAAAACAAGAAGGTCTGTGTAACTTAAATGTTATATGAAGTCTAATGTGCAATCAATGTAAAGTGTCATGAACACTGCCCCAAGGGCATGTGACTTCCTGTACCTGTATTATGATATTGGACAGCAGACAATCAGAATTCACTCCAGCTTCAAAATAATATACATAACTGCCCGTAATCATTCCAATCCCTCTGCAAATTGCATTCTGTGGCTAGTATTTTCAGCGCCTTAGTTAATTTAACTTGATTATAACTGGAAGCATCTGACTATGATTTAAGCACGCTTATTGCTGTAAAAGAAATAAGCCCATCTTCAAAATTATTGTGCAAGTATTTTAATAAGATTTGAACACATCTCAAAGAATTCTATTGTATGACTCCCTGGTCTTGGAGTTAAGTCAGCTTTAGGAGAGCCAAGCGAAGAGGTCACTGATGGGGTAAGGGATATATCTGCAGATTTTCCTTGTGCATCATCATCTGAATCTTTTTGACAGGATCTACAGTTGCTTACAGAACCTGATCTCCGTGGAGTTGCAGTCCCAGATTTTGCTTCAATAATTTCATCTGAGGGGCAAGTGGAAAGAGGAGGAAAATTAGTTATCAGTATCAAATTAGTCATAGGAACAGCAAACATCTTCCCCTTCTCACACTTCTAATCTTGTTTTTTAAATCTTGATTAATACATAAACAGCTTTTGCAAACTGTATATAGTTGATACAAAATAAAAGCTTATACATATAGCAACACAGAATCAAATGTCCTTATGCAAATTATTCTTGTGCTCTGAACTGTGCTCCAGGACTCTCTGATCTAGTTTAGACCAGCACTCACCATATTTTTCATGAACTAGTATCAGCAGCTATTAGTTCAACTGATTTAGTTTGCTTAAACTTAAAACAGAAACAGGATAGCATCATAAGGTTAAGTCAAATAACAATTCAAACATTTTGTAGATGCTTTTTGCTAGCATCTACTTTATTATATTTGTTTTCTTTCGATTTGGCTATTTATACTTGGTTATTTGTATTTTTATTATAATTCATTGATGCATTAATTGCTAGAATCTACATTAATTTATCCTTCATTTTTGGGCTGCAGCAGTTTAAGTTTACTTCTAAGATGGAAGTATTTCCTCCTCATACTGAAGGTAATGTTCTGCTGAAGTAGCTCTATTCTTACTTTAAATACTCAACATTAGTTTGACCCATACCTAGCACCAGGAAAAGTTATTTCCAGGAGAAATTAGTGAACACAGGAGAGATTGCCTTGTCACATCAAAGCTACTTTAAACTACAGTTTGGTAAGAGGAACAGAGAAGTTAGTTAGCTGTGTCAGAGGGAAAGGAAAGTCAGATCAGCTTCACTACTGGAAGACAAATGCCAAATCCATGCCTATGGGTTGTATTTCCTCAAGAGTTGAGGCCAGGACCCCAGCAGGCTGCCCTCCCCCAGCTGCATGGCTCTAAGCAGTCATCTCCTCTCCAACAGGGATGGCATCTGTCCTATACTGCAGTAGGTCAGCACAGGAAAGCGATTCATCCCCTGTATCAAATACTACTGGATCTAAACAAGCACTTGTCAGAATGGACAAGGCAAGAACTGCAGTGCCAAGTCAGATCAGGTTAAACTGTCACGACACAGAGCCTTAGCCATCCTATACTGTAATCTAGCCATATTCCAAGTAAATCCTTTTTCCATGCCACATTTTCCTAGGCATGTCATGTACACCATCGGCTGTAGATAATTCTGTTTTAGTCTACTATGCCCTTGAACAAGCATTATGGCCACTCTATATTAGCTCCTCCATTTTCAGGAAGGTATCCAACTTGGAGTTTGTGCTAGTTTTGGCTGGGAAAGAGTTAATTTTCTTCATAGTGGCTAGTATGGGGCTATGTTTTGGATTTGTGCTGGAAACAGTATTGGCAATACAGAGATGTTTTAGTTATTGCTGAGCAGTGTTTGCACAGAGTCAAGGACTTTTCTGCTTCTCATACCACCCTACCAGCGAGTAGGCTGGGGGTGCACAAGAAGTTGGGAGGGGACAGAGCCGGGACAGCTGACCCCAACTGACCAAAGGGATATTCCATACCATATAATATCATGCTCAGCATATAAAGCTGGGGGAAGAAAGGAGGAAGGGGGGGACGTTCAGAGTTATGGGGTTTGTCTTCCCAAGTAACTGTTACACATGATGGAGCCCTGCTTTCCCAGAGATGGCTGAACACCTCCCTGCCGATGGGAAGCAGTGAATCACCGAATCACAGAATCACAGAATCAATCAGGTTGGAAGAGACCTCTGGGATCATCGAGTCCAACCGTTGCCCTGACACCACCATGTCAACTAGACCATGGCACTAAGTGCCATGTCCAGTCTTTTCTTAAACACATCCAGAGATGGTGACTCCACCACCTCCCTGGGCAGCCCATTCCAATGTCTAATAACCCTTTCTGTAAAGAAATTCTTCCTAATGTCCAACCTGAACCTCCCCTGGCGAAGCTTGAGGCTGTGTCCTCTTGTCCTATCACTAGTTGCCTGGGAGAAGAGGCCGACTCCCACTTCACTACAGCCTCCCTTCAGGTAGTTGTAGACTGCAATAAGGTCACCTCTGAGCCTCCTCTTCTCCAGGCTAAACAACCCCAGCTCCCTCAGCCGTTCCTCATAGGTCAGACCCTCCAGACCCTTCACCAGCTTGGTCGCCCTCCTCTGGACTCGCTCCAACACCTCAACATCTTTCTTGAAGTGTGGGGCCCAGAACTGGACACAGGATTCAAGGTGCGGCCTCACCAGTGCCGAGTACAGAGGGACGATCACTTCCCTAGACCGGCTGGCTACACTATTCTTAATAGAGGCCAGGATGCCATTGGCCTTCTTGGTCACCTGGGCACACTGCTGGCTCATGTTTAGCCGGCTGTCAATCAGCACCCCCAAGTCTCTTTCTGCCGGGCCGCTCTCTAACCACTCTTCCCCCAGCCTGTAGCGCTGCATGGGGTTGTTGTGGCTGAAGTGTAAGACCCGGCACTTGTTCTTGTTGAACCTCATGAATGAATTCCTTGTTTTGCTTTGCTTGCGCATGTGGCTTTTGCTTTACCTATTCAACTGTCTGTATCTCAACCCATGAGTTTTCTCACTTTTACCCTTCTGATTCTCTCCCCCATCCTACTGTGAGGGGAGTGAGCGAGCGGCTGTGTGGTGCTCAGTTGCCAGCTGGGATTAAACCACAACAGTCCTTTTTTGGCAGCCAACATGGGGCTCAAAGGGTTTGAGATAACGACAGATTTGATTGGAATGTGCCAGATAGATAGAATTTATAGCTGTTATTGCTGTTTAGCTATTAACTGGCAGGCTCCTCTACTTGCCACGGTGCTTGCTTGCCTTACTGTAAATTAGAGTCTAGTGCTCATTACAGAATCACAGAATCACAGAATGTTAGGGATTGGAAGGGACCTCGAAAGATCATCTAGTCCAATCCCCCTGCCGGAGCAGGATTACCTAGACCATATCACACAGGAACGCGTCCAGGCGGGTTTTGAATGTCTCCAGAGAAGGAGACTCCACAACCTCTCTGGGCAGCCTGTTCCAGTGTTCGGTCACCCTCACCGTAAAGAAGTTTTTCCTCATATTTATGCGGAACCTCCTGTGTTCCAGCTTGCACCCATTGCCCCTTGTCCTGTCAAGGGATGTCACTGAGAAGAGCCTGGCTCCATCCTCATGACACTTGCGCTTTACATATTTATAAACATTAATGAGGTCACCCCTCAGTCTCCTCTTCTCCAAGCTAAAGAGACCCAGCTCCCTCAGCCTCTCCTCATAAGGGAGATGTTCCACTCCCTTAATCATCTTTGTGGCTCTGCGCTGGACTCTCTCTAGCAGTTCCCTGTGCTTCTTGAACTGAGGGGCCCAGAACTGGACACAATATTCCAGATGCGGCCTCAGCAGGGCAGAGTAGAGGGGGAGGAGAACCTCTCTTGACCTGCTAACCACACTCCTTCTAATACACCCCAGGATGCCATTGGCCTTCTTGGCCACAAGGGCACACTGCTGGCTCATGGTCATCCTGCTGTCCACTAGGACCCCCAGGTCCCCTTCCCCTATGCTGCTCTCCAACAGGTCTGTCCCCAACTTGTACTCATACCTGGGGTTGTTCTTGCCCAGATGCAGGACTCTACACTTGCCCTTGTTATATTTCATTAAATTTCTCCCCACCCAACTCTCCAGCCTGTCCAGGTCTCTCTGAATGGCTGCGCAGCCTTCCGGTGTGTCAGCCACTCCTCCCAGTTTTGTGTCATCAGCGAACTTGCTGACAGTGCACTCTATTCCCTCATCCAAGTCATTAATGAATATATTGAATAGTACTGGTCCCAGTACCGACCCTTAAGGGACTCCACTAGACACAGGCCTCCAACTGGACTCTGTCCCATTGACCACCACTCTCTGGCTTCTTTCCTTCAGCCAGTTCACAATCCACCTCACTACCCGATCATCCAGACCACACATCCTCAGTTTAGCTGTGAGGATGCTGTGGGAGACCGTGTCAAACGCTTTACTGAAATCGAGATAGACCACATCCACAGCTTTACCATCATCTATCCACCGGGTTATGTCCTCATAAAAGGCTATCAAGTTGGTTAAGCATGACTTCCCGTTGGTGAAGCCATGCTGAGTGCCCCTAATGATCCCCCTATCCTTGATGTGCCTAGAGACAGCACCAAGGACAAGTTGTTCCATTACCTTTCCGGGGATAGAGGTGAGGCTGACCGGTCTATAGTTACCCGGGTCCTCCTTCTTGCCCTTTTTGAAGACTGGAGTGACATTCGCTTTCCTCCAGTCCTCAGGCACCTCTCCCGTTGCCCACGACTTAGCAAAGATGATGGAGAGTGGCCTAGCAATGACTTCCGCCAGCTCCCTCAGCACCCGCGGGTGCATCCCATCAGGGCCCATGGATTTATGGACGTCCAGGTTGCTTAATTGGTCCCTGACCCAGCCCTCATCTACCAAGACAGACTCCTCCTCTATCCTGACTTCTTCTGGGGCCGCAGGGGTCCGGGGCTCCTCAGGACAGCCTCCAGCAGTATAGACAGAGGCAAAGAAGGCATTCAGTAACTCCGCCTTCTTCTTATCCTCTGTCTCCAGGGCCCCCACCTCATTCATCAGTGGGCCTACATTGCCTCTAGTGTTGGCTTTACCTGCAATGTATTTGAAGAAGCCCTTTCTGTTGTCCTTGACCTCTCTTGCAAGGTTTAATTCCAAGGAGGCCTTAGCTTTCCTAGTTGCCTCCCTACATCCTCTGACAACAGACTTATATTCCTCCCAAGTGGCCAGCCCCTCCTTCCATGATCTGTACACTCTCTTCTTCCACTTGAGTTTGCCCAGCAGTTCCCCGTTTAACCATGCAGGTCTCCCGGTACCCTTCCTTGCCTTCCTACCTGCTGGGATGCTCTGATCTTGAGCTTGGAAGAAGCAGTCCTTGAATGCTAATCAACTATCTTGGGCCCCCTTACCTTCTAGTACCCTGTCCCATGGGATTTCCCCTAGCAATTGCTTGGAAAGGCCAAAGTTGGCCCTCCTGAAGTCCAGGGTTGTGATTTTGCTAGCTATTCTGTTCCTGCCACATGAGATCCTGAACTCTACCATCTCATGGTCACTACAACCAAGGCTGCCCTCAACCTTCACCGCTTCTTAGTGGCTACTTTTTGCTTTTTCTGCTTGCTGTGCTGCTTGTCATCTTACTCTGCTGTGCCTGGGACATTTTGATAACAGCAATGGCCATGCACCTGGGCTGGCAGATGGCCAGGGCATCGATGCTGTTTCTGTGCTGCTGTACTGGACAGGCTGGAACTCCAGTGTGAACTTGAGTCAAAGGGACTGTGAGCTGTGGATGAGTCTATGTGGGAGCAGTACACCCCAAAGCATCTGTGGCCATGGATAAGCCCATACCAGATCAGGTACATCTCAAAGTGTCTGTGGCCGTGGTTATGTCCATGCCACAGCAGGTATACCTCTGAAGGGATTGTGGCCCAAGGATAAGGGCAAAGAAGGGGTGAAGGCCCAAGGATTGTGGCCCAAAGAAGGGCAACGAAGCTGGTGAAGGGTCTAGAGAACAAGTCTTATGAGGAGCAGCTGAGGGAACTGGGGTTGTTTAGTCTGGAGAAAAGGAGGCTGAGGGGAGACCTTATCGCTCTCTACAGCTACCTGAAAGGAGGTTGTAGCGAGGCAGGTGTCAGTTTCTTCTCCCAAATAACAAACAATAGGACGAGAAGAAATGGCCTCAAGTTGTGCAAGGGGAGATTTAGATTGGATATCAGGAAAAATTTCTTCACCAAAAGAGTTATCAAACATTGGAACAGGCTGCCCAGGGAAGTGGTTGAGTCACCATCCCTGGAGGTATTTAAAAGACGTGTAGATGTGGTGCTTAGGGACATGGTTTAGCGGTGGACTTGGCAGTGCTAGGCTAATGGTTGGACTTGATGATCTTAAAGGTCCTTTCCAACCAAAAAAATTCTATGATTCTGAGTCCATGCTGGAGAAGGTACACCTTGAAGCATCTGTGACTGTGCATGAGGTCATGCTGGAGCACCTCAAAGCATGTGGCCACGGATAAGCCCACGACAGAGCAGGTACACCCCTGGAGGGACTGCAGCCATGGGTAAGGCCATGTTGGAGCAGGTTTACTTCTGAAGGGAGTGTGGCTGTGGGTAAGGCCATGCTGGAGCAGGTATATCTCTGAAGGCATTGTGGCCCATGGAGAAGGCCATGCTGGAACAGGTGCACCTCAAAGCAAGTGTGGCTGTGGTTAAGGCCATGCTGGAGCAGGTATATCTCTGAAGGCATTGTGGCCCATGGAGAAGGCCATGCTGGAACAGGTGCACCTCAAAGCAAGTGTGGCTGTGGTTAAGGCCATGCTGGAGCAGGTATACCCCTGGAGAGACTGTGGCTCATAGATAAGGCTCCACTTGGAGCAGGTACACCCCTAAGGGACTGCAGTCTACGGATAAGTTTAAGCCAGAGCAGGGGCAAGGGGAGGAGTTCATTGCAATGTTAAACCCTGTGGTCTGAGCCAAAGGGACCAGGGGTGGGGAATGTAATGATATACCTTTAAATTGTTGTAACCCATGATTTGAGTTACATATTATAGGAATTACTACAGCAGGAATCACCTGAACCAATGGAGGACAAGCCTTACAAGGAGCAGTGCAAGTGCAGTGACTCAACCTGAGCTGGCTTTGGTGCCCAGTAACACCATGCAACATACCACCTGTCCTGTCCTGAGTGACCACCATAACAGATGGAGGCCAAAGTCATGGACTAAATGAACTCAATGGACATTTTGTGGACATTTTACAGGGGTAGTCCATAGACTAGGGGAATGATATCTGTGTATTATATCAAAGGATGGGAAGGGGAGTAGTGGTTAATGAGGATGGATTGGATAGTGTGGGACCTGAGCATGACATAAATGGTATGGAATAAGGGGTGGAGAATGTGCTGGTTTTGGCTGGGATAGTTAATTTTCTTCATAGTAGCTTGTATAGGGCTATGTTTTGGATTTGTGCTGAAAAAAGTGTTGAAATACAGAGATGTTTTAGTTATTGCTGAGCAGTGCTTACACAGAGTCAAGGCCTTTTCTGCTTCTCACACCAACCCACCAGCAAGTAGGCTGGGGGTGCACAAGAAGTTGGGAGGGGACACAGTTGGGACAGGTGACCCCAATCAACCAAAGGGATATCCCATACCATATGACATCATGCTCAGCATATAAAGCTGGGGGAAGAAAGGAGGAAGGGGGGGGATATTCAGAGTTATGGCGTTTGTCTTCCCAAGTAACCATTACACATGATGGAGCTCTGCTTTCCTGGAGATGGCTGAACACCTGCCTGCCAATGGGAAGTAGTGAATGAATTCCTTGTTTTGCTTTGCTTGCTTGTGCGGCTTTTGCTTTATCTATTTAACTGTCTTTATCTCAACCCACAAGTTTTCTCATTTTTACCCTTCTGATTCTCTACCCCATCCCACTGGGGTGGAATGAGCGAGCGTCTCTGATGCTCAGTTGCCAGATGGGGTTAAACCACAACAGAGCTGTGTGCTGTGTTACTGTCACTCTATAAAAATAGACCTCTGTACAGGTTAGTCCAACTGCTTTTAAGACTTCACTTACTGCAAGAATATAATTCTGAAATGGTTGGGGCCCCAAGAGCAAAGGGGATGTTGTAAATACCTTAATTACTCAACTATCCTGGGTGCTCAACTAAACAAAGGAAAGCCTTTGCAATTTGGAGAGCGGTAATGGCTGTAAGATAAGGAGGCTCTGGGATGTTCTCACTTCAGATGGCTGGGCCTTGGGATGGGCAGATGCACGAGAACATAGAGATAAGGGAATTGCAACAACAGCCTCGAAGGACCTGGCCTACGTGATTTCAGGACTGAGTTTGCGCAGAAGCTGGATGTGTTTAAGAAAAGACTGGACATGGCACTTAGTGCCATGGTCTAGTTGACATGGTGGTGTCAGGGCAATGGTTGGACTCGATGATCCCAGAGGTCTCTTCCAACCTGGTTGATTCTGTGAAGCAGGGGTCAGTCAGCAAACACAGTGAGGAAGACTACAAGCCTTCATCTGAAGACCCCCGATGACCACCTGGGAAGATGACTGCACATGCGGAGTGGACATTTGCATATCTCATGGTTATGTAAATGAGCTCTCGGAAATCCTATGACTATGTATAACTTTATGGTATATAGTCTCTGAAAATCTGCCAAATCGGCAGAGCACTCATGGTGGATAATCCCTAGTGCTACAATAAAGGATGCCTGCTTAATAACACTCTAGTGTTACTGAGTTTTCTTTCAGACTCTTTACCCATCCGCACCTAGCTTCCCACTTCGGTGAGGAAAGTTAGAAAGCAAGGGGGTTTGGAGATCTCCGATTTTTTGTATCAGTTTTGGCGAGCCAGGCAGGAGACTCTCTGTCCGGCTGCAGGACCCCTGGGTCAGAGACTCCCTTGGCCGGCCCCGGAGACTTCTCTGGAGGGACTCCTCGATTCAGCGGATCCGTGCGGGGACAGACAAGGACCATGGGTAAGAAAAGGCATTCTTTCTGTGTTTGTTTTGGTTTTGTTTCTGGTTTTGGGACTGTTCATTTGGAGCTACTCATAAGTCACGGTTCGTGATAACCCTGCAGGGTGGCATTTGGTTTACATATGCGTAGTAATACGTATATGTTTGGTATACCCATATTTGAAAATCTTTGAATAACCTGTGTCGACATTTGTCATCTGGGGAGTAGCAGCTGTTGTTAACTTTGTAATCTCTGTACCTTTGTTGGTCTCCCTGAGGTTTTGGGGGGGGCGAGTGAATATTCAGAGGAAAAAAATTGTTTATTGTAACTTGACCTTGTATCTGAACTTGTATGATTGTGTGAGTGAGACGTACAAATACGTACGAAGCGAGTGCGGAGTCCAGATCCGTGGTTCTGTTATCCCGTGTGTGTAAATGTTTGTCTTTGTGTTTTATAAATTTCTAAATGTGAAATCAACAGGGTGGAGTTTTGAAAAGGAGCCCTTTGGGCTGTGTTCTGGCTCACTGGAAAGATATTGGGGACCACCTGGAGGAAGTGTGAGCCGTAAAACTTTGATAAAATATTGCAATCAGTGGTGGCCTTTATACAAGTTAGATGATGGAGAAAAATGGCCTTTTAACGGAACTTTGAGTTATAATACTTTGTCACATTTATGTTATTTTTAAAGGGAAGGAAAATGGGATGAAGTAGTTTATGCAGATATGTTCTTTACTCTGCGGAATCACCCAGAGTGGCAAAAGGAATGTGGAATTAATTTAGCACCCCAGGACCCTATGGTCCTGGCACTAGAAAAAGAAGAAAAATAAGCAAAATGGCAAGTTAAAAGGATGTTGCTCAGCTTGTAGCATTGTACAAAAGTGTTTAAAGGTTGGTGCACAGAATGAGAGATTAGAGGAGGTGATAGAGAAGAAGATGCTGTGGGGAATTATCGGGATGATCCTGAAAAGGTTGCTAAAGGATTTGAACTAATTGTGAAAACCCAGGATCCTGACTGGGAGGATGTGGATGCAATGCTGGATGCGGTGTTTAGCGAATCAGAAAAGCAGATGGTTATGAAAGCGGCCAGAACCCAGGTACAGGCTCTGATTCTGGCTGGAACTCTGCCGGGAACAGGGGATCTCTGTTTTTGGGAC
The DNA here is from genome assembly GCF_013368605.1 of Nyctibius grandis. Lineage (NCBI taxonomy): Eukaryota > Metazoa > Chordata > Aves > Nyctibiiformes > Nyctibiidae > Nyctibius > Nyctibius grandis. The sequence continues at coordinate 8,390,328 of NC_090694.1, forward strand.
AATCAGCAGATGATATTAGGAGAAAGCTATAGAAAGTGCAAGGAATGGATGTGAGAGATTTAGAGAGGTTGCTGGAGACTGTATGGCAGGCGTATCGGAATGGGGAGACTCGGAGGGGGAGAGTGACGGGCGGAGCGGTTGCTGGTGCTGCAGCGGCTGCTCTGCGCACCACAGGGAGCCAGAGACCCTCTCGGAACTTACTGGGAACTAACCCTAATGCTGTGAGACGAGGTGCAAGTGCCCCACCGAGGGGAAATCAACCCCTCTTGAAAGATCAGTGTGTGTATTGTAAGCAGACGATACATTGGAGAAAGGATTGTCTGAAACTGAAATCGGTAATGGTTACTGACATAGGAGCTGACTGACTGGAACCAGGGGAATCTTCCCTAGCAGAACCCTTGGTAAAAATGCAGCTAGGGAAAGGAGAGAAAACTGTATAATTTCTAGTAGATACAGGTGCCACATTTTCAGTATTGAATCAGACTTTATTGCCAAGAGCAAACGAAGTGTTAACATTGTAAGAGCAACTGGGCAGGATGAGGAAGCTTTCTTTTTGAAACCATCAGAATTCAAAATTGGAAAAAGTGTAGAAATTCATAAATTTCTCTACCTGCCTGATGCTCCTAGACCACTTTTGGGAAGAGACTTATTAGAACAATTGAATGCTGAGATAAATTTTAAAAATTAAGAAACTGAGTTTAAAATACCAGAAAAGAATCACATTGAAATTTTAAGTTTGGCTCTCACTGAACGCCAAATCAGGGAAGAAGAAATTATACACGAAATAAAGGACCAGGTATATCCAGGAATATGGGCCTCAGGAGTGCCTGGAAAGGCTAAAAATGCAGAATGGGTTCTTGTTAAACGTAAAGAGGGAGCATGGCCTGTTGTTGCTGCTTGTCTGCGGCAAGCTCCGTTCGGTTGCTGGCTGGCCTGAGGCTATCCGCACCCCAGGGCCATTGAGCACTGACACCAATGTGAGGATGCAACAAATGGCATTTATTTAACCGCGCAACAGCCTTATATAGTCGTCTTGTCCCGTACGAACTCGCACGATACTTGCACATCCTGCTCCTTTCGCCACGCCTACCTTCCGTTACAGCCCGAGATTTTCCGGTCGCCGTACCCTAATCTACCTACATTTCCCCCTCCCCATGCTTCAAGTCATGCGAAGTAAAGCGTATCGCTGATTCTGGAGCCTTGCGTCAAAGCGTAAGCGTAGCTGGCGGATACAACATCCCGAGCCCAGGTTCTCCAGTAAGATTCCCCTGCAACTCCTGAGATGCAAAGCAAAAGCAAGCTAATCATGAGCGCATTGTTCAAAGCTTTTGTTTCACTCAGCAACGGTCGCCGCTCCTCATCGTTCTTGGCGCCCCGCCACTTCACCAGACCCTCTGTACTGTCATGACTCCTCACGTCTGAAGGTCGAGGCTGGTGCTGTTTCGGCTTCCCCCATATCTTGTTGGTCTCATAGCCAAGGCCCTTGTTCTGTATTATGATTGGCTAGTTCATCACCACCCCATTACCACCCCCTGGACATGCCTGGACATAGCTCGTTCAGTAGCTCGTTCCCACCATTGTCCCGTGGGAACCCCACAAATCCCCCTTTTTGTTTTTGAACGAGCTATGTCCTATCTCGTCCTTTTTGGTTTTGTTTCTTACTCAAACCCGGTTCCCTGTGTCTCGCAGAGCTCAGTCAGAGAATCCCAGCCTTGGTTACCCATAAATCCTGCTCTCTGTTGTTGTGCCAAAAAGGCTGTATTGACCATTCGTTGCACAGTTTTCTGCAAACATGCAAACAAACAGGGTAACACAAGTAGGATAATGCCTATTATAAACATTCCCATAAGCAGACTCTATCTACAAAACATGCAGTTTACTTCAGAACATACTGTTATTCTCTATTATTCTAGCTGAAAGGAAAATTACTGACAGGAAAGCTGATTCTGTGTAAAGGTAACACAGAGCAGGCCTTTTAGAGCCTACTCTTGCTAAATCGTTGCTAAACCATCCGGTATCAATTTCCCCTTTTGGAAGTAGTTAGATTTATTATCTCACTACTTCCATATACTATTCTCAATGATTGTCTTAACACAACCCACGCAGATCCCTATGATAACTATAATCACAACTACATAAACTATTCCCTCTAATAATGTGGCTAACCATCCTTTTAGAGACAATCCACCGTACTCCTGCGCCTGTAGAGACAGAAGCATAACCTCGACCCATTAGTAATAGTTCCCCTGGTCCCAAACATTCGTTAGTACCGGGTTCCCTATACCACACTTTGCCTTTGTTTTGCACATAGCTTGCTCCCTGTCAAACTGCCTCCCAATGTATTACAATTGGGGGTCGCTCCTTATCTCCTGCTAAAGTTAAATGGTTAAGTACATAAACAGCTTTTGCAAGTCTCTCAGAAGGTTCAGTCACCTCTCCCCCTTTTTGTTTTTGCAGAAGCTGTTTCAATGTACTATGAACACGTTCCACAATCGCCTGACCCGTAGGCGAATGAGGAATCCCGGTGACATGTGTAATACCCCATAGTTGACAAAATTGACGAAAAATCTGTGAACAGTATGCTGGTCCATTATCAGTCTTAAGTTGTTGTTTTAGGATGAAAAGGTGGAAAAACCCATTCTATGATTTGCTGTTTAATGTCCGGCACCTGCACAGTCATTGCAGTAGAATTTGTAAGGTCAGAAACCAAAGAGTCCACTCGAGCATTGCCTTCTGCAATAAACCCAGGCAAATTAGTATGATTTCTTACATATAAAACATAAAACAATGCAGTTCGGATTTGAATTTCTTGCCACAGAGCTCGCAGCAATTCAAAAACACACTGATTACATATATGCTCTATAACAGATCTATCCAATTGCTTTATAATGCCAGCTACATATGCTGAATCAGTAATCAAATTAAAGGGAATGGGAAAATTCTGAAATATTTTTAATACAGCTCGTAATTCTACCACCTGAGGTGAACCCTTTTGTTGTACTACCATAGATTCCCACTTGCCATCAGAATACCAGACAAGGCCCGCCTTGCCTGTGTTCCCAGATCCATCCATAAAAATGGTAATTCCATCCACAGGAGTGTCTGCGCACCACACTCCTGTGGCAATTGGAAGTTCCACACTCAATTTTATAACAGGATGGGAGGGCAAGTGGTAAACAACCTGTCCCGAGAAATTCTCCATAGCTGTTTGCAAAGCAAAGCTATTAGCCATACACCACTCAAAATATTGAGCTGCAATAGGAACAGTTAGTGATGCAGGGATCTCTGGCCACAAGCTCCCGACATCGCATCCGTCCTTTGATGAATAATCTGTGCCAATGGCTCTGTAACGAATCTGATCATTCTGAATTCCATTGACCAATTATTGCATACGGAATTTGCCTATCAAAGTGATAATTTGTATTTCCTGATTCAAATCAATACGATGTACAAATTTGGAATGTAGCCTGCTTTCTATTTCTGTAATCAGTTGCTGTACCTCTGAAGTAGTGTGTCGTGGTGCTGTTAAAGTTGTGTCTCCTGCTAACAATTGGAATAGAGGTTGCAATTGTGACGACGTAAGCCCCAAGTACGGCCGCAGCCATAACTTGAGCCTTATGTTCCACAGTACCCACTTTTGCACATGCCTTTATCATAGCATTCAAATCTGTTTTTCCAGGTAAAGCTTCAATGATCTTTTGACAATCAGCATTAGCATTATCCCTGTTTGCCACAGGTCCAAGGCTTGGCAGCCGCACAGGTTAACCCTGCGTGGAAACACCAGTCCTGCGCTCCCTGCGGTTCGGGCTGCGAGTTAACTGCTTAGGCCTGGAACTGGTTGGGAAGATTCATTTGTGTCAGCACACGGTTCACCCCCCGCGTTCTTTCTCCAGTTTCCCTGTACTCTGCAGCTGATTTTTATCAGCTGACCTTGAGCATTATACTGAGACCTGCACAGCTTCACAAAACGCCCTAGCTTCCCACAGCAATGACACATCAAAACAGAGTTATCTCTCCCACTCAGCTTCAACTTCTTAAGGCAGTTTTTCTTAAAGTGACCTTCCTGTTCGCATGTATAACAACGATGAACTACCTTAACTGCCGCCGCAAAAGTTTTTGCTAAATGCTCCATCTGAGATGTGGTGGTTCCTACTTTCTCACAAGCATCCATTAGCTCAGTTAAGGTGGGGTTACGATTTGCCATCCCTGCAACAACTTTCCTGCAGTCCTCACCTGTGTTGTCCTTCGCTAACTGTAGTGGCAATGCTTCTTTTACAATTTTCCAATCTAACAGTTGCCAAATATTTCCTCCCTCAGGACCCGCACCCACAATCACCGGATATGCTTGTGGAATTATAACTCCTTCTAATAACGCATCTCGAATGACCCCTTTCCATTTCACTCCTCCCTCACCTCCCCCCCCTTCCCCTGTATACGCGGGCAGACGCTGACCCTCTCCCTCACCTCCCACATTACCAGATGGACGCAAACCTCCCCCCCCGCCCTGATCTAAAGGTGGAGTAGGGAGTTGTAAAGGAGGTTGAGGTGGCCCTAATACTTGTCCCGAACACAGAGGGGGGTTTTGGGGGAGACATAGTCACGTGTCCCGAGGCGTTGGCTGAACGGTGCTGCTGCAATTCCGTCTTTAATTCTTCCAGTCGTCTACCAAGCTCTGTCATGTCAAGTTCTTGTTTTAGGGCGCACTACCGGTTCTGATGGATCTGTATCTATTTTACTCGCTCCCCGCTCCTCAGCTTTTTTCGGAGCCGTCTGTACCGATGGCGATAAAGGAGCTGCCACCGGTACAGCCACTGGGGCCGTGGGAGGTGTTGGTCCCGCAAACAGTGAGGGGGTAGTAGACGTCTGCGGTCCTAAAGCCATAAAAGCTGTATGTGTGACTTCTCTGCTTTTATTCCTTTTAACGCTTCGCTAACCAGCCTCCATGTAGCAGACAATTTAAAGGCTTCCTTATCACCACTTGACACCGCATTCCAGAGAGATTCACCAATCTTCTCCCATAAAGGCACTTCAAAGACATCATTAAAGGTTGTAAAATGTCCTTTATCTTTTGCCCAGAACAGTAACTGCTTTAACGCAGCTTCATCGTATTTAATTCCTCTCTCAGAGAGTATATGTTGGAGGAGTTTCACCACTGCCACTTCTGTCTTGGTCAGGGTAGACCCCATGTAAACACGTCCGAGCCGCATCCCATGTCGCCCAGTCCTCCCGCGCAGCCCGTAGCAGCCACAAGATAACTCCCCATGTTTTTAATTCTTTGGCAGAACCCGCTGCCATAGCTCGCTCAGCGAGCTGCATCGAGCACCGCTCCCAGGTATTCGGCTGTAAACAATCAGCCGGTCCTGCCACCGCCCCCCCCTTTAACGAGACGGTCCACACACTGGGCTACGTCTTTCGATTTCACAGAAATCTTAAATTCCCCGCCCAGTAATGAAATCACCTTTATCAAGGCTTCCATGGTTCGCGAACCCACTCCGACCGCCTGCGGTCCGCCAGCCCAGCAATCACGTTGGGGTCACCATTTGTTGCCGCTTGTCTGCGGCAAGCTCCGTTCGGTTGCTGGCTGGCCTGAGGCTATCCGCACCCCAGGGCCATTGAGCACTGACACCAATGTGAGGATGCAACAAATGGCATTTATTTAACCGCGCAACAGCCTTATATAGTCGTCTTGTCCCGTACGAACTCCCGTGATACTTGCACATCCTGCTCCTTTCGCCACGCCTACCTTCCGTTACAGCCCGAGATTTTCCGGTCGCCGTACCCTAATCTACCTACAGCCTGTTAGGATAAAACAATATCCACTGAAATTGGAAGATAGGCAAGGAGTGAATAGTATTATAGAGGACTTCATGAGATATGGATTATTGATTGAATGCTCTTCAGAGTATAACACACCTATTTTGCCTGTTAAAAAGCCTGATGGCAAAACTTATCGATTGGTGCAGGATTTGTGAGCAATAAATCAGATAGTTGAAGATTTGTATCCAGTAGTGGCAAACCCATATACTTTGCTGACCAGTTTAAAGGAAACCTATGAATGGTTTACTGTATTAGACCTAAAAGATGCATTCTTTTGCCTCACCTTGGCTCCTGAAAGCCCCAATTTATTTGCCTTTGAATGGGAAAACCCTGATACAGGACAGAAAAGCCAAATAACCTGGACAGTGTTACCTCAAGGATTTAAGAACAGTCCCACCATTTTTGGGAATCAATTAGCAAAAGAATGAGAAGCCTGGGTAAGGCCTCCGGGAAATTGGACTCTTTTACAATATGTGGATGACATTTTGATAGCTACAGAAAAGGAGGAGGAATGCAAAGAATGAACTGTGAATTTGTTGAATTTTCTTGGACTAAGTGGTTATTGAGTCTCATTACAGAAAGCCCAGATTCTGAACAAAGAAGTAATATACCTGGGATTCGTGATTTCAAAGGGACAGAGACAGCTTGGGAATGACTGAAAGGGGGGTTTGGAGTTTTCCGATTTTTAGAATGGTTTGGGTTGGAAAGGACCTTAAAGATCATCTAGTTCCAACCCCCTGCCACAGGCAGGGACACCTTTCCTCTAGATCAGGTTGCTCAAAGCCTCATCCAACCTGGCCTTAAACACTGCCAGGGAGGGGGCAGCCACAGCTTCTCTGGGCAACCTGTTCCAGTGTCTCACCACCCGCACAGGAAAGAATTTCTTCGTAATATCTAATCTAAATCTACCCTCTTTCAGTTTAAAACCATTCCCCCTCATCCTGTCACTACTTGCCCTTGTAAAAAGCCCCTCTCCCGCTTTCCTGTAGGCCCCCTTCAGGTACTGGAAGGCTGCTATAAGGTCTCCTGGAGCCTTCTCTTCTCCAGGCTGAACAGCCCCAACTCTCTCAGCCTATCTTCATAGGAAACATCTGGTCTTGACTGGAGGATCGCCAGGAGACGTGCAAGAAAAGACAAGTAGGGTAAAGTTAAAGGTGGCAGGGGGAGATAGAGACCTCTGATTCAGAAGGAAGGAATAGACCCGCTGCCCCCTTCTGAAAGGGCATGTGAAATATTTTTCTCGGTAGCAATCACTTTAAATTGAAGCGAGGAAAAGATACTCCCATCAGAGAAAGGAAGAATTTGAATAGCACCAATAGGAAAGTGTATTAAGAGAATATGACAATTTGTTCCCTATAAATCTGTGATGATTTTGTATTCATGTTGAGCTAGGTTTTGTGGAATACCACCTAGCTCCCAGCTTTGTACAGATCTGCAAGAAAAGGAATACCTTGACTCTGTGTGTGTATTGGCTTGCATACCGGGTAGAAGATCCCACTTTTTGGGCAACAACAGGAACACTAAACCAGGAAGGAATAAAGAAACACTAATTCAAATCTAGCTTGGCTTAAACTAATAAAGGGCAACACTTACTTCACTTCTAAACAAGTAAATTAAGACATGTTTGCATTTAGAATTATTTCCCTTAACAACTCCATTAACTTATGTAAGTCTTCACATACCATCAATGCTACGGAAGTCCAGTAAGTATGTCCTGCTGTCCACCTGATACAACTGTAAACTCATTTTGGAATATGCACTTGTCACTTGATTCTTCTTTCGAACACGCAGATAGTATGGATTTACAACCTAGTACAAAAGAGATTTGAGTTAGTAACTAGAACTGTAGAGGGGTTTCTGGAGAAGAATGGTCATGTAATGAGCCAGATGTATGAGAGTATGGAGTGAGGACCTAGCTGCGTGACAAGAGTCATGTAGTTAGTGTCATTGAACTGACCTTGCAGAGAAGAAATGAGGAAAAACAGCAGTTGAGCAAACAAGAATTGAGGGAGTAGCTGAGGGGAGCCGGACATGGAGGAGAAGAAACAGGAACTGATGGAGCCAATCAAAAAAGGACCAGTGGCAGAGCAGTAACCAATCAACACATCAAAGAAGAGTGTGCTTGAAGCGTGGACAGTAATATTAACCAATAGCAATGCACATGCTTACAGCCAGCGAAAGTACAAATGTATAAAAGGGACAGCTTATGCTTAATAAAGCGTCTTCACTTTGATTCACATTGGATTGTGTGGAGTCCAGTTTCTTCTCCTCAGATGGTGACCCTGACATGATACTGATTTAGTGGTAAATCGACAGCAAGTTCGGGGAACAGCCCGGAAGGAGATACACCGTCTGGAGAACAGCTCAGCGGGACTGAGACCGGGGAGGGGTGGAGAACAACCCGGAGGCTAAGGAACATACGTTGCAACAGAACACCCAGTGAGGTGAGCAGCCGGGGGAACGGAAATGGGCCAAAATATTTCTAAAGAAGAAAGTGCAACAGTAAGGCTTCTCCTAGATATCCTCTCGAAGAGAGGGGTAAAATACGATGAGCTTTTGCTCCGGAGACTATTGATATGGTGTAAAAAGAATAATTTGCCAGCTATGGCGCAGACTGCTTTCGAAGCTAGTAAGTGGCAAAGCGCTGGAACTTCTCTCTTTGAGGCTGCCTCAAGGGGGGACAAGATCGCCACTGCGTCGTTGACGACGTGGAGATTAGTTATAGACTCACTGGAGCAAATGGTGGTGGTGGTGGTGAATGGGGCAAAATCCAACTGGTGGCCGGTCACTAGCGGTGTTCCCCAGGGCTCGGTTCTGGGGCCGGTGCTGTTCAATATCTTTATGGATGATCTAGACATAGGGATTGAGTGCACCCTCAGCAAATTTGCAGATGACACCAAGCTGGGTGGGAGTGTCAATCTGCTGGAGGGTAGGAAGGCCCTACAGAGGGATCTGGACAGGTTAGATAGATGGGCTGAGACCAACGGCATGAGGTTCAACAAGAACAAGTGCCGGGTCTTACACTTTGGCCACAATAAGCCCAAGCAGCGCTACAGGCTGGGGGAAGAGTGGTTAGAAAGCGGCCCGGTGGAAAGAGACCTGGGGGTGCTGATCGACAGCCGGCTAAACATGAGCCAGCAGTGTGCCCAGGTGGCCAAGAAGGCCAATGGCATCCTGGCTTCTATTAGGAATAGTGTAGCCAGCCGGTCTAGGGAAGTGATCGTCCCTCTGTACTCAGCACTGGTGAGGCCGCACCTTGAATCCTGTGTCCAGTTCTGGGCCCCACACTTCAAGAAAGATGTTGAGGTGTTGGAGCAAGTCCAGAGGAGGGCGACCAAGCTGGTGAAGGGTCTGGAGGGTCTGACCTACGAGGAACGGCTGAGGGAGCTGGGGTTGTTTAGCCTGGAGAAGAGGAGGCTCAGAGGCGACCTTATTGCTGTCTACAACTACCTGAAGGGAGGTTGTAGTGAAGTGGGAGTCGGCCTCTTCTCCCAGGCAACTAGTGATAGGACAAGAGGACATAGCCTCAACCTTTGCCAGGGGAGGTTCAGGTTGGACGTTAGGAAGTATTTCTTCTCAGAAAGGGTCATTAGACATTGGAATGGGCTGCCCAGGGAGGTGGTGGAGTCACCATCTCTGGATGTGTTGAAGAAAGACTGGACATGGCACTTAGTGCCATGGTCTAGTTGACAGGGTAGTGTCAGGGCAACGGTTGGACTCGATGATCCCAGAGGTCTCTTCCAATCTGGTTGATTCTGTTGATTCTGAAATGAAGGCGGACAGTGAGGCAAAGGCGGTGGCTGAGGCATCTACAGCTCCTTTCACAGTGACTTTGCCCTCCGTGCTGCTAGAGCACCCCCCCCGCCACCACCCTCCATGCTGCCAGAGCCCCCCCTCCACCGCCCTCCGTGCTGCCAGAGCCCCCCCCCCCCCCCCCCCACCGCCCAGGGAACAGCAGTGGAACATTGATCCTTCTACCGTCCTGTTACCCGAATCTGAGACTGAGACACCCTTACTAGACCTTTCTGAAGAGGTGGATGTGGGACATAATTGCTGCAGAGCCCGAGGGTCAGGAAAGTCAGGCGGTAGTGTGGAGGAGTTATTCACGCTGCAGCGAGTCCAGGTTACTGTGTCTGGCCCGGACCCGGCCGGGTTCTGGAGAAAGTTAAGAGAGCATGCACTTGGGGACGGTGATTTCGGGGCCGCGGCTGCTATGGGTGGCGTGGTATTAGCTTGCCTGGTATATTGAGGGGATGGAAGCAGCCCACCCGAATGGGAGCCATTCAATTGGGGAGTGATTTGCCTTAGACAAACAAATACAAAACGGGGCTGCTAAAGAAGCGTTGTTGTTACAGTTAGCGAAGGACAACGCAAACGAGGACTGCAGGAAAGTTATTGCAGGGATGGCAAATCGTAACCCCACCTTAACCGAACTAATGGATGCTTGCGGGAAAGTAGGAACCACCACGTTTCAGATGGAGCATTTAACAAAAACATTTGCGGCAGCAGTTAAGGTAGTTCATCGTTGTTATACATGAGGGCAAGAAGGTCACTTTAAGAAAAACTGCCTTAAGAAGGCGAAGCTGAGTGGGAGAGGTAACTCTGTTTTGATGTGTCATTGCTGTGGGAAGCTGGGGCATTTTGTGAAGCAGTGCAGGTCTAAGTATAATGCTCAAGGTCAGCTGATAACAACCAGCTGCAGAGTGCAGGGAAACTGGAGAAAGAACGCGGGGGGGAACCTTGTGCTGACACAAATGAATCTTCCCCACCAGTTCCAGGCCTAAGCAGTTAACTCACAGCCCGAACCGCAGGGAGCGCCGGACTGGATGTTACCACAGCAACCGCAATCACAATAGAGAATAGCAGAGTGCATAAGGTACCAATGAATGCTGTGGGACCCACTGGAAACGGGTTAAGTGCACTATTACTCGGGCGTCCTAGTGTAACCTTGCAAGGTCTATTTGTTTTACCAGGAATTACTGATGTAGACTATACATTTTGGTTATTGATCTGAAAGATTGTTTTTTTTCACCATTCCTTTACATGAAGCTGACAAATCTGCCCCTCTCAGGTGGAAAACGATAACCTAGAGGAGAAGAGTGAGTGGAGGCAAGTCTATGGCCGTGGCAAAAGGCGAGTGCCCTCCTTGCCTACCTTGCCTCCACAGGTGCCTCTGAGCAATAGATATGAAGCCCTAGTGGAATACAGCCGGTCCAACGGGGATGTGGTGGAGAGGCAACCTATATCAGAGGTCCCACCACAGTCAGAAAAACCTGACAGGCGTATAGCTACCTCCTCCACAAAGAAGAAGAGAAGAGTTTTAGTGGTTGGAGACTCCTTCCTAAAGGGATCTGAGGGCCCAATATGCAGAGCTGACCCCCATCACAGGGAGGTCTGCAGCCTGCCTGGAGCCCGAATCAGGGATATCACCAGGCAACTCCCCAACCTGGTGAAGGCCACAGACTACTACCCCCTGCTGATCTTCCAGACAGGTGGGGAAGAAGCTGCATCCTGTAGTCTGAGGGGGATGAAGAAAGACTACAAGGCCCTAGGACGGTTGGTGAAAGAGTCTGGGGCACAAGTTGTTTTCTCCTCCCTCCTTCCATTTTCAGGTGATGACGTGGGATGGAATAGTAGGATTCTCTCTATTAACGCCTGGCTACGAGACTGGTGCTACAGGCAGGGCTTTGGGTTCTTTGATAATGGCTGGTTTTATAAGACAACAGGCGTGACAGTGATACATGGGAAAGGTTTATGTCGTAGGGGCAAAAGGGTTCTGGGACAGGAATTAGCAGGGCTCATTCAGAGAGCTTTAAACTAGATTCGAAGGGGGATGGGGTGGTAGCTGGGCTTGCACCACTGGGGCAATGCTCTAGTGTTGAGGTAGACCAGGAGGCCCCCCATCCCCCTGGGGTGAAATCAGGGGGTGAATCTGGGATGAAATCGGTGTGCCCAGCTCGCTCCCTGAAATGCCTGTACACCAATGCACGCAGCATGGGGAATAAGCAGGAGGAGTTAGAAATCCGTGTTCGGTCGGGGGGCTATGATCTAGTGGCAATTACAGAGACTTGGTGGGACGCCTCGCATGACTGGAATGTGGTCATGGATGGCTATGTCCTGTTCAGGAAAGACAGGCTGCTAAGGAGAGGTGGTGGAGTTGCTCTTTATGTGAGTGGGCAGCTAGAATGTATTGAGTTCTGTCCAGAGGCAGATCAGGAGCGAGTTGAGAGCTTGTGGGTGCGAATTAAGGGGCAGGCTGGCAGGGGTGATACTGTTGTGGGTGTCTATTACAGGCCACCTGATCAGGATGAGGAGGGTGATGAGGCCTTCTACAGGCAGCTGAGAGCAGTCTCTCAATTACAGGGCCTGGTTGTTGTGGGGGATTTCAACTACCCTGATATTTGCTGGGAGGCCTACTCAGCCAGCCATCCCCAGTCCAGGAGGTTCCTCCAGTGCATTGATGATAACTTTCTGATGCAAATGGTGGATGAGCCAACTAGGAGAGGAGCGCTGCTGGATCTGATCCTCACTAACAAGGAGGATCTGGTTGAAGAGGTGAAGGTTGAGGGCAGCCTTGGTTGTAGCGACCATGAGATGGTAGAGTTCAGGATCTCATGTGGCAGGAACAGAATAGCTAGCAGAATCGCAACCCTGAACTTCAGGAGGGCCAACTTTGGCCTTTTCAAGCAATTGCTAGGGGAAATCCCATGGGACAGGGTACTAGAAGGTAAGGGGGCCCAAGATAGTTGGTTAGCGTTCAAGGACTGCTTCTTCCGAGCTCAAGATCAGAGCATCCCAACAGGTAGGAAGTCAAGGAAGGGTAGCAGGAGACCTGCATGGTTGAACAGGGAACTGCTGGGCAAACTCAGGTGGAAGAGGAAGGTGTACAGATCGTGGAAGGAGGGGCTGGCCACTTGGGAGGAATATAAGTCTGTTGTCAGAGGATGTAGGGAGGCAACTAGGAAAGCTAAGGCCTCCTTGGAATTAAACCTTGCAAGAGAGGTCAAGGACAACAGAAAGGGCTTCTTCAAATACATTGCAGGTAAAGCCAACACTAGAGGCAATGTGGGCCCACTGATGAATGAGGTGGGGGCCCTGGAGACAGAGGATAAAAAGAAGGCGGAGTTACTGAATGCCTTCTTTGCCTCTGTCTATACTGTTGGAGGCTGTCCTGAGGAGCCCTGGACCCCTGCGGCCTCAGAAGAAGTCAGGATAGAGGAGGAGTCTGTCTTGGTTGATGAGGGCTGGGTCAGGGACCAATTAAGCAACCTGGATGTCCATAAATCCATGGGCCCTGATGGGATGCACCCGCGGGTGCTGAGGGAGCTGGCGGAAGTCATTGCTAGGCCACTCTCCATCATCTTTGCTAAGTCGCAGGCAACAGGAGAGGTGCCTGAGGACTGGAGGAAAGCGAATGTCACTCCAGTCTTCAAAAAGGGCAAGAAGGAGGACCCGGGTAACTATAGACCGGTCAGCCTCACCTCCATCCCCGGAAAGGTGATGGAACAACTTGTTCTTGGTGCTGTCTCTAGGCACATCAAGGATAGGGGGATCATTAGGGGCACTCAGCATGGCTTCACCAACGGGAAGTCTTGCTCAACCAACTTGATAGCCTTTTATGAGGATGTTACCCGGTGGATAGATGATGGTAAAGCTGTGGATGTGGTCTATCTTGATTTCAGTAAAGCGTTTGACACGGTCTCCCACAGCATCCTCGCAGCTAAACTGAGGAAGTGTGGTCTGGATGATCGGGTAGTGAGGTGGATTGTAAACTGGCTGAAGGAAAGAAGCCAGAGAGTAGTGGTCAGCGGGACAGAGTCCAGTTGGAGGTCGGTGTCTAGCGGAGTTCCGCAAGGGTCGGTTCTGGGACCAGTTCTATTCAATATATTCATTAATGACTTGGATGAGGGATTAGAGTGCGCTGTCAGCAAGTTCGCTGATGACACAAAACTGGGAGGAGTAGCTGAGATGCCGGAAGGCTGCGCAGCCATTCAGAGAGACCTGGACAGGCTGGAGAGTTGGGCGGGGAGAAATTTAATGAAATATAACAAGGGCAAGTGTAGAGTCCTGCATCTGGGCAAGAACAACCCCATGTACCAGTACAAGTTGGGGACAGACCTGTTGGAGACCAGCGTAGGGGAAAGGGACCTGGGGGTCCTAGTGGACAACAGGATGACCATGAGCCAGCAGTGTGCCCTTGTGGCCAAGAAGGCCAATGGCATCCTGGGGTGTATTAGAAGGGGTGTGGTCAGCAGGTCGAGAGAGGTTCTCCTCCCCCTCTACTCTGCCCTGGTGAGGCCGCATCTGGAGTATTGTGTCCAGTTCTGGGCCCCTCAGTTCAAGAAGGACAGGGAACTGCTAGAGAGAGTCCAGCGCAGAGCCACAAAGATGATTAAGGGAGTGGAACATCTCCCTTATGAGGAGAGGCTGAGGGAGCTGGGTCTCTTTAGCTTAGAGAAGAGGAGACTGAGGGGTGACCTCATTAATGTTTATAAATATGTAAAGGGCAAGTGTCAAGAGGATGGAGCCAGGCTCTTCTCAGTGACATCCCTTGACAGGACAAGGGGCAATGGGTGCAAGCTGGAACACAGGAGGTTCCACTTAAATTTGAGGAAAAACTTCTTTACTGTAAGGGTGACTGAACACTGGAACAGGCTGCCCAGAAAGGTTGTGGAGTCTCCTTCCCTGGAGACATTCAAAACCCGCCTGGACGCGTTCCTGTGTGATATGGTCTAGGCAATCCTGCTCCGGCAGGGGGATTGGACTAGATGATCTTTCGAGGTCCCTTCCAATCCCTAACATTCTGTGATTCTGTGATTCTGTGAAATGCAAATTATCTTTTTCAATACCTAGTAGGAACAACATGGCGCCTTGTCAACGATATCAGTGGACGGTATTACCGCAAGGCATGAAAAACAGTCCCACAATATGTCAATGGTATGCAACAGAAAAAGGTACATCGTGTGGATTTAGAGACACCAGTAAGTTTATATGTGGCCATTGCCAACTATCATCCCATGGGATTACTGGGCCAGTGGAATGAGCGCTGGCAGGATCCGCTACACGTTCTAGAGTGGCTGTTTTTATCCGTTCAACCACAAAAAAACAGTGAGCACTCAGATTGAGCTGATATCAAAAATAATCACGGAAGGACGCACACGAGGCGTTCAACTCACGGGCCGAGACCCCGGCTGACTGATAATTCCCATTGAACGCGATTATATAAGCTGGTGTATGGCAAACAGTTTACCATTTCAATTGGCCCTGGAAGGATTTGAAGGGCAGGTATCTTATCATCTTCCCAGTCACAAATTATTACAAGCTCATTCAGAGTTACAAGTGATTCAAAAGCCGCTGGCAGCGGATAGCCCAGTACAAGGCCCCACGGTCTTTACTGACGGCTCTGGAAAAATCGGGAAAAGCAGTAGTTACCTGGTATGACGGAAGGCAATGGCAGGAATTGGTGCATTTAGTACAGGGATCACCTCAATTGGTTGAACTTAGTGCTGCCATTGTCGCTTTTAAAACATTTTCACATTGTGCTGTAAACATTGTTACGGACTCTGCTTATGTAGCAGACATTGTGCTACATTTAATTACCTGGGGACGTGGGTATGCTTGTGTCTCCACAGATGCAGGGCCACGGTGGTTTCCCACCAGCTGTGTTAAGCCTGCTTTGGATCCTGGAGCTGACAAGAGGACACCAGCCGATAGTCCTTCCGGCGACACCTTGGGAGGGGAGTCACAACATTTGGGTGACTCTGATGCGGAGCCTGAACCAGACGCAGTTTTGTGCCTCCTTAGCTCAGCCTGAACAACCCTTTCATACATGTCTAGTGGGGGTCCCCTTAAACGGATCGGAAAGCAAAAATTACCAAAGGGTTTATTCCTAATTTGCGGGGATAGGGCTTGGCCAAGGTTGCCCAGTAAGAAGGTGGGAGGTTCATGTACGATAAGCAAATTAAGTCTACTAATGCCTACGCAAAAAGTCATACTAACCATACTAACCTACATAAGGCCAGGCAAAATTTAGCTTGCTAGGTTGCAAAAAGAGCTAACCAAACTTCTAGAATTTTAGAAGCATTAGCCAATGATGTAGATAGTATTCGACATGCTACCTTACAAAATAGAGCTGCTCTAGACTTTTTATTATTAGCACATGGTCATGGATGTCAGGATTTTGATGGGAGGTGTTGCATGGATCTGAACAATCGCTCCAAGTCAATTCATAAGCAGATCAAAGAGCTCATGGATGCCACACAGAAAATATGGGAACAGCATGGGTTTCTGGATGACTGGTTGGGTAATTTGGGAATTGGAGGGTGGCTGGTCGGATTGATTAAAATGCTATTAATGGGATTGTTCGTGATTTGTATTAATTATCATGCTTGTATTACCGTGTTTATTCTCCTGCTTGCAAAGGGCCCTGCAGCGGATGATAAACACGGCCTTTCTGGCTCAAGAAAAGAAAGGGGGAATTGTAGAGGGGTTTTTGGAGGAGAATGGTCATGTAATGAGCCAGATGTATGAGTATGGAGTGAGGGCCTAGCTGCGTGACAAGAGTCATGTAGTTAGTGTCAACAAGCTGACCTTGGAGAGAAGAAATGAGGAAAACCAGCAGTTGAGCAAACAAGAATTGAGGGAGTAGCTGAGGGGAGCTGGACATGGAGGAGAAGAAACAGGAACTGATGGAGCCAATCAAAAAAGGACCAGTGGCAGAGCAGTAACCAATCAACACAAAGAAGAGTGTGCTTGAAGTGTGGACAGTAATATTAACCAATAGCAATGCACATGCTTGCAGCTAGTGAAAGTACAAATGTATAAAAGGGACAGCCTATGCTTAATAAAGCGTCTTCACTTTGATTCACATTGGATTGTGTGGAGTCCAGTTTCTTCTCCTCATAGAACTGCTTGAGAAGCACCACATATTTTTTTTTTTTCCTCATTTCAACTCATTGGTATTATCAAGTGATTTCAGGCTTACCTGTCAGAATGTTTTTTTTTTGTTGTTGTGGTTTTTTTTTTTTCCAACAAAAACACCCCACCACTCAACATATTCCCATAGCCTGAGTAGAAACGCTAAACCTTAGCAAGGTTTTTTCCTGTCCGCATAAATAGCCTCCCCCAAAACCCTTCCTGCACAGCTAGCACAAGCAGTCAGCACAGGCACATGAGATTATTTTCCAGCACAAGAGAATGTAGTTTCAGACTTCTAGGCTATGTAATTACACAGCTCAAACAAAAATTTACTGTTGTCTGCTGTACATACCCTTTATTCTTTTACCTTCCATTCGTAATCCAGTTGTTTAATTGCTCGACAAACTTCAGCCATGATATCATTAGGTCGACTCTGACTCTGTATTCCCAAGTGCCACTTAGCTCTTCTTACACCTTGGTGTTTTGACTTCTGTGGATTCAGCTCATCAAGAGTATGGCGTGGAAGTGGTGCTTCAGCTACTAAGAATGGCACTCTTTCAGGATGAGGGCGAGACAGATTGTGATCATCAAGAAAAGAATCTGGTGGGCTTGTAGCGAAGTAGAAGTCTTTGTCCTCATTCATTATTCTTCTATTATCTATAATGAGGTGATAAGCAACCACTAAAGGGTCCTGATGATTTTGGCTGTATAGACAAGTTCGCACTTCCTCTTCAGTGCATTCAAACTTCTCACACACTTCTTTTAAGGCTTCATCATCAGTCATGGTAGGACTATAAGATTAGTCTTCAGGAAACAAGTATTTGGGAAGGTCCTGCTTAAACCATTCATGTTCCCTAGATTTAGAAATAAACAAAGTCTGAGTATATATATGTAAAGCAAGCCTTTTTAGTATTAAATTATTTAAAAAATAAAATTATTATTAGTCTGTACAGAAAACCCACAGTTGTCAGTCCAAGTCCCCTTCTGTGCAGCACAACAGTACATAATGGAATGTAATCACCTCCTTCACAAGATTTTGCTAGACATTTTGCAGGAGACTGAAAAAATCCTCTTTTCCTGCAAGAGTTTCAACTACCTGATCTCCAAAAATATCTTTGTATAACTCATCAACCAGCTTTTTATATAATTTTTTTTTTTACTGCCACTATCTTAGTTTTGAGATATTTTCAACTGAAATTTGTATGCTACTCAAGTTGTCCCTCCCCAAATACATACATGACAATATATAACAAATTGATGAAGTCTTGATACTGAATAGTTTCTTTGGTAGATGTTTGGACAAGGATTTTTGAACATTAAAGTCACATGCTCCCCACCCCAACAAGCTGCCTATAATTTTTTCATTCAGAAAGCATAAAGACTTGCTACAGATTTAAGAGCAGTTATATGGATCAAGCTCTAGTCAGTATGAGCCTGAGAACATGCCTCAGCACAAATGCATTGAGCAAAATGTACTTTCATCATAAGCAAGCAATTAATTTGGAAGTAGAAAAAGCTTTTCCTATATGACTACAAAGCACAGCTCTAGCTGAATAACTGAGTCAAGAGGAGTATTTTGTTGCCACTCATTGCAGCCGGCCTCTTCCCTTGCATGCACACACACTCCCCTAGAAAAATTAAGGTATTCAATTAAACTCAAGAGTTTGTCCTTTAAACTGTGAGATGACATGCCTCATGGCTAACAGGAGATAATTGTTTAGTATTCAAAATCCATCCATGGACTGTAGTCAACATTTTTCAACATCTTTTTCACATCACTTCTCTTCCGGATTTATTTAACATGACTTAGATAAGTGGATATGAACTTAAGCTAAGTTCTCACAGTCCTTTGATTTCTGCAAGAAAGTACTTCCCATTGTAATAAAGTAGCAAGGGATATGTGCACCACATTTTTTGTTCTACTGAAAGAACACGAACATTGCCAACTTCCTAACTTCCAACCCTAAAAGAGGAAGCATTTTCACTAAGGTAGTATTTCAGAGCTCTCTCCTTAGAGCTTCTTACAAAGGAAACAGAAAAACCTAACTAAGCTACTGCATGAAGGACAACTTTATCAGCTACCATTTATTTATTCTACCCACTGCGCACTTGTCAAAGCAGTCACCCTCTCCAGAATCCTATCTTGGAATCTGGAGCCAGTGATGGCTATCTGTAGCTACAAGCTTTAACTTATCAGTATTCTATGTAGTAATTGTCGCTCATACACAAGTTCACTCCAGGGTTTTGAAGCTAGAATAGAAAGTGCCATTGTACACATGGAATATTCAGCCTCAACAGATGATTTTTCAGAGTCTGCAGAAATATGAATAAAAGTGGCAGTTATCAGGTTTAATAGCCATAACTTCCTCTCAGACTTTTACAGTACAGAATAGTGGTTCTTAACAGCAAAGAAATTTTTTTCCCAGAGAAGTCAATACAGTGCAGTTTTTGCAAGCCATTCTGGAGGTAAATAGGTTTGCTTTAGCAGTCTTAAAACTAGAGTTTCTCAGAATTTCTATATGTAACAATATATTTGTTTTACTGTGACCTCCAATAGATACTTCATTGGCCACTGGAGATCAGAGCCATCAGAGCTAAAGCCAAACAACTAAAAGTTGATTTTTTCATCTCAGACTATAAAACAGGGACAAGCTATATGAATGATTTCTTCGTTCTGCATATTTTCACTGAGATTACCATTCCAGCATCCTGTGATCAGACATCAGTTAACATTTTACCTAATGTTTCTGATTGTTGCTCTCTTCATTGGATCTACTTGCAGCATGTGTTTCAGAAGACTAATTACAGATGGATTCAGGTACTGAGGGGTATAAAAGATACCATCACATATCTTCTTAAAAAGAGTTGGCACGTGATCATCATCAAATGGAAGTGTTCCACATAACAAAGCATAGAGAATAACCCCACTGCTCCAAATATCTACTTCTGGACCTGCATATAATCTGTGAAAAAGTTCACTATTAGCAATTTGTGTTTAATACATTTAAATAGTTGTTTTGTGTTTTTTTTTTTCCTACTTTCTTACATTGTATCACATTAATTAAGAGCATGTGAACTTGGGACAACTAATCTACAATTACTATATCATTTCAGTGCTATGCCTCCCTTGAACTCTAGTGTCCTTCCCCTTCAAATATGTAACAAAAGCTAGGGCACAAGTACTTAGTTTTCCTCTCTATTGTATAAAAATAATCCACAGATACATTTTAAGACAATGGTAAACTGAATGAAAATTGCACCTACTACTAAGAAAGCCCATGTTATACATTGTTATCACTGAGTGGAATCTGTGCAGTCATCTATCCTCCAAATCTTGGAGGCTGAGAAGTTTAAGACAAGTCCATATAGCAGAACTTGTCACATCTATGCTACTGCCTGAATAAAACATACATTTGGCCTCCAATCAGCAAGAGATATTAGGGTAGGTAGCTGAAAGCAGCAGATTTGACAATCACCGAGTCAAAAAAAAAAAAAGGGGGGGGGAGGGAGAAGTTACCTTCAGACTGAATACCTATTCTACATCACATATTTCACTGCTACTCAACTTCACAGCAGACACTGCCTGTATTTCTATCTATCTGTACCTCTACTTCCAAGATCCGAGCTGTGAGATTTTTAAACCAATTCAGGTACACTGTAGACACCGAATTTGGGACATCAGACATTGCGGCGGGCGGCAAGGAAGGCACAGACTCTGAGATCGAGGATGCAAGGGCCTGAAGCCGAAAGGCCTAAGGCTTTTTATTGTTATGCTACTACCCTATTTAACTGCTACAATGCAGGAGCCAGACTAGGCAGTTCAAGATAACATCAACATTCACACGCTAAGCACTCATCACCCATTCTGGGAAGAGCCAGTGTTCTGGACTCAAAACATCAACAACCATTCCTTGTTTTCAGCTCTGTGTTCAGAACTGACCTTCCACACATGTTTACTTGTTACATGCCTCAAAAAGCCCTGTGAACTGGTCTCGGCTCCTTTATCTTAGAAGCAAGCAAAAACTATTCTCAGTGCAGTGTTCCCAAGCAAATCTTATGCTCCCCAAGTAAAGCACAGCTGTTTGCAGACTGAGGGTCTTCCACATTTCCCCCTTTTTTGTTTATTTGATGACAAGGGTGGTCATGATGTGGGCTTCGGCTTTTCAGAGTCCTCTGATTGCAGACCAGGTCTCTGAAGCAGCACTTGGGGCAAAGGCACACAAGCAGGGACGCAGGCACCGCGGAGTTCAGTTCCTGCTAGAGAGAAAGTGAAAGAGATTCCGGGCCTGCTGCCTTCGCCTGTATATTAGGGATTTCTGCCAGGCGGCATTTTTCCACTGTGCTTTGATCTTTCTCACAGCAGGGCAGGAATCTCAGGCATAAACAATTAGGTGCCCTTGAGTCTTATCACAGGCCTATGTTATTTGAATGAAGATGCTCTACTTGTCCAGCACACAAGACTAAATAACAGTTAGTAGTATGATATATGTGTTTTTTGACACCCCAGGTGCAAGTCACTTGAGCGTGTTTACAATCCTCCTCGCCCATCTTCCGTTATATTCCCACATTCTACCCCCTCGCTCAAGAGACTGCTTCTCCTGGGGAGTGCAAAGCTGGACGTGCACATTTGGCTTGCGGGGTGTAGAGCAGAGCAATATACAGAGGCATGCAATAAATACATATAGAAAAAGGAATAAACATAGATATCTATACAATAATGCTGTAGCATCACTAATTACGAAGAAAGGTCAAAGATAAACAAGACTGTGAACAACATCCCTGAAGTGTCCAAATTTACTTGATTCACACGCTCTAGAAGAGATAACTGCTCTGAGAACCAAAACAGTATCTTCTCCTCAGAGCCACCTGCATGTGTCAACAGAAAGGCCTTAACCACACTTGCGTGGAAGCGAAGTCACACAGCAGACAGCACAACTATGGGGGGACCACGACCACCAGAGACCACCCAAGACCCCTCGCAGCATGCTACTTGCGTGCTCATCCAGTCATTTCAGCATTCCCCAAGTAATGCCTGGTGTCGGGTTGACTGTTCTACATTGCTTGCGTGGTCCCTGTGCTTTCAGCGTCTGCATTTCTGGTACCGGGTTCTGGTTGTGGTTTCTCCAGCTCATGGTATGGCTTCACGCATCTCGCAGGTAGCCAACGAGGACCTGTTGGGAGTAAAACACAAGCATATCCCCTCCCCCATGTCAACAATTCTACTGGTCCACGCCAATCAGTTGGGCCTGGCAGATCTTTATACCAAACCTTAGGATTTTGTGTAAAGGGAACTTTAGCCTGAAAATGTCGTTCCACTGCCGTGGTATCTAATCGAGAAGATGACCGATTTAGAAAATTTAAAATGAACACAGCCATATCTAATTGTTCTTGAGGAGCTGTGGCTACACTCCCCCTTTTTTGTTTTTGCAACATGTGTTTCAAGTTTTGATGTGTCCGTTCAATTATGGCTTGTCCGGTGGGGGTGTGCGGGATACCTGTAACGTGAGACACACCCCACTGTTGTAGGAATAAGGCCGCTGCTTGAGATACACTGTCTGTTTTTATTTGTTTAGGGAGGCCCATAAGTGCAAAGCACCTTGTCCAATGTTTCTTAACATCCTGAGTCCGTTCCCCTGTAGCTGCAGAAGCAACAACATAACCAGAAAAGGTATCCACAGTAACATGAACATACTTTTGCCTGCCAAAAGGTGGATAATGTGTAACATCTGTTTGCCAAATTTCATTAGCCTTCAGTCCCCTGACATTTACACCATCATGATAAGTTGCAGTATTATATAGTTGACAATCGTTACATGCCTGAATAATATCACGAGCCTGCGTTTTTGTGAGAGCAAATTCTTTCTGTAAACTGCGAGCATTTTGATGGAAAAAGGAGTGAGATAATTGTGCATGTTGAAATCGTTGAGTAAGGGAGGATGATGTTATGGGCAAAACAGTGTACTTATCAGCTACTGCATTCCCTTCTACCAGAGGTCCTGGCAAGCGAGTGTGAGACCGAATATGAACAATAAAGCAAGGATGCTGTCGTTGCTGAAGCAGAGTTGCAATAGCAAGGAAAAGTTTATACAGCTCTTTATTGCTAATTTCTTTGATAAATGCAGCTTCTAAGCGGTTAATAGCGCCAACAGCATATAGTGAATCTGATACAATATTAATAGGTTCGCTTGCAAACAATGTCAGAGCTAAATGTATTGCAGACAATTCAACAATCTGAGTGGACGCTTCCACAGTAATTGATGTGTGTTGCCATTGTGCCTTTTCTTTCCAGGCTACTACGGCCTTCTTTGTTTTACCTGAGCCGTCTGTAAAAACCGTTTTTGCATTTGTTATAGGGTGAGGCACCATCACTCTCTGTGGCTGTAAACAGAGGGAAGGTAAGGCTTGCAAGATTTTATTCCGTGGCAAAGTAAAATGGATATCATTCAAATAATCAGCCAGAGCAGCCTGAAATTCAAGGCTGTCCCTCATCAGAGTAATGTGCGTTTCCTTATGAAAGGGTAGGTAAATAATGTCAGGGTCTCGACCTGTCAGCTGCTGTATCCTGAACCGTCCTTTCTGAATCACCATAATGACCATCTCCAAAGGGGTCATAATTGTTTTTGCAAAGGTGTGTGATAAGAAAATCCATTCCAGGGTAACTAATTGCTGTGATTCTGTCAATTGAGCAAATAGCCCATAAGGCTGGAATTTCGTGTGAATCACAAAAAATAGAAGAGGCAAGTGTAAGATTATACGTCCTGCTTGGGAAGTTGTAAGTTTTTGAATTACCAATGCCAATTCTTGTTTTGCTTTGTCAGAAAGGATTCGAGGCGAAGTTAAATCTGAATCCCCCTTCAAGGTGTTAAACAGGGTACTTAACTCTTCAATAGAAATACCCAGCACAGGACGAATCCAGTTAATTGTCCCTAGTAGTTGCTGCAAACCATTTAATGTAGAGATATTGTTTACCAAACGAAGTTGTTGTGGCCGTAAGGTTCTGGTAAACAGTACCCATCCCAAATACTTCCAGGGCGGTTCTGTTTGTATTTTTTCTGGGGAAATATGAAGCCCAAATTGTTGTAAGGAGTCTTTTAGATGATTTACAGTTTTCATCAGTTCTGTCTGTGTCAAAGCTGCAATGAGAATGTCATCCATATAATGGTAAATAAGAGACTGTTTAAAAATACTTCGAGTCGGCTCTATTGCAGCAGAGACCACTAACTGACAAATTGTGGGACTGTTCATCATGCCCTGTGGGAGAACCTTCCTTTCTGCTCATCTTTTTTCTTTACTGTCGGCTTTGGGCAGTTCTTTTTAATATGCCCCATTTGATTACACTCAATACATTTCATTTCTGCTCGTCCCACAACGAGTTGCTGAGCCAAGGCACTTGCAAGTAAAGTAGACCTATGCTCTTCAGAACCCACGTTCTGACAGGCTTTAATAAATTCTGCTATACTTTTGTAAGAGTTTTTTAGAGGGCCCAAAATTCTTTGACAATCTGCATTTGCATTTTCATAAGCCAATTGTAATAACAGCGTTTCTACTGTATTTTCATCATCAATCTGCCTGCTCAGTGCTGTTTGTAAACGATCAATAAATATAACATAGGGTTCTTGAGCTCCTTGCCTGACTGCCGCAAAAGAGGGCTGGCGTTTCCCTGCCTCCGGAATGCGTTTCAGGCACTTTAAAGCCAATGCAGAGATCTGTTGTAAACGCTGCCGAGGTAACCGTGCCTGTACCTCTGGTGTCTCATACTGATTAACTCCCAAATATTCTTGCCTATTTTCCAAAGTGTCTGCAGAAGCAGCTTCCTGGTACTCTGCCAGCCACATTGAATACTGTGCAGGTGTTAAAATCATCCGTAAAAGTGACTTCCAATCATGTGGTGTCATAGTATAGGATTCCCCAATGACTGTTACTAAATTTGAAGTATAGTTACTGTGCAAACCATAGTCTCTCACCGCGGCCCGTACTTCCTTAATCATTTCATAACTAAGGTAGTGATACTCAGGAGAATGATATGGACGATAGATTACCGGCATCGCCGTCAGCATGGCAAAATCTCCTTTACGAGCAGCTTCCTCTCTACAATTTTCTGCCAGCGTTTTGTATTTCGTTACATGAGACTCTGATGCCTTTTCAGCAAAGCCAATAGGTGGCTCGGCAGACGCAGGATACGGAGGAGCTGTTGGTGTTAACTGTGCTCTGCCCGTAGCTGCTGCCGCTGCTGCTGCCGGCTGCGAGACCCCCCTTACCGAAGGGACAGCTGCAGCCGTTTCTTTTACCGATGTTAATGGTGGGTATAAATTGGACTGTATGTCTGGATCTGTGAAATCAAGATCGTAAGGATCGTCTGATTCTCCGGAGACTGTTTCATATACAGGCTCCTGTTGCTCCTTCACATCCACTAAGGTGTTAATAGGAGTGGATGCCAGAGATTGCAAATACTCCTCTGCAGGCTGGAGCGCAGAGACTGCTATAAAAACAACCCTCCACGTTGCTTCTAAATCCTTTAGAATATCAGACTGCAACGTGTTCCGTTTTTGTATTTCTACTCCCACTTTCGCCCAAATCTTTGCATCGTAAGTCCCTGATACAGGGAACCAGGTACAGTTGTGTTTGATCCATACTAATAACTGCACCAATTTCGCTAATTGGACCTTATAGCCCTGTTCGCGTAATATACGCTGTAATACCTCAGTGTAGAGCTTATGCTCTTGGGAACTAGCCTGTCCCATGTTTATTGCGATCGCGGAACTCACTGATTCTGGGGACTCTCCGGTCCTGGGGACTCTCCGGTCCTGGGGACTCACTCTCCGGTCCTGGGGACTCACTCTCCGGTCCTGGCGCGCGCTAGCCCCTGACAATCCTTCGATCAGAGTCGCCGCCGCTTCTTCGTTAATCTTCAACCTTGTTCGGGCGCCATTTGCGGCGGGCGGCAAGGAAGGCACAGACTCTGAGATCGAGGATGCAAGGGCCTGAAGCCGAAAGGCCTAAGGCTTTTTATTGTTATGCTACTACCCTATTTAACTGCTACAATGCAGGAGCCAGACTAGGCAGTTCAAGATAACATCAACATTCACACGCTAAGCACTCATCACCCATTCTGGGAAGAGCCAGTGTTCTGGACTCAAAACATCAACAACCATTCCTTGTTTTCAGCTCTGTGTTCAGAACTGACCTTCCACACATGTTTACTTGTTACATGCCTCAAAAAGCCCTGTGAACTGGTCTCGGCTCCTTTATCTTAGAAGCAAGCAAAAACTATTCTCAGTGCAGTGTTCCCAAGCAAATCTTATGCTCCCCAAGTAAAGCACAGCTGTTTGCAGACTGAGGGTCTTCCACAAGACATCACCTCCACCTTACAGGAACTATTCAAAGCTAGTTCATTGAAGCCTTAAGTACTTACGAAAAATTATCAAGGCAATTAAGAGTTCAGCCCACAGTTCCTCAGCATCAGGCTTGTCAACTGCACTAGTTTTGTAGCCTTTAGAATTAAGCAGCAAAATGACTGAAGTACATGCACACATGCATACAACAGAAACTACCTTCCTGAAATTACTTCTGGTGCAGCATAGTTAGGGGAACCACAGCTTGTTCTTAAAAATTCTCCATCCGACATCATATTTGATAGACCTGAAAGTGTATAAGAGTAACTACTAAAGATTCAGAAAGCAAAATGATTTCACACTGCATATACCACCTAGAACAAATCAGTAGTAATTCAAATTAGAAAGTTAACTAATTTATCTCAGTAAGGAAGCAACTTCGTTTGGAATTATTGAAGTTTTTATATGAGAATGCCACATGATCCTGCATTTAGTTTACTAGAAATTTGAATAACATCAATCCAAGACAAAAACCAGTCCATTTTGGATTACACAGGCATAACAGAAAACAAAGTTGCTCTAAGGGAGAGAGCAGCATAGCAAGATAGGATTTTGGTCATTAATAAGAAAGTGTCTTAAAAACCACATTTGCTTCTAAATGCCGAAGTGGAAGATGCTACCACAGAATTGCCGAAATTCTATAAGAGGTTATACAGCATAAGGGAACTGAGGAATACACACAGCTTTGCCACAATTTAGACACCTACATTACTTCAACTGGTTCCTGAATCACTGCAGTTTAGTATAGCTTGATTTTTAGATACTGTTAGTGATTAAAGCATACTTTAGAACTAGGTCATCTTCATTCACCAGCCCTCAGCATATCCTATGATCAGTAAAGAATTACCACTTCTAGAATAGCTGTGGAAAATATCTTCCAGTTTCCTCAGTGGAGGCTGCATAATCAAGATTACTACAGGCCTGAGAACTCCGTCTCAGAGAAAGAATTATGCCCTTTTACTAGAGGTGGGGGAATATAAAAGAACACAGCTTGGCTAGCTTCTATACTCTAATATACAAAAGCTTTTATTAAGTTCCTGTTTAATAAGCTTGTCGTGATTAACTGAGTACTACAGCTTTGCTGATACTTGAGTTACAGGAAGATATTTTATAAGTTACTATACTTAATTTCTTTACCAGGTAAGTCATTTCACCCAAAGCATTTCCTATTTCTACACTTAAGAAATCACTATGAACCCCAGCACCCACATACTCGAACACCATACTTTTAAGATATACTTAGAATACTCAGCATTACCTAGCATCTTTCAGAGACCTCCAAGTGCTTTAACGAGGACAGGTATTATCTACTACACCTACAAGAGATATATCATGATGATGTAGCAGTATGGATACTTTACTATGCTTATACTGTCAGGTTTCCTGATTCAGATAGTTCCAAGAACTAGCTACCAGTCTTCTCAGCAGCTGTGTTAAACAGCTAGTATAAACAATTAAGCTTTCTGATTAGTTAGGCAGCTATATAGCAAAAAGCACAGGAGTTTGCAAAATTAACTGTTCTTATTTTACCTTTTATGCTTCAATTACATTTTTTTCAATCACATCTTTAGAGTTTTTAAAGTGAATTTAGAGTAGTTTCGCAGGAGGAGTAGTATATTTTACTAGAGCAATGTGGTTCTTAAACATGATTAACTGTCCTTGCACTGTACTTCCAATAGTTAAGCATCTGCATTTTACAGATGGAGAAACAGGCAGTAAGAGAGTCAATTTTGAAGTGGCAAGGTAGGGAACTAAGCCTATTTAGCATTTCAGAGAAAATATTGTTAAGCAAGACCAAAAAAGGTAGTTCACAATTTCACCCAGTCACAGAAAATACCTGACTTGAAGAGAAAGCTTTAAAGGAAAACAAATTCTACATATGTGCAGGAACACCATTTTGTTTTACATTCATACTCTTCAGGTTTTCTCGTATTATGTCCCACCACCAGGATATTCAAGTATACACATTTTATTAAATATTCCCATAGTAATTAACAGGATCTAAATAAAACCAGAAATGTGATCAGATATAAAATATCAATGCTTCCCAAAGTCAGTTATCTTGGCATTCATGTGTGCATCAAGCAGCACATTTTCAGGCTTCAGATCTCTATGTACTACCATGTGCCTGTGACAGTAATCCACACCAGAAAGGATTTGCTGGAACAGACGTCTACTTTCCTTCTCATCAAGCTAAGACAAAGGTTTTAAACAATTTTGAGACAGTGGAAGATAACTTAGTTTTCCTCTATATAAATTAAAGGAAATTTTCCCAAGTTATCATCCATAGCTTTGATACTTTATACAGCAGATGATCAGAACTTGAAGCAAAAAGCTTCATAGCTTACGTCATTTTGTTTGTACTACAGCTCTAAAATGACTAAACTAAACCAATATCCACCAACTCAAGTCACTGGAACTTCTCAATCACACTTTTGAAATTAGTTAGGCAGATGTGATATACTCAGTAATTAGAAATATTAGCACCCAAACATTAATTTTGTCTAATTAGAATATTAATTAACTGATATTTAAGCACAGTGTAAGATTTAAGTTGACAAAAGCTGCTGACACTCAGTACAGAAGTGATAAATTTTAGATGCTACTTATGCTCCTATTAGCAGCTAGCCCCAAACAGCAGACTTAGCTTGGCATTTCCTATAAAAACACCCTAATCCACATCAAAGTTCGCTCAGTCTAACAACTTGTGGGGTTCCCACGGGACAATGGTGGGAACGAGGTACTGAACGAGCTATGTCCAGGCATGTCCAGGGGGTGGTAATGGGGTGATAATGAACTAGCCAATCATAATACAGAACAAGGGCCTTGGCTATGAGACCAACAAGATATGGGGGAAGTTGAGGACCTTGGCTATGAGAAAAATAAGATATGGGGAAGTTGAAAAATAAGAAAGAATGCAGCACCTGCAAGATATAACTTTTTAGCATAAGCCAATCAGAACTAATATAGAGGCGTGTGAACAAACCATACTAACCAATCATAATAGAAATGACACATACACGGAGTGCGCACAAAAATAGAATAGTATAAATGTACCCTCAATAGAATAGTATAAATGTACCCTCAGATACGAAAATAAACGAGATCTGCTTAATGATCATATCGGTCTGCGTGCAGTGTCTCCGTGCCCTCTCGCGAACACTGACAACAACTAACTAAAAGTATCCCAGCTATCTAGATGGTTTGTCAAAAGTGACTTTAGGACTTTCACAGAAACCATTCTATTAGTAGAAGAGGGTAATAAAGGCACGACAGAAGCTTTCCAATAATAGGTTATACTGAAGAAATAGTATCCAGTTGGAGTAGCTGAAAACACGTCCATCCAGTTTGCACACAGTAATTGTAAATTAATATATCCGTATCATTTATTCTTCAGTAGAGTAGAAAAATGCTAAAGTCATAAAGATCTGAAACGTGTTAACATATAACCATTTTTAGTTTCAGAACAAGACGTAGTCATAAAATATATTTTAATTGCTAACTGCAAAATTAATGCTGAATACATAAAAAACAAACATTCAACAGTAATGTTGCAAAAGCAATAACAGAATGCAAGTCATTGATTTGTAGAGTTGGACTACTTCTTACCCTTCCATTTTTACAGATATAATCAAAAAGTTCTCCTCCTGAAACATATTCCATCACCATGAAAATGTCAGTTGGTGTACTGATGACCTGGTACCTGATAAGAGAAGGTATCTGTTAGTCTATGCATTCAGTAAAAGTAGTTAGTTACGTTAAAACCATGGTTGTGTAGAGAGTCAGATAAAAGTATACTTTAAAAAAATTTATCAGCCAATTTATAGCTACTGGAATTCTAATATTTTTTCAGAAGCTATTTCCTCTCCTTTCACTATGTGATGCCTTCATTGCCAAGACTAGCAGGGAATTTGTATTTCCTACCAGGAAGATCAGTCTTCATACTTTCAGAGGACTATTCTTAGTCCAAATGATTTCTATGAAGCCATTTACAGTGCTGCCTCACAGACATCTTAGTGCAGTGATGAAGGAATTCAAAAGGACTTCGCTAGTGTCTTAAAAGCATACACCTTTCAATCTTAACAGGCAAAAAAACCTGCCTTGCCATAAATAAAGTGTACTTCAAGACTTGAAAAAACACATTCATGATGATTGAGAGCAATTATCTTTTACAGAGACACCTAAATTTGTCATTAGTATTTAAGAGTATTGACACTGGTTATTATATTTTTATCATTATACATTAAGTTTGAAAAAAGCTTTGAGGTTTTGAAATAACTAGTTTACGGTCAAACTCCCCACTTAAGAGATTGATACGTTTTCTACATATCCTTACCTAAAAGCTGTTTAATTATTTTCCCCTTACAGCAGTCAGAAGTGATTGATTTTTAATATAACAAGGAAATACACACCGATAAACCTTCAGTCAAAATTCAGATACTATATTAAGAAGACAGGAGGTAGCAATTGGATGAAAATGACTGTTTCAAGGTGCTACACTTAAGCATACAAATATCCCAATTGTAAAAAAATTGTAAAAAAATAATTGAATTCACACATACACTATAAAACTGAAGTGTTCTTCAAAATACTGATTCTAATACAAGGGGGAAAACCAGACACACTTCAGCTTACTGAGACAAGTTGTTCTTGAACTGCATAGACAGCAATGAGTTCAGACTATCCAGGTGAATGAATGTGTGTATCTATTTTAACAGCTTAGTATTATAGTATAACCTTCCAATAACCTGAATACTATTCTGAGGCAGTTATCAACAGGAGATCTTCAAAGTTAACTTTACCAAACATCTTATAGTCCAAGATGCTTTACCTTTACTAATTTTCTCTCAAATAACTTGGTTGAAAGTATGTTGTACTTAGGCATGAACATTCTGAAGTCATGGCTAAGACACAGAAATATTATTTTAATCCAAAAGTTACAGGGCAACCTCATTTCTAACAGCATTACTGTTAATGATCTTTCCCATAGTTGTGAAATCAATGAGCTCCATGCTTCAGGCAAACATGAGCAACAGTTTATAGTTTACATCTTCACAGTGATTTTCCATCCTCTGGATAGTGAGCTAGTGAACAATGCTGGGAGATAAACCTCTCAGCATCACTGAAAAGAACGAGTCATTCTGCTCCTCACATGTTTTCAGCCTCTTGAAAGACTCAGTCATGCTTCTCTATAGTCAGTTCATTTTTCTAGTTATGGAAAAGGAGGCTGTGGAAGAGTTACATACCTATAATATAAATAAGGTTATCAAACCACACAGCATAAATGACCAGAATGCACAGAGGCAATTTTATATAGGAAAACAAGATGCATTCTATTGCTAGAGGTAAAAAACCCCAAGAGTAGATGCTCCAAAGGTTTTTATTTTTTTATAGAAAGAAAATCTTATTGAGGCAGGCTTGCAACAGTATATACTGCTAAAGCATTGTATGAAATTTTTAATGAAGCACAGCAACATCCAATTTGTAATATTCAGCTGAAGTAATCTGTTTACCTTTATCCCAAGTATCTTGAGCTGCTATCTAGCAGTTCCCCAATCCAGCTAATAGCACAAACAGCATGATCCTAAGTTACCAGCAAGTCTACCTACACAACAGTATCAATTATAGCTCAAATGTTATTTACACATAGGCTAATAACCCTTCTGCTTTGGAAATGCAGGCTGACCAGCTGAAAAGCTGGGGATCCATCAATTTTTCCATCATCTCCTACATCTTGTCCCTTCTTTCCACATGCAGGAGAAAAAAATCTCCCCATAATTCCCCAAGAAAGAAATTGTCACCTGAAACCTGTTAAGCTGACTTAACAGTTTAGCAGCACCAGAAGTACACATTCCTGTTCCACCCCCATATCTCAGTTGGTACACTGACACTTCCTATTTTGTTTTGGCTACAGGTACGTGCTTTGGACTCATTTATGAATTCTAACTGGCAGCACTAGCAGTTCTGCAGCCAGACAAATCAGCTCAATAGTCTTCTGAAAACTGACCCACTGAAGAAGCTAGTGTGATGATCTGACACAATCTGATTTAGCTCCAGTTTATTGTTGTTGCCAAATGAAATGAGTGTATAGGGACGGCATCTATCAGAGGCAGTGTGGTCTTAAGAAAAGACTCTGCCAATAAAAAAAATAAACTCCAATGCCACAATTAACAGTGAAAGTCACTCACACTCTAGATGCACCCTGCTAGATGTGCAGGTTCACTTTATAGGAAACAAATTATAAATGCTCTTGACTTTTTTTACTTTTATTTCCTCAGACCAGATATAAGGGGTCTACTCTGGGACATATTTAATTGGACTCCAAACTCTGCTGATGAACTATTGATCAAACAGATGTAAATAGGCACACTGTAAATATTATATTTATTTAGACAAGTGGTAGCAACTATACTGAAGAACTCTGAAATATCAGATCACATTTAACAGACTGCACATCTTTCATTCAGAAAAACCTTGCAGGGTGCCATCTACATAGAGAAAACATAGGCCACTGACCAACACATCCCTAAAAAACATTTTGAGTAAAGAAAACATAATAAACTTACTATAGAAATGCTCTTTACAATCTTGTTCTTAACTCAAGTTTCTAAGCAGAAAAAAAAAGATCAAATATAACCAGAAAAAAAGAATATAGAAGCAGCAGCTAAAAAACTAAGATGAATGTTACTATAAGTATCCATCATGCCACTACCTTTTATATACCTGCCCAAAGAATTTGTAAGTAAAGATCTAATAGAAGCTCTCTACCCTGGAGAGAAGATCAGTTTTGTGAAAATGCTTTACAGAGTACACTGAAAATGGTTGCATATTTGTAAACTGGTTACTTTCCTAACAATACACTGCTAATAGTATTGCCCTTTAAACATGTTTCAGATCAGTGAGAGCAACAGATTACTGCTTAAATAGATTTGATAATAGCAAGCAAAACTTACAGCTTAATTATATGAGGATGTCTGAAGAGTTTGAGGTTCTGAATCTCCCTGCGGATTTTTCCTACAACATCAAGGCTGCGAATCTTCTGTCGATTCAGGATTTTCACCGCAACCTTATGCCCAGTTAACTCATGTTTGCCAACTGCAAAAAACAAGGAAGTATTTAGTCAGAGTTCTCAATTGCTCTGTAAAGACATGAATTGGATCATTTAAACTATAGCCAAGAAATACCCCAGTTAAGATGTTAGCATTCCGCATATCCCTATTATCTTTGGGGAGGTTGAAAACCAGATGGCATGTCATTTCTTCTGCCCTACCCCAATTCCTCCCACAATTCTATCATTAGAAGATGAATTGGATATGCAGGAACAAACCTTAAACCTAACCTTCACAAGTCTTACAGCATGACTGTTTTTTGCACTATTGCAAACAAAATGTTTTGCATCCCAAAACATTGCCATCCTTTCTAATTAGGGAGATCATTTTCTTTCCCTGTACAAGTCACTCCAAGCTTTTGGCTTACTTGGTAACCTATTCAGACAGGCTCTCCTATAGGTCTTCTACTTTACCTGCAAGGATCACTCTTACTAAAGAAATCACTGCTCTCCTTTCCTCAAGAAGTCCGTTTCAGCAATTACTCTGAATTACTGCTACAAGTATCTGATCATTTTACTTGAAAAATAATTATTTATCTGTCCTTGGAGAAGTCTGACCCTATATAAGCTCCACATTCTGTGCAGTAAACACCAGGGCTTTATTATATAAAATAAGTGGCAAAAGTTATATGAAATGCACAAAATAAAATCCAATAGTAACTATGAGAAGCAATGCAAACATGCAACCTCTTACATTCCTCAGTTTCTTTCCTACTTCTGATATAGTGGCATTTGTATTCGTGTTTGAACATTTACTTAGTGTACTTGTTAATTGCTTAAAGATGCATGCAGGATACATCTTGTCAAGATACATCTGGTTGGAAAGAAGATATTGTCCTTATCTATATCTTGGGACATTAGCCAGAAGAAGAACAAAGGAGTATCCCGGAACATAAGGACTTTAATCAGTGGTCTGTTTAAAGCAAACTAATAGCTACTGTTTAATGTAAATCAACCTTGACAGAAGTATTAGTTTTAGGATGCCCTGAAGTAAACTATGCTCATTATAATACATTATAATACTAAAAATCACACCCACAGGTCAAAAAGACCCTTGCCCAGGTGAAGACACTTCCCCTGAACATGCGTAGATCATAAGAATGACTAAGCATTTTGGTTAATATATCTGATTACAATTAACATATGAAAAGTATGTTATGCAAATAGAGGGATGATTTCACTTAATTCTTCGTATATAAAAAAGGTACTGGGATTCGCAGTAGGGGTGCTTGATTTGTGGATGATTCCACCAAGCACCCTGTGCAGAATAAATACAATATCTTTCCTGAGTGTGTGAGATTGATTTATTGCACACCAGGCACGAATCCGCTTTTCAGACAACACTTCTAGGAGAGTTTAATTTTTCTTGCAACGGGAACTCAAAAGTGTAAAACATTTCCTAGACAGTTACCCCTCTTAAATTCCTTAATTTTGCAAGTGCTATTGGAAGTAGCCAAGAATATTTTTTTAAACCCAACACTGGATCACAGATAAGCCACAGAAGGTAAGTATTGTGAGAAGTGAAATATGACTCGTGTCAGAATAAAGGGGAAAAAGTAGAGACTTCTTGGCAATGTATAAGTGACCACAAAATACTAAGCCACTGTGATGAGGAGAAACTGACACTTAAGGGTTAATAACAGAACCATCAGGACCATTGTTTAGCTTAAGCTACATATCTATAATCTTAGCCCCTAAACAGGAACTAACTACTAACCACAGGAAAAACATAAGATAGAGCAGACTGTATACAAGGAAGGGACTCGTCAAGGAAATCACATAACTGCTGCCAAAAGAAAGCTGGTCTCAGCAGGTTTTGCAATTGGGGTAAAAAGTGCACAGCGAGGAAGACATACGGCCTTCATCCCTGAGACCCCGGCCCACGACCACCAGGAGAAACTGCGCGTGCGCAACCAGGAGGAATTAAAGGCAGAGACTATGGAAATGATTTCTCGGGGCTCATTATAATAAAGACCGCCTTTTCAGGGACAGTCATGAATATGTATAGGCGTGCGGCAAGGAAGGCACAGACTCTGAGATCGAGGATGCAAGGGCCTGAAGCCAAAAGGCCTAAGGCTTTTTATTGTTATACTACTACCCTATTTAACTGCTACAATGCAGGAGCCAGACTAGGCAGTTCAAGATAACATCAACACTCACACGCTAAGCACTCATCACCCATTCTGGCAAGAGCCACAGTGTCCTGGGCTCAAAACATCAACAACCATTCCCTGTTTTCAGCTCTGTGTTCAGAACTGACCTTCAACACATGTTTACTTCTTTCATGCCTCAAAAAGCCCTGTGAACTGGTCTTGGCTCCTTTACCTTAGAAGCAAGCAAAAACTATTCTCAATGCAGTGTTCCCAAGCAAATCTTATGCTCCCCAAGTAAAGCACAGCTCTTTGCAGGCTGAGGGTCTTCCACATTTCCCCCATTTTTGTTTATTCGATGACAAGGGTGGTCATGATGTGGGCTTTGGCTTTTCAGAGTCCTCTGATTGCAGACCAGGTAAAGTGAAGAACTCGCAAACTGAGAAATCTCTGAAGCAGCACTCGGGGCAAAGGCACACAAGCAGGGACGCAGGCACCGCAGAGTTCAGTTCCTGCTAGAGAGAGAGTGAGAGAGATTCCGGGCCTGCTGCCTTTGCCTGTATATTAGGGATTTCTTGCAGGTGGCAGTTTTCCACTGTGCTTTGATCTTTCTCACAGCAGGGCAGGAATCTCAGGCATAAACAATTAGGTGCCCTTGAGTCTTATCACAGGCCTATGTTATTTGAATGCAGATGCTCTACTTGTCCAGCACACAAGACTAAATAACAGTTAGTAGTGTGATATACGTGTTTTTTGACACCCCAGGTGCAAGTCACTTGAGCGTGTTTACAATCCTCCTCGCGAATCTTCCGTTATATTCCCACATTCTACCCCCTCGCTCAAGAGACTGCTTCTCCTGGGGAGTGCAAAGCTGGACGTGCACATTTGGCTTGTGGGGTGTAGAGCAGAGCAATATACAGAGGCATGCAATAAATACATATAGAAAAAGGAATAAACATAGATATCTATACAATAATGCTGTAGCATCACTAATTACGAAGAAGGGCCAAAGATAAACAAGACTGTGAACAACATCCCTGTAGCGTCCAAATTTACTTGATTCACATGCTCTAGAAGAGATAACTGCTCTGAGAACCAAAACAGTATCTTCTCCTCAGAGCCACCTGCATGTGTTAACAGAAAGGCCTTAACCACGCTTGCGCGGAAGCGAAGTCACACAGCAGACAGCACAACTATGGGGGGACCACGACCACCAGAGACTACCCAAGACCCCTCGCAGCATGCTACTTGCTTGCTCATCCAGTCATTTCAGCATTCCCCAAGTAATGCCTGGTGTCGGGTTGACTGTTCTACGTCACTTGCGTGGTCCCTGTACTTTCAGCGTCTGCATTTCTGGTACCGGGTTCTGGTTGTGGTTTCTCCAGCTCATGGTATGGCTTCACGCATCTCGCAGGTAGCCAATGAGGACCTGTTGGGAGTAAAACACAAGCATATCCCCTCCCCCATGTCAACAATTCTACTGGTCCACGCCAATCAGTTGGGCCTGGCAGATCTTTATACCAAACCTTAGGATTTTGTGTAAAGGGAACTTTAGCCTGAAAATGTCGTTCCACTGCCGTGGTATCTAATCGAGATGATGACCGATTTAGAAAATTTAAAGTGAACACAGCCATATCTAATTGTTCTTGAGGAGCTGTGGCTACACTCCCCCTTTTTTGTTTTTGTAACATGTGTTTCAAGTTTTGATGTGTCCGTTCAATTATGGCTTGTCCGGTGGGGGTGTGCGGGATACCTGTAACGTGAGACACACCCCACTGTTGTAGGAATAAGGCCGCTGCTTGAGATACATAAGCGGGTCCATTGTCTGTTTTTATTTGTTTGGGGAGGCCCATAAGTGCAAAGCACCTTGTCCAATGTTTCTTAACATCCTGAGTCCGTTCCCCTGTAGCTGCAGAAGCAACAACATAACCAGAAAAGGTATCCACAGTAACATGAACATACTTTTGCCTGCCAAAAGGTGGATAATGTGTAACATCTGTTTGCCAAATTTCATTAGCCTTCAGTCCCCTGACATTTACACCATCATGATAAGTTGCAGTATTATATAATTGACAATCGTTACATGCCTGAATAATATCACGAGCCTGCGTTTTTGTGAGAGCAAATTCTTTCTGTAAACTGCGAGCATTTTGATGGAAAAAGGAGGGAGATAATTGTGCATGTTGAAATCGTTGAGTAAGGGAGGATGATGTTATGGGCAAAACAGTGTACTTATCAGCTACTGCATTCCCTTCTACCAGAGGTCCTGGCAAGCGAGTGTGAGACCGAATATGAACAAAAAAGCAAGGATGCTGTCGTTGCTGAAGCAGAGTTGCAATAGCAAGGAAAAGTTTATACAGCTCTTTATTGCTGATTTCTTTGATAAATGCAGCTTCTAAGCGGTTAATAGCGCCAACAGCATATAGTGAATCTGATACAATATTAATAGGTTCACTTGCAAACGATGTCAAAGCTTTGTTGTCAAACAATGTCAAAGCTTTGTTGTCAAACAATGTCAAAGCTTTGTTGTCAAACAATGTCAAAGCTTTGTTGTCAAACAATGTCAAAGCTTTGTTGTATTGCAGACAATTCAACAATCTGAGTGGATGCTTCCACAGTAACTGATGTGTGTTGCCATTGTGCCTTTTCTTTCCAGGCTACTACGGCCTTCTTTGTTTTACCTGAGCCGTCTGTAAAAACCGTTTTTGCATTTGGTATAGGGTGAGGCACCATCACTCTCTGTGGTTGTAAACAGAGGGAAGGTAAGGCTTGCAAGATTTTATTCTGTGGCAAAGTAAAATGGATATCATTCAAATAATCAGCCAGAGCAGCCTGAAATTCAAGGCTGTCCCTCATCAGAGTAATGTGCGTTTCCTTATGAAAGGGTAGGTAAATAATGTCAGGGTCTCGACCTGTCAGCTGCTGTATCCTGAACTGTCCTTTCTGAATCACCATAATGACCATCTCCAAAGGGGTCATAATTGTTTTTGTAAAGGTGTGTGATAAGAAAATCCATTCCAGGGTAACTAATTGCTGTGATTCTGTCAATTGAGCAAATAGCCCATAAGGCTGGAATTTCGTGTGAATCACAAAAAATAAAAGAGACAAATGTAAGATTATACGTCCTGCTTGGGAAGTTGTAAGTTTTTGAATTACCAATGCCAATTCCTGTTTTGCTTTGTCAGAAAGGATTTGAGGCGAAGTTAAATCTGAATCCCCCTTCAAGGTGTTAAACAGGGTACTTAACTCTTCAGTAGAAATACCCAGCACAGGACGAATCCAGTTAATTGTCCCTAGTAGTTGCTGCAAACCATTTAATGTAGAGATATTGTTTACCAAACGAAGTTGTTGTGGCCGTAAGGTTCTGGTAAACAGTACCCATCCCAAATACTTCCAGGGCGGTTCTGTTTGTATTTTTTCTGGGGAAATATGAAGCCCAAATTGTTGTAAAGAGTCTTTTAGATGATTTACAGTTTTCATCAGTTCTGTCTGTGTCAAAGCTGCAATGAGAATGTCATCCATATAATGGTAAATAAGAGACTGTTTAAAAATACTTCGAGTCGGCTCTATTGCAGCAGAGACCACTAACTGACAAATTGTGGGACTGTTCATCATGCCCTGTGGGAGAACCTTCCTTTCTGCTCATCTTTTTTCTTTACTGTCAGCTTTGGGCAGTTCTTTTTAATATGTCCCATTTGATTACACTCAAAACATTTCATTTCTGCTCGTCCCACAACGAGTTGCTGAGCCAAGGCACTTGCAAGTAAAGTAGCTCTATGCTCTTCAGAACCCACATTCTGACAGGCTTTAATAAATTCTGCTATACTTCTATAAGAGTTTCTTAGAGGGCCCAAAATTCTTTGACAATCTGCATTTGCATTTTCATAAGCCAATTGTAATAACAGCGTTTCTACTGTATTTTCATCATCAATCTGCCTGCTCAATGCTGTTTGCAAACGATCAATAAATGTAACATAGGGTTCCTGAGCTCCTTGCCTGACTGCCGCAAAAGAGGGGTGCTGTTTCCCTGCCTCCGGAACATGTTTCAGGCACTTTAAAGCCAATGCAGAGATCTGTTGTAAACGCTGCCGAGGTAACCGTGCCTGTACCTCTGGTGTCGCATACTGATTAATTCCCAAATATTCTTGCCTATTTTCCAAAGTGTCTGCAGAAGCAGCTTCCTGGTACTCTGCCAGCCACACTGAATATTGTGCAGGTGTTAAAATCACCCGTAAAAGTGACTTCCAATCGTGTGGAGTCATAGTATAGGATTCCCCAATGACTGTTACTAAATTTGAAGTATAGTTACTGTGCAAACCATAGTCTCTCACTGCAGCCCGTACTTCCTTAATCATTTCATAAGTAAGGTAGTGATACTCAGGAGAATGATATGGACGATAGATTACCGGCATCGCCGTCAGCATGGCAAAATCTCCTTTACGAGCAGCTTCCTCTCTACATCTTTCTGCCAGCGTTTTGTATTTCGTTACACAAGACTCTGGTGCCTTTTCAGCAAAGCCAATAGGTGGCTCGGCAGACGCAGGATACGGAGGAGCTGTTGGTGTTAACTGTGCTCTAGCCGTAGCCGCTGCCGGCTGCGAGACCCCCCTTACCGAAGGGACGGCTGCAGCCGTTTCTTTTACCGATGTTAATGGTGGGTATAAATTGGACTGTATGTCTGGATCTGTGAAATCAACATCCTAAGGATCGTCTGATTCTCCGGAGACTGTTTCATATACAGGCGCCTGTTGCTCCTTCACATCCACTAAGGTGTTAATAGGAGTGGATGCCAGAGATTGCAAATACTCCTCTGCAGGCTGGAGCGCAGAGACTGCTATAAAAACAACCCTCCATGTTGCTTCTAAATCCTCTAGAATATCAGACCGCAACATGTTCCGTTTTTGTATTTCTACCCCCACTTTCGCCCAGATCTTTGCATCGTAAGTCCCTGATACAGGGAACCAGGCACAGTTGTCTTTGATCCACACTAATAACTGCACCAATTTCGCTAATTGGACCTTATAGCCCTGTTCGCGTAATATACGCTGTAATACCTCAGTGTAGAGCTTACGCTCTTGGGAACTAGCCTGTCCCATGTTTATTGCAATCGCGGAACTCACTGATCCTGGGGACTCTCCGGTCCTGGGGACTCACTCTCCAGTCCTGGCACGCGCTAGCCCCGACAATCGTTCGATCAGAGTCGCCGCCGCTTCTTCGTTAATCTTCAACCTTGTTCAGGCACCATTTGCGGCGGGCGGCAAGGAAGGCACAGACTCTGAGATCCAGGATGCAAGGGCCTGAAGCCGAAAGGCCTAAGGCTTTTTATTGTTATGCTACTACCCTATTTAACTGCTACAATGCAGGAGCCAGACTAGGCAGTTCAAGATAACATCAACATTCACACGCTAAGCACTCATCACCCATTCTGGGAAGAGCCACAGTGTCCTGGGCTCAAAACATCAACAACCATTCCTTGTTTTCAGCTCTGTGTTCAGAACTGACCTTCAACACATGTTTACTTCTTTCATGCCTCAAAAAGCCCTGTGAACTGGTCTTGGCTCCTTTACCTTAGAAGCAAGCAAAAACTATTCTCAGTGCAGTGTTCCCAAGCAAATCTTATGCTCCCCAAGTAAAGCACAGCTGTTTGCAGGCTGAGGGTCTTCCACATAGGTGTCCTTAAAATTATGATGAATATGTAACACTTTCACAGTAATTCATTTTGTATTTATGTGGTAAAGGCGCACATGATTTTGATGGGATTACCCCCCGTGCTGCCCAGCACTGTTTTGCCTTTGCTTTGCAATCAACCGTAATTATGATTGGCGTTTCAGACTGAGGCTCGTTTCTCACACTATCTCTTCCACTAGAAGGCTTCGCTATCTGCATTGGTTCCTGCATGCAGTGATTTAACACTACTAATATCATAACTACATCACTTTCATCTGCCACCCTGAATCCTACCTTCTGAAGGCAAGTCAGATTCCAGGGACATCCTACATGGTTCATCCTTGTCCACTTGAATAGACACTGCTAATAGACCTCTGCTGAACACAGTACTCATTCATCTGTGTGCCTCTCCTCACTTGAAAATTTAACTAAGCCCCAGGCTTCAAGCTTTATTTAAATATATCCATTGGAAACTGTGATAAACAGCAGTGATCCGCAAAAATCTTTCTGCATTCAACAGATAACTTTGACAGGATTAGCAAACACCTATCAATCTGTAAATCTCATTCCCAACACAAGACTTTCCTGCTGCCTTTTGCCTCTATATTGAGCTAAAAAACAATGCAAGTAAAAAGAAATTCTTAGCAGAGATACAGAGATAACTATAAGCATCTCTGTCCTGGTTTGGCCCAAACCAGGCCAATTAGTCTTAGAGAAACCAAGGTCACTGCTAAATTCCTCACTGCTTATGAGTGAAGAGACAAAGGGGGGTCGCACCTGCAGGGAGAAGCAGACAGGGCAGGTGACCCAAGATTGACCAACGAGGTTTTCCATCCCATACACGTCATTCTCACTTTCCTATTTATCACTAACCCACTGCCTCCTGGAGGTGGGGCCCAGGAGGGAGGGGCCCTCCTGTCTCCCACTGATTGGTACCAGCTTTGCCAATTCTCCAGTTAAAAGCCTGCAGGTGTGATGGCAGGGGGAGCTACTGCATTTTCCCCTCTGCCTGTGCTGGGGGGAGCAACTCTGCCTGAGGAGGATTTCCAAGCTCTCGATCTTGGTTTTGTATATATTTGTGTATATTTGATTATTTCTATTATTCTTATTATACTCTTTTTCATTACTATAGTTTATTAAAACTGTTTTAACTTTCCAACCCATAAGTCTCTCTCCCTTTTCCTTTTCCCTTAGGGTGGGGGGGGGGAGGGTTAACAGAGAGCATCTGCCACAGGTTTAATAGCTGACCCAGCTTTAAACCATGACAATCTCCAAGCGATTATTCTTACAACAAAAAGATGGTCACTGTGTAAAATAAAGCAGTTTGCCTAAACTCCTGTAGGGAAGTAACTAAGTAGTGGATCATTCAAGAACCATCACCCTGAACCATCATGATGCAGTGGTGAGATGTCTTTTGTACCTGAGAATACAGAAAGGCTCCAGCTGCAAGGTGAAAGAACACGCCCCTCATTCGGAGGAGCCATTACCTAAAAAGGGCCACAATAACAAAAATGCTGGACATGCACATTCACACTACTGAGGAACACAAGACAAAGCTGACATTCATCACAAGTTCTGGAAAGACCACAAAGCAGTGATAGATGATTGCCTAGAACTGTAAAATCATGTCACCTACAAGAATTATTTGCTTTCAGTCAGATCTACATCCCCATTTTTTCTTCAGTTCAAATATGATTGAGGTTTTAAAGGAACCCAACAAATTATATCACCTATATCCAAACCCTAAGGAATAATGAATCACTAACATAAAACACTAGAAAAGCAACTATTCCATTCAAATTAGAGTATTTGCCTATCAATAATCTGAACTGAAGTAAGACAGAAGTATTCAGAAAAAAAAAAATCTTTAATCAGCAAGTTAAAATTTAACATTAATTTGTAAAACAGGTTCTTAGAAACTAATCAAAAAGACACATTAATTTGCATCTGCCTTTAGTTTACAAAGTACTAAATTAAACACCTCCTTAAATGTAAGTAGCATATACATTTGAGCAATTCTACAGCCTAGCATATAAATATTCAGATATTCAGTTCTGACGTGCATTGTGT
Organism: Nyctibius grandis; assembly: GCF_013368605.1. NCBI lineage: Eukaryota > Metazoa > Chordata > Aves > Nyctibiiformes > Nyctibiidae > Nyctibius > Nyctibius grandis. Next base: position 8,433,389 of record NC_090694.1, read on the forward strand.
TATAAAGTTTCATTTATCAGCAGGTTTATTTCATTTCTGATTTGTCAGTCTATCTTAGATGAAAACTGAAATTAGAGCTCAGAAAAATATTAGAAGGTCATTTATTAGCTACAACATTCTATATTCAATATGCAAGGCACATAAGAGTTTAATCAACACACATTTTTCAAAGTAATTAAACAGTAACATTTGCAGTTGACTAAAACCAATTCTAGACACCACAGCCTTTAAGATTGTGTGCCTCAAGCCTCGATTTTATTCATTGACTGGGAGAAAACAAGCTTTTCTGCTTCTACAGGTGTTTGCCAACTTCAAATAAATTACTGAAATGAAAACATACTGTGATTTTGTGCAAGTGCAAAAAGATCCCAAAAAGCCTGTTCACTTGCTCAAGACTTTTCAAATTGAATGGTTATTTTCTTCAGTAATTCCCCCCCCCTTTCTTATTCAATTTAAGATTATATCAAATTTAGCTTTTTAAGATACAAGTTACCATTAACCATCTACTTAATGAAATAAAACTGTCGTCTTGGATATGATCCACTGAGTATCCATTAGCACTGTTCAGCTACTGCAAGTCATATACTTTAAGTCTTAAACTATGTATTTTTTTCAGAAATCTTTCAGTCTTCCCATACAAAAGTAATCTTCACTTTGCTGCATAATGTAATAGCAAATACAAGTTTTTCCACATGCATTTAGTCAAGATAGAGTTGTCTTTTTCTACTGTAAAGTGGCTTTGCAGCTTTGTTATTGTTTGTGTAATATCACATTAAAACTAAACTGTTAATTCCATGGAGAAAACATACTGAACTACTACTGTGGTTTTAAGTTAAGTCTTTATCCACATGCCATAAGAACTTATTGTATGATGAAGCAGTTCAAGGTATCTGGTATCAGCAAAACAGCAGACACTAACTGGTAAGACTGCTGACTACTTTTAAACTCAGCATAAAGACAGAACTGAAAGCAAGACCTCAGATGATAACATGTAGAAAAGAAGCCAGTGTTATCTCTACAAAAGCTTTGTATTACCTCTTGACAGAAGTTTTACCTATAAAGGTGAAGGCTCACAAATAAGAAGTAATCAAAATATATTTACGTTTAATCACCCTAAGCATCAATGAGCTATCAGTCCTTCAAAAGAATCACTGCAAAAAGAAGTTCCCTTTACAGACCTACCATTTCCCTATATTTCTTTATTCTTTGATAATGCCAACTGCTTTCAATCTTCCCTAAGGCTATGCATAAAATCAAGATTTCCAAGACATTCTCAAAGCAGCAATAACTTGTTTTAACTGTTCAAGTACAGGAGCAACAGTCTCTTAACTCAGTTCACCAGGTCTCCAACTGGAAAAGAAAACAGATCACAAGGCCATTGAGTAAACACAACATTCTTATGAAATACAGGTACCAGTCATGAAGGCTGTAAAAAAGGCTCAACAAGCATATGCTGTGTTTAATGAAACATTTCTGTCATATGCCAAAAAGCCAACCTGAGGCTCAGAGGAAGGTAGTCATTAAAAATATGAGCTAAACAAATGTTTTCACTAATATATAAAAAAAAAAAGTTAATGCTGTGCAAAGGCATATTGCTGCACAGCAATGTTAGATAGCAAACTGATCTTCACTGTCCATTCCCAGGTCTCTTATCATTGCCTTAACCAAGACGACCTTTTTACATCAGTTTTTGCAGGCTATAGAGACCAGGGTTTTTAACCTAGTTCTACAGACTGGAACAAATATCATATATTTACAATTTAATTAGTACCCTCATTTTCTCAGTACAAGTCACTGGAAGCCTGACTACTCTTCCCTTTATGAAAGCTAACTTTATTTCAAAAAAAAAAATCTGGAAATAAAGTTTGCATTTGGTTTCAGCAGGAAACATCTGCTTTTTTTTTTTTAAACACATAACTGATTTACTTTCAGTACTCTGTTTTACCCCACAGCTTTTTACTTCTGTGGTATTTTAGCTTTGCCTGGGTATTGGCTAGAAACAGCTGTCTTCTCCATGACTGCCCATCTGAGGCACAGTAAAATGAATTAAGTCAGTCAGTAGTTAATTCAGGCTAGTACAGCCAGATGAACAGTTAAACTGGAAAAACATCACATCAGTAACAGTTATCTGGGAGGGTAAAAGGGTAAGTATCAGCAAGGTGAAGTCATCTGACAGCTACCTTGACAGCAGGAGACCTTTAAGAATTAAGTAAAGCACTGGGTTTCCAACTCATCTTTTGGGGCTACCACCACTGTTAAAATTAAAGACCCACTTTCAAGCAGCCATATGTTTGACCCTCTACATCACATGAGCTCTCAAGGAAAACCTTAACTGAATAAAAAAAAAATAAAAAAATTGTTAGTTTTTCCTTTTATTGTCAATTAATGAAACCATATCAGTTACCAGAGAAGGAAAATGCTGAGGATTACAGGAAAACAATCACAGATCTGGTATTAAATGAATAAAACGTGCTCAGGAAGAAAACTAGTGCATCACAGATAAAATATACCCTTTATGATGTACAGCTAGAGCAAGACAAAACCAATGTAGTACATCATCTAGGGACAAGATAATAAAACTTAAACAGACTGTTTATGGAAACAGAGCATTAGACCATGAACTCTAACACTTGCCTCCAGTTACTAAATAAATTTCCAGACCTCTTAAGGAAGGCAATTCAGTATGCAGAATGATGCTGCATTTTACCACAAGGTGATTCCTCTCACCACTATTAAAAAAAGATGTTCATACATGCATGTGTGTACTCTTCACATGATCAATAGCTACAAAGCAGCCTAAAAGAACACCCAACTGTAGGTAGATTAGGGTACGGTGACCGGAAAATCTCGGGCTGTAACGGAAGGTAGCCGTGGCGAAAGGAGCAGGATGTGTCATTATCGTGCGAGTTCGTACGGGACAAGACGACTATATAAGGCTGTTGCGCAGTTAAATAAACGCCATTTGTTGCATCCTCACATTGGTGTCAGTGCTCAATGGCCCTGGGGTGCGGATAGCCTCAGGCCAGCCAGCAACCGAACGGAGCTTGCCGCAAACAAGCGGCAACAAATGGTGACCCCGACGTGATTGCTGGACTGGCGGACCGCAGGCGGTCGGAGTGGGTTCGCGAACCATGGAAGCCTTGATAAAGGTGATTTTGTTACTGGGCGAGGAGTTTAAGATTTCTGTGAAATCGAAAGACGTAGTCCAGTGTGTGGACAGTCTCGTTAAAGGGGGGGGCGGTGGCAGGACCGGCTGATTGTTTACAGCCGAGTGCCTGGGAGCAGTGCTCGATGCAGCTCGCTGAGCGAGCTATGGCAGCGGGTTCTGCCAAAGAATTAAAAACATGGGGAGTTATCTTGTGGCTGCTACGGGCTGCGTGGGAGGACTGGGCGACATGGGATGCGGCTCGGACGTGTTTACATGGGGTCTACCCTGACCAAGACAGAAGTGGCAGTGGTGAAACTCCTCCAACATATACTCTCTGAGAGAGGAATTAAATATGACGAAGCTGCGTTAAAGCAGTTACTGTTCTGGGCAAAAGATAAAGGACATTTTACAACCTTTAATGATGTCTTTGAAGTGCCTTTATGGGAGAAGATTGGTGACTCTCTCTGGAATGCAGTGTCAAGTGGTGATAAGGAAGCCTTTAAATTGTCTGCTACACGGAGGCCGGTTAGTGAAGCGTTAAAAGGAATAAAAGCAGAGAGAGAAGTCACACATACAGCTTTTATGGCTTTAGGACCGCAAGCGCCTACTACCCCCTCACTGTTTGCGGGACCAACACCTCCCACGGCCTCGGTGGCTGTACCGGTGGCAGCTCCTTTATCACCGTGGGTACGGACGGCTCCGAAAAAAGCCGCGGAGCGGGGAGCGAGTAAAATAGATACAGATCCATCAGAACCGGTAGTGCGCCCTAAAACACGAACTTGACATGACAGAGCTTGGTAGACGACTGGAAGAATTAAAGACAGAATTGCAGCAGCACCGTTCAGCCAACGCCTCGGGACACGTGACTATGTCTCCCCCAAAACCCCCCTCTGTGTTCGGGACAAGTATTAGGGCCACCTCAACCTCCTTTACAACTCCCTACTCCACCTTTAGATCAGGGCGGGGGGGGAGGTTTGCGTCCATCTGGTAATGTGGGAGGTGAGGGAGAGGGTCAGCGTCTGCCCGCGTATACAGGGGAAGGGGGGGAGGTGAGGGAGGAGTGAAATGGAAAGGGGTCATTCGAGATGCGTTATTAGAAGGAGTTATAATTCCACAAGCATATCCGGTGATTGTGGGTGCGGATCCTGAGGGGAGAAATATTTGGCAACTGTTAGATTGGAAAATTGTAAAGGAAGCATTGCCACTACAGTTAGCGAAGGACAACACAGGTGAGGACTGCAGGAAAGTTGTTGCAGGGATGGCAAATTGTAACCCCACCTTAACTGAGCTAATGGATGCTTGTGAGAAAGTAGGAACCACCACATCTCAGATGGAGCATTTAGCAAAAACTTTTGCGGCGGCAGTTAAGGTAGTTCATCGTTGTTATACATGCGAACAGGAAGGTCACTTTAAGAAAAACTGCCTTAAGAAGTTGAAGCTGAGTGGGAGAGATAACTCTGTTTTGATGTGTCATTGCTGTGGGAAGCTAGGGCGTTTTGTGAAGCTGTGCAGGTCTCAGTATAATGCTCAAGGTCAGCTGATAAAAATCAGCTGCAGAGTACAGGGAAACTGGAGAAAGAACGCGGGGGGTGAACCGTGTGCTGACACAAATGAATCTTCCCAACCAGTTCCAGGCCTAAGCAGTTAACTCGCAGCCCGAACCGCAGGGAGCGCAGGACTGGTGTTTCCACGCAGGGTTAACCTGTGCGGCTGCCAAGCCTTGGACCTGTGGCAAACAGGGATAATGCTAATGCTGATTGTCAAAAGATCATTGAAGCTTTACCTGGAAAAACAGATTTGAATGCTATGATAAAGGCATGTGCAAAAGTGGGTACTGTGGAACATAAGGCTCAAGTTATGGCTGCGGCCGTACTTGGGGCTTACGTCGTCACAATTGCAACCTCTATTCCAATTGTTAGCAGGAGACACAACTTTAACAGCACCACGACACACTACTTCAGAGGTACAGCAACTGATTACAGAAATAGAAAGCAGGCTACATTCCAAATTTGTACATCGTATTGATTTGAATCAGGAAATACAAATTATCACTTTGATAGGCAAATTCCGTATGCAATAATTGGTCAATGGAATTCAGAATGATCAGATTCGTTACAGAGCCATTGGCACAGATTATTCATCAAAGGACGGATGCGATGTCGGGAGCTTGTGGCCAGAGATCCCTGCATCATTAACCGTTCCTGTTGCAGCTCAATATTTTGAGTGGTGTATGGCTAATAGCTTTGCTTTGCAAACAGCTGTGGAGAATTTCTCGGGACAGGTTGTTTACCACTTGCCCTCCCATCCTGTTATAAAATTGAGTGTGGAACTTCCAATTGCCACAGGAGTGTTGTGCGCAGACACTCCCGTGGATGGAATTACCATTTTTACGGATAGATCTGGGAACAGAGGCAAGGCGGGCCTTGTCTGGTATTCTGATGGCAAGTGGGAATCTATGGTAGTACAACAAAAGGGTTCACCTCAGGTGGTAGAATTACGAGCTGTATTAAAAATATTTCAGAATTTTCCCATTCCCTTTAATTTGATTACTGATTCAGCATATGTAGCTGGCATTATAAAGCAATTGGATAGATCTGTTATAGAGCATATATGTAATCAGTGTGTTTTTGAATTGCTGCGAGCTCTGTGGCAAGAAATTCAAATCCAAACTGCATTGTTTTATGTTTTACATGTAAGACATCATACTAATTTGCCTGGGTTTATTGCAGAAGGCAATGCTCGAGTGGACTCTTTGGTTTCTGACCTTACAAATTCTACTGCAATGACTGTGCAGGTGCCGGACATTAAACAGCAAATCATAGAATGGGTTTTTCCACCTTTTCATCCTAAAACAACAATTTGTACCAGAGTGGAAGCAATAGCACAATTGCTTGTCGAAGTGCGTAAAAGAATTACAGACATTACCGGACTAGACTCAGATGCTATCTACAGTGATTAACAAATCAGTCAACTCTTTTTCAAATGGCCTTACAGGACTTTACTGGACAATTGTTAACACATTTGCCAAAAGATAAAAAGCTACAGTTTATTTGCAAACAGGATTGGGAAAAAAAAAACCTATCAGATCAGAGATACCTGTGACTGGACTAACTGTTTTTACTGATGCAGGAAAGCGATCACATTCAGCAGTTATTACCTGGCAAAAGGATGGACAATGGAAACATTGTAAATTCTCAGGAATTTACTGAGGACTCATTGCAGACACTTGAATTTTTTGCGATATACCAGGTCTTTCTAAAATGGAAGGACTTACCTGTAAATATTGTAACAGACTCTCTTTATATAGCAGGCATTATAAATCGAATTGAAAGAGCTTTTATACGACCAGTGAAAAATATGCGACTTTACACCATTTTGCTACAGTTGCATCAAGCAATAAACCTCAGAGAGATACCTTATTTTGTCACCCACATTCGTAGTCATCAATTTGATCAAGGTTTGAGCATTGGAAATAATAAAGCAGACACACTTGTGTCCTATACACAAATATCACCAAATCTCTTTGAACAGGTACACCTATCCCATCAATTCTTTCATCAATCAGCGAAAATGTTAGCGAAACAATTTCACCTCACCATGGCACAAGCACGTGAATTAGTTAGTGTTTGTCCTAGTTGTCAGAAAATTGGCATGGGAATTGGAATAGGGGTAAATCCTCGAGGATTGAGTGCGTTGCAACTGTGGCAAATGGACGTTACTCACATTGCAGAATTTGGAAGGCTCAAATATGTTCATGTATCTGTTGATACGTTTTCACATGTAATATGGGCAACAACACAAACTGGGGAAACAGGTCGTCATGTCAAACGACATTTACTTGCTTGCTTTGCAAGTCTAGGGGTTCCATAACAACTTAAGACTGATAATGGACCAGCATACTGTTCACAGATTTTTCGTCAATTTTGTCAACTATGGGGTATTACACATGTCACTGGGATTCCTCATTCGCCTACGGGTCAGGCGATTGTGGAACGTGCTCATAGTACATTGAAACAGCTTCTGCAAAAAAAAAAAAGGGGGAGAGGTGACTGAACCTTCTGAGAGACTTGCAAAAGCTGTTTATGTACTTAACCATTTAACTTGAGCAGGAGATAAGGAGCGACCCCCAATTGTAATACATTGGGAGGCAGTTCGACAGGGAGCAAGCTATGTGAAAAACAAGGGCAAAGTGTGGTATAGGGAACCAGGCACTAATGAATGGTTGGGACCAGGGGAACTATTACTAATGGGTCGAGGTTATATTTCTGTCTCTACAGGCGCAGGAGTACGGTGGATTGTCTCTAAAAGGATGGTTAGCCACATTATTAGAGGGAATAGTTTATATAGTTGTGATTATAATTATCATAGGGATCTGCGTGGGTTGTGTTGAGGCAATCATTGAGAATAGTATATGGAAGTAGTGAGATAATAAATCTAACTACTTCCAAAGGGGGAAATTGATACCGGATGGTTTAGCAACGGTTTAGCAAGAGTAGGCCTCAGAGTAGGCTCTAAAAGGCCTGATCTGTGTTACCTTTAAACAGAATCATCTTTCCTGTCACTAGTTTTCCTTTCAGCTAGAATAATAGAGAATAACAGTATGTTCTGAAGTAAACTGCATGTTTTGTAGATAGAGTCTGCTTATGGGACTGTTTATAATAGGCATTATCCTACTTGTGTTACCCTGTTTGTTTGCATGTTTGCAGAAAACTGTGCAACAAATGGTCAATACAACCTTTGTGGCTCAACAACAGAGAGAAGGATTTATGGGTAACCAAGGCTGGGATTCTCTGACTGGGCTCTGCGAGACACAGGGAACCAGGTTTGAGTAAGAAACAAAAACACAGAATTAAGATTCTTGGGGAGGGGGAAGGATTCCCAGACGTAATTCCTGTCAACTACCAATCTCACATTTTACATCGCGCTCTTTATTCTTTAAATCATCTGGCCCGGGGAGACCAAGAGCGTGCCCCGATTGAGCGTCATTGGGGTCCAGGGGTGCCAGAAGTGGGCCCCCCAGTCAAGGTTCAGTTCCCTGGGACAGCGGAGTGGGAAACAGGTTGGGAGCTGCTACATCACGGGAGGGGGTATGCCGCCATCAAACGGGATGATGTTATACAGTGGGTCCCTACACGCTGTTTGCGCCCTGATTTAAAACAAAATCCTAACCCGAAGTAATATGTACGCTGTCCGAGCTTTATGTTTTGCAGGAGTACCTGTGGGGGAAGCCGAAACAGCACCAGCCTCGACCTTCAGACGTGAGGAGTCATGACAGTACAGAGAGTCTGGTAAAGCGGCGGGGCGCCAAGAAAGATGAGGAACGGCGACCGTTGCTGAGTGAAACAAAAGCTTTGAACAATGCGCTCATGATTAGCTTGCTTTTGCTTTGCATCTCAGGAGTTGCAGGGGAATCTTACTGGAGAACCTGGGCTCGGGATGTTGTATCCGCCAGCTACGCTTACGCTTTGACGCAAGGCTCCAGAATCAGCGATACGCTTTACTTCGCATGACTTGAAGCATAGGGAGGGGGAAATGTAGGTAGATTAGGGTACGGCGACCGGAAAATCTCGGGCTGTAACGGAAGGTAGGCGTGGCGAAAGGAGCAGGATGTGCAAGTATCGCGCGAGTTCGTACGGGACAAGACGACTATATAAGGCTGTTGCGCAGTTAAATAAACGCCATTTGTTGCATCCTCACATTGGTGTCAGTGCTCAATGGCCCTGGGGTGCGGATAGCCTCAGGCCAGCCAGCAACCGAACGGAGCTTGCCGCAGACAAGCAGCAACACCAACTTGAACCAAATAAGGTAGACAGAGGGGTATTATGGAATTAGAGCAGTAATAAAACTTACAACTCTTTTTTTCCATATGGTAGATTATTAGCCCTTCAAGCTAATTGTATTTGATGAAATATTAATAGGAGTGACATTCAATAATATGTTAAAATTCTAACAGTAGCTCCACCAACTGACTATCTTTCACGTTTTTGCCAATACAGATAAGAACAGGAGCAGTAGTGCAAACAGCCTGCTCTGAAATGTAAGAGAAAACATATTAGAACATTTATGGGTATGCCAACCTTAGTTTTGTGCAGTGCACTGGAAAAAAAGAAATCTTTGACTCCTCCCCTCAACCATGTAGTCCCTCTATGAGGAAAGAGAATCTGATGCCTGTCTTCTCCCTTATCTCATTTCCTCTCTATTTAAGGAGGCACCAAGTTATCAAGGAAAGGAATGGTACTTCAGCTGCCAGTTGTGAGTCACTGCTCCCCAGTGGCTGGGGGGTGGTGGTGTCACTTTATAAGCTAGCCTGGGGGGGGGGAGACTCAACAGGCTTTACTCTCAAAATATTCTTCCACTGCTTTCTTAGAGTCAAATATATTCCTATTTTCTATAGCATGCCAGAAGTTTCTCATTAACAAGCAACTTCCAGGTAGGATTTGGTTCTACTATTATGCAGAGCATCATCCACAACATCACTGTTTCAGTTTATAGAGAGGGAAATCTATGCTCTTCACCCACTTTCTTCAATTATACAGAGATGCCCATAATCTGCTGCTACTTCTGGGAGGAAAAATTTAAACTAAAGTGAGGTAAACTTGAAATGAAACATGGTAATAGACTGCTGAAACATCAGTAGTTTCTTCAGAACATGCCAATAGTTGAAAGAGCTAGAGCAGAGAACATACAATAGGAACATCTACACTGAAAAAAGATATGTTAAAAGCCAGCTAGCACATTAGATACAACAGGATAAGATGGGGTTTTTTGCTGGTTATACTTACTTTAAGAACACAACCTGAGTCTAGTCTAACTCATTTGTGAAACAATGTTTTCAATTTGCATATCCCAACATTTCAACAATTCTCACAAACATAGCAGGAACAGTTTAAGATAATGCAGAGTTTTTTTACCTGTGGTGAATGGCATTAAGGGAGTTTAATTTCTATTTTATTTTTACTAGGCTTCAAGTTTGCTGCATGGCATCTGCACACCTACTGGGAAAAGTTGTTTAACTCTGAGTTGAAAAAAACTTTGATAACCACTGGTCAACTGTTTTTAGCACAAAGTCTTTCCATGTCTGTGTGTCAGCTGTGTTGCCAGTTAATCCAATAATCTCAGGCCCATCTTTTTATGTTTATTTCTCCCCTTGTAGAGAAAGCAAGCTTGCCTTCCTCATAAGGGCATCAAGTACTAGTATTTGTGCAGCAAAACACACAGACAGCTCAAGAATTAAGACTGCCTACTTTCATTACACATCCAGTGGTTTTAAATGCAGCATAATTAGCTTCCAGGAATTATTTCTATAAATACAGAAGAGAAAGCTTTTGCTCCTTCAGCGATTACTTCCGCTGCAGAACTGCAAGTCCCCCCCCTGCGAGAAGTCAGCTAATACAACTCCTCTTTCCTAAAAGACGTTCACAGCATACCAGGCGCTATTTCCACAACACCACATTCGGTCAGCGGCATTCAGACTGTAGCCCCAAGCCCCCACCCCACAGCCACCGCGGCTGGGGCCAAGGCTCCAGCTAACGGCCCGTGAAATGCCTTCTCGCGACTGCCCCGACTACACGTCGGCCCTACAGTCACTCCTCCCAACCCCTCTCCCACCGCCCCCGTCGGCCCGCGGTGCTAGCGCCGCCACAGCCCGGCGCCTCACCCGACCCAGCGGGTACTGCCGGGCAGCGCCCAGCAACTCAGGCTTCCCGGCACCGCCCCCAGTGAAGTTCAGACCCCCTCCAACACTCTAAGCGGGAGGCGGAGCGGGGCCAAGCCCCCGCACACCCCCCAGCCCCGTTCAGGCCTCGACGGCCGCCTGACCCCAGCCCCAAAGGACCAGCCGCCATAAGACGACCACACGCGGCCGCATCCCTCAACCGGCAATAGAGAATCCGCTGCTCAGTCCAACACACCCGCCCGGCGCGCTACCCCCGCAGCCCGACCGGGCCGTGTCACTCTGTGGGGCAGACAGCGGTCCCGCTCCCCACCGCTCACCCTTGACTTTGCCGAAGGTACGGACACCAAGCGTGTCACCCAAGATGTAGTGCCCAATCTTCACCCGCCCGTGCTTCTGTTTATCCGCAGCCGCCATCTTGAGCCAAGGGCCGTGTCAGCGCAGAGCCCGCGCCAGAGAGCTGGCGGAAGAGAAGCAACCACGCAACGCCCACCCACACTAAAACCCGGAAGTGAACCCCCCACTTATCGCCTTCTCGCCCTCCCCAGGAACAAACCATTGCTGTTCGGGGGGGAAGGGCTGGGTCGGCTCAGCTGCGCCCCGAGGGATGCGGCTCCTGCAGGCGGGCCGAGGCGGCGGAATGGGAGAAACAGCCCCCAAAGGCTGCAGGGCGGAGTGAGGGGGCTGGGGCGTTTTTACACCACCACCTCCCCCGAGGAGCACTGGGGATTCACCCGGATTTTGGGACCAGAGGGGAGGACGGGTGCAGGGCGTTTCTCAGCGTCGGTGACGGTTCCCCTCAGCGCCGGCGCAGTGCGAGGGGCTGCCTTGGGCCCACCGGTGTCGGTCGGAAGCGGCATCGCCTCGAAGCTGAAGCTCCCCGTGTTGCCGACTGGTACCGCCATCGTCCGCGGGGCCTGTGCCCACATATAGCGAGAAGCTGGGGCTAAGCGCTCCCCACAGCACGGGTTTTCCCTCCTGATGCCAAAACGAGGAGATGTGTCGAACATATGTGTACTTTTAATTGAGAAATCGCGCTATTGCAATGAGATCACTAGGCTGTCTGCATTGCCACAGCCGCGGGGTGCCGTGCAATGTGCTGCTGCATCCTGCAAGGCCTGCCTGTGGAGAGCATGCAGCAGCTCTCGCTGGGGCGGCAACTGAACACCCATATGCAAGCAGGGTTTCAGGCGCTAATAATGCGGTGTGTTGTGTATCACAATTTAAAGGTCCATTCAAGATGCAGTTGTTGCTGATATGCTTGGCTCTGCCAGCGATGCTGAGAGGGCTGATGGCCAGCAAACCCATTTTGCCATGCCACGTGAGGAGTAGCATCCAGGCACAGGGAGCATACTGTTTCCAAACCACCTGTTCTCAGCAGTGAAGAAAGGTCTGTGACAATTTAAGATGAAGCAAGCTAGTGAAGCCATGTTTCTGCCTCCCTGCCTTGCTCTGACATAAGCAAACACCCGTCTGATCCTTCAGTAAGGTAATTCAGGAGCATAAGCTGCCAGAAGACCAGTCCTACTAAAAAATGAGTATTGGGATCCTATGACAGAAAACATAGCCACTCACAAAAAACAGACATGTCAAGTCTCTGTATTTTCAATCAACCTTGTAAATTAAATCTGTTAGTTCTCCTCCCCCTTTTCCCTTCCTCTACCTAGGTCCAAATTCAGACCCTATTGTGGGAATACAAAGAGAAGTAGGAACCTCTTAACTCCTACTACCTTGACCAGATAACCTGTCCTCCAGTTTGTCTTGCCAACTCATTCATTCACATTGCATTTAGGGCAGTATCCTTCCTTCCATTCTGTCCTGGTTTTGCTGGGACAGAATTATAGAATCAATTTTCTGTTACATTTTGTTTTAGTTTGTGGCTAGCCATGGTATTCAGGTTTCCATGGTGATCAAGGCCATTAGCAATTTTGAGTTAGCCAGGTGCTAAAGCTATGAGGAGCAAAAGCCAGGGCAGCTGACCCAGGCTGGCCCACAGGTGCATTCTATACCATAAATGTCATGTTCACTATAAATTGGAAAGTTTGCTAGGGATGCCTCTCTCCTCCTCCTTCCTAGCTGAGTATAACTTTGTGGGTTTTATATTAGTAGTGATATTGGTTTTCTTATTTTATTAAATGTTTCAATTTCAATCCACAAGTCTCCCTCCTTTTCCCAATTCCCTTTCTTGGCTGGGGAGGGGTCACTGGGTGCAAAAAAAACCAGAGCAACTGCTTATTCTTTAGCCCTGGATGTGGGCTAAATGGGGACACATTCATGTATTGTGTGCTTTCTACATACCAAAGACCATATTCTTTTATTGTTGACTATAACTGGACTATTTTTTAATCCCTTTCCAACCCTGCCTTCAAGAAACAGATGAAACTGGAGAAAGAGTGACAATTGGATGGATATTTTTGCATGGAGAGATCATCGACTCAAGAGGAAGGTTACTGGCAACTCCCGTCCCTTCGCCTCCTTTCCCCAGTTCTCCAGACTAAGTGAATGATATAAACTAAAATGCTTTCTCTTGCCTACCGTAAGCATGACCCCTGAATGTGTTTGTAAACAAATAAATATATTACAGAAACAATATAAAGATTTTTAAATGTGCAGCCATCAGGAAGTTAAAAACCTTTTTTTTTTTTCTAGTAATAGTCCTAAATCTGATTCAGAGAACATTCAGTATTACTTACGTTACAGTCATGAACAGAAAACTGGAAAACAGATATTCTGGCCCCTGGAAAATCTTTATATTTTAAAACATCCCTCTAACCTAACAAGATAAAAAATTAAAACCCATCTGTTCATTACTATGGTAGAAAAAATCTGAAAGATTTCATAGAAAATATAAAGAATCCTTTTTTTTTTTTTTATAAAACCAAGTAATTTGTTCAGCCGGTGCCAAAACATAGGCTGGTAAGCAATGTAAGGACTACTCATAATATCTACCCTGTTAAAATTTGCATGACATGAAATAAAATAATACTGTAAATGGTAAAATAGTAAAAACAAGGAAAATAAAACTAATACTTAATTTTTGAGTAATTTAGAATTTTAATTTCAAACATTTTCATGTGAATCATTTTTGAGCAGAAAATGTGAGAAGCTTTCAGCCTGCACTTATAGACCAGTATAAAGCTTCAATATAAACATAATAAATTAATATTAAAAGATTGTATCTAGTGCAGGAAAAGCAGGTACTAGTGTTCCTCAGTAAGCCTGCATTAATGTGTAAAAGTGCCAGATTTTTCACTTCCTGACTTCTGAATTCAGATATGTTAATTATGCCCTTTCTGGACATCATCTAGAGAGAACTATTCCCACAGAAATTCTAATTTGTATCATAACTGATGCTCAGCATCAGTAGGCTCGAGAATCATGTTGTCATGCATTTTTTTTGTTCTTGTAATTGGAGAAGAAGAATAGAGAGTACAGAAATCTGGCAATTTCTCTTTATCCAGATTTGAGTTCTGTAGCAGAACTTCCTGCCTTCTGCTGCTGGACCCATCTGTTCCTAACAGAGCCTTGGCATATGTACAGAAAGAGCATGGGGGGGGAAATGTGCAAGCATCAGACTTTGTACCCATCTATATCCATGTGATTTCCTACAGTTCTGCTTAAATGTAAATGGCATCTCCTATTTTTAAGGAAAAACAGAACAAGTTTAGAGCTATTTGCTTCCACAAATATGCCTTTTAATTTACTTAAATTTCAATTCTAAAATAAAATGAGGCCTTAGCTTTAAAAATGCTAACATTAAAAGGTTTTTGACATTGACTAACATAAGCTCACCAACTTTTTACTTTGTAACATATTTTATCCACCAACACTCTGCCTCCCATATCCCACAGCAGAAAAATAGTAAGACATTGTTTTATTGAAAATGTTTTCTGTAGAAGGCCGGTTAGTAGATTCACATCTGAGAAACCTCCAGTGGTGCCCTTGAAGAAACCACACAAGATAGAACCAAGAACAGTTGATAGAAGCTACAGAAATACAAAATCAAGCATGTAAATAAAAACAAAAGTTCAGTTCCAAGAATTTAATGCTGCTCAGTAGGATGTGTTTAAATCAAGTGATAGCTGGGACCATCTGTAACTACTTGAGCCAGCAAAAAGCCTGAAATAGTCTACCAGTATTTCCAGGATATATGGGGAATATATAGTAAGAATGCACCTATTCAATAAAATAGCTGAAAACAGTTCCTGTAAGTGTACCTGAGTGGATGACAGGATTCCAGTGATTAATTACATTTCAAATTCTAAAGAGAGGTCAGACCTTTATAGGCCCTAGTCCATAACAAATGTAACAAGGCATGCAAGGCTGCATGGGCTTTTTCCCATGTTAGCGCTTACTGTTAGTAAAAACAAAATACAAGCTGAGACCACTAACATTTTTTTCTTCAGTTATTGATCTGTTGGGAAAGTACATTATTGCAGTCAGGTGGGAATCAGGGTTTGAGTTTTGCATTCCCACCCATAGTCAGAGTACCTGCCATACCACTGTCCAACTGTACCATTGTTCAACAAACCCTTAGTGCCTTGCTGACCTGTTTTAAGATGCTCTGAGGTGTTATTCTCACTCTGAGTGTAACAAAACAAGACGACATTTATGATTACTTCCTCCTACATTTGTTTCCCAGTATATAATCAAAAAACTTTTTAGATGCGCTCCTGAGCCCTGTGAATACATAGATGTGTAATATGTGCAAAATGTATTTTTAATTTAACAGCTTCAACACCACTTACTTTCAGATTCTCTCAGGAGGACTAATTGAAAGCAGAGTGAGTACAGTATATTTGTTACATGCTAAGAGAACAGCAGGGCAAAATTTCTCTTTTTGTTTAGAAACAACCTAAGTAGATACACTCAATTATCTAAAAGCATTAACTATACTTCATTTAAAATATAAGAAAGTGCAGTCAGGCGCACTCCAATTTTAAACCTGGCTGAAAATTTCTTCAGTGTTTTTCACAAGCTGATACATTTGTTGACTGCTGATCCCTCAATACTGACAAAGCAGTATGCTACTTCTGGAAATTCATGATGAAACCAAAGAAATCATAGAACAGCCTCAGAAGCTTAAAGTATGAGAAGTTTTTGGTGGTGGTTTTTGGTTTTGGTTTGTGGTTTTTTGGGGTTTTTTTTGTTTTTTTTTTTTTTTTAAGTATTTTCTTTTCAAGGCATCTGAAAATCCTATAAACTCTTGCAGTGATTACTATCTTCTAAATTCCCAAAACTTTCATAACAGCATCTTATGATCACTTTTTTTAAAGCTGAGTTTGAGAGCCAACTGAGTGACCCAGTAACACACCACATGGGTGCAAGTTTATCAGGTATCAATCCATAATGATTTATCACAGATGAAATATTCTATAAGCAGCTGGGAGAAGTCTTGCGATCAGTAGCCCTTGTTCTCATGGGGGACTTCCACTTACTAGACATCTGCTGGAAATACAATACAGCAGAGAAGAAACAGTCTAGGAGGTTCCTGGAGTGTGTGGGAAATGATAACTTCCTGACACAGCTGGTGAGGGAGGCAACTAGAGAAGGCACCCCAGTGGACCTGTTGTCTACAAACAGAGAAGGACTTGTGGGTGATACAATGGTTGGAGGCTGTCTTGAGCATAGCAATCACAAAATGATAGAGTTTTCAATTCTTGAAGAAGTAAGGAGGTGGGTATCCTCATTTAGCCTGCACCCAGGGCTAAACAATAAACAGTTCTTCTATCACCCAATGTCCCTTCCCCAAATGAGGAAGGGCATTGGGAAAAAGGAAGGAGACTTGTAGGTTGAAGTTAAACAGATTTAATGAAATAAAAAAATCAATATAAATGACAACACAAAACAGACAAAACTATACTTATCTACAGAGCACCAGCAAGTTGCTCCAGGAATCACAAACACTAGAAATGAGTAAAAAAATGAGAGCAAAAACAGCCCCACCTCTTCCTACCAAGCCCTCTCTTTTATAGTGAACTTGATGTTAATGATATAGAATACACCTGTGGGCCAGCCTGGGTCAGCTGCCCTGGATTTAACTGCTAAGGGCCTTGATCACCATGCCTGGCCACAAACTGAAACAAAATCCCAATGACACCAGGACAGGAGGTTAGCAGAAGTGCTACCTTGGACTTCTAGAGGGCAGACTTTGGCCTGTTTAGTAGCCTGGTGGACAGAGTCCCTTGGGAGGCAGTCCTTGAAGGGCAAAGGAGTCCAGGAAGGTTGAACATTCTTCAAGAAAGTAATCTTGAAGGCGCAGGAGCAGGCTGTCCCCATGTGCTGAAGAATGAGCCAGCGGGGAAGACCAGCCTGGCTGAACAGAGAGCTTTGGCTGGAAATCAGGAAAAAAAGGAGAGTCTATGACATTTGGAGGAAGGGGCAGGTGACTCAGGAGGAATACAAAGATGTCATGAGGTTATGCTGGGAGAAAAATAGAAGGGCCAAAGCCCAACTAGAACTTAATCTGGCTACTGCCATAAAAGACAATAAAAAATGTTTCTATAAATACATTAACAACAAAAGGAGGGCTAAGGAAAATCTCCATCCTTTATTGGATGTGGGGGGAAACATAGTGACAAAGGATGAGGAAAAGGCTGACATGCTTAATGCCTTCTTTGCCTCAGTCTTTAGTAGTGAGACTAGTTGTTCTCTAGGTACCCAGCCCTCTGAGCTAGAAGACAGGGATGGGGAGCAGAATGAAGCCCCCATAATCCAAGGGGAAATGGTTAGAGACCTGCTATGCCACTTAGACACACACAAGTCTATGGGGCCAGATGGGATCCACCCAAGGGTACTGAGGGAGCTGGTGAAAGTGCTCACCAAGCCACTTTCCATCATTTATCAGCAGTCCTGGCTAACCAGGGAGGTCCCAGGGGACTGGAAGTTAGCAAATGTGATGCCCATCTACAAGAAAGGCCAGAAGGAAGACCTGGGGAACTACAGGCCTCTCAGTCTGACCTCGGTGCCAGGGAAGATTATGGAGCAGATCATCTTGAGGGCCATCACGCGGCATGTACAGGACAACCAGGCAATCAGGCCCAGTCAGCATGGGTTTATGAAAGACAGGTCCTGCTTGACTAACCTGATCTCCTTCTATGACAAGATGACCCGCTTCCTGGATGAGGGAAAGGCTGTGGATGTTGTCTACCTAGACTTTAGTAAGGCCTTTGACAGCATTTCCCACAGCATTCTCCTGGATAAACTGTCTGCTCATGGCTTGGACGGGTGTAGTTTTGCTGGGTAAAAAACTGGCTGGATGGCTGGGCCCAAAGAGTTGTGGTGAATGGAGTTAAATCCAGTTGGCGGCCGGTCACAAGTGGTGTTCTCCAGGACTCAGTATTGGGCCAGTTCTGTTCAATATCTTTATCAATGATCTGGATGAGGGGATCGAGTGCACCCTCAGTAAGTTTGCAGACGACACCAAGTTGGGCAGGGGCGTTGATCTGCTTGAGGGTAGGAAGGCTCTGCAGAGGGATATCGATAGGCTGGATCGATGGGTTGAGGCAAACTATGAGGTTCAACAAGGCTAAGTGTCAGGTCCTGCACTTGGGTCACAACAACCCCATGCAACACTACAGGCTTGAGGAAGAGTGGCTGGAAAGCTGCCTGGAGGAAAAGGACCTGGGGGTGTTTATGGATAGCCAGCTGAATATGAGCCAGCAGTGTGCCCAAGTAGCCAAGGCGACCAACAGCATCCTGGCTTGTATCAGAAATAGTATGGCCAGCAGGAGTAGGGAAGGGATTGTCTCCCTGTACTCAGCACTGGTGAGGCCACACCTCCAATACTGTGTTCAGTTTTGGGCCGCTCACTACAAGAAAGACATTGAGGTGCTGGAGTGAGTCCAAAGAAGGGCAACGAAGCTGGTGAAGGGTCTAGAGGACAAGTCTTATGAGGAGCAGCTGAGGGAACTGGGGTTGTTTAGTCTGGAGAAAAGGAGGCTGAGGGAGACCTTATCACTCTCTACAACTACCTGAAAGGAGGTTGTAGAGAGGCAGATGTTGGTCTCTTTTCCCAAGTAACAAGTGATAGGACAAGAGGAAACAGCCTCAAACTGTGCCAGGGGAGGTTTAGATTGGATATTAGGAAAAATTTCTTCACCAAAAGGGTTATCAAACATTGGAACAGGCTGCCCAGGGAAGTAGTTGAGTCACCATCCCTGGAGGTATTTAAAAGACATGTAGACATGGCACTTAAGGACATGGTTTAGTAGTGGACTTGGTAGTGTTAGATTTATGGTTGGACTCAATGATCTTAAGGGTCTTTTCCAACATAAATGATTCTATAATTTAAGTGTACCCCCCAAGTCACTGACTTCTGTATCATCCTACCTACCATTTGTTGTTTACACCCAGAATAATTAACTCTATTTGTGTGTCAGCTTTCCACACTGACCTTCCCAGACCATTTAGGTAACTTCTGTCTCAACTACAGCAGATCTCTAGTCCCTTCATGTCTGGCAGTATGTGTGCTCCAGACTCAGGAGTTTCTTTTTACCCAAGAAGCAATGACCCACTGAACAAACAATACTTTTACAGGCCTTTCAGAGCCACAGAACAGCGAGCAATGGCTAAGACTGGGAATCCCTCTTAAACTATTCCCTCCCAGAATAGCACTTAGAGCCATTATTCAAGTTACTATCTTTGAGATAAATTCTGACTCTCCATGCTAGGGCACAATGAAACTCAGTCCATAGTGCTGATATTCCATTTCTCTTGCAGGTGAGTTCTTTTGAATAACACATACAAGCCTCTTTTTAAGTTCAACACAGAGATAATGGTCCTTTTCAAGGTGGAGTCAATTAAAGGATTAATTAATTGCTTCAGTGCATACCATCAAGAATTTGTGTGTGTAAATATAAGTATTTTCAGGAATCCTGTATTTCACTGAAGTAAAACATGTATAAAAGGCGATATTTTCTGGATAAGACCATTTATTTTAACAAACAGGTTAAAACAGGAGTCTATGATGAACTGCGGGCTGCAACAGCTGCTCTCTTGGGCTTTGGTGTGGTTCCCTCACGGAATCCATTCCTACAAGTAGAAATATGGTTACCATTTTTTGAAAGAAAATAACCTGGAGCAGAAACCACTCTAACAAGTAATGTTTTAGATCAAGTTCACCAGCTTTTTTCAGCTTCTCTCAGTAATGCACTGAAATCACTATGGAGTTCATACATTCAGACATTTTTAATAAGAAATATCACTGACAAACTGTTTGGAATAAGCAGTATGGTTTTCTCTCTCTTCTGCTGAAGTAAATTTGACTTCTTCAAACAGGAAGATTTCAGTAACTAAGTAAACACTGCAAGACTGAATCAGATACAGCACACCCACTGAAGGGACTCCTTACTTTATGCTCCTACTAAACAACTCAGCAAAAGATTTCACATTTGTTAGTACTGAAATGCAAGTCAATTTCTTACAGAAATCCTCTATGTCTCCAACCAGAGATTAAGACAGGCATGACAAAAGAAGAGTCAGCCCCAAGCTTCCTTTTGGATATGACATTTTTACTTCAGCAACATTTGGTGGAAATCAGGCTGCAGTTGCACATTGTAAGGTTTTCCCAGCTGCTGCTGGGAAAGACTGCGCTCTCAAAAACAAACACAGATGAATGGATCCCTCAACTACACCTGGTTCCAGGACCTAAAAGACTCCTACTTTTCACTATTAAATCCAATCTACATTTTTAGGAAGAGACTCTTGAATTGCTTGGTATTTTTCATCCAACTTCCTGGTGTAGTAGGCCAGAAGTTACAGAGCTTCGTTTTAGAAGATGGAGATCATACAAAAGAAATTCTTTATGAGTTTAACAGTACAGTACCTTGTAAGTACAACTCAAAGCTTTATAACACATTTTAGAAACCTGTAACTCAGAATCTGATGTTACAGTTACATACTGCTAACTGAACTCCAAATTAGTGACTACTGAAGTATTTCAATCCTGAACTTTTTTTGTGGGCAAAAGGGGATTGAAACACATTTCAAGAATTGCTTCTTACAAAAACTCACACTTCAGTGCAACCAGCAATTTCACTGACTCACAAATAGAAGCATACCTTTTCAAATGTGGGCATTTTATTACAATATCCTCTGTGTTCTGTACTATCTACACTTAACAGAAACATCAGAGCTTGCTATACATCCTATGTATTAACAATAAGTGAGCTTTTTATAATTGGCAGAATATTCATTTGAAGATATAAGCATCATTTATTTCCACAATATATTTAAAAAGAAAGACCATACCACATTAAGCGTACTAAATAAGAGTGTTAACTTTGAGTGATAAATTTTATAATTCAGTGAAATCCATGCAAGATTTCACATTACACTAGTTTGTAATAAAATATACCTGAATCGATGGTAGACCCTTTTCAGGTGCCTCATGCGACCAGTACCAGTGGTGTTGCGCCTTTTAGCCTTTGCACTCCAGTTATCTAGAACACAGAAGTTACTGTTACTCATGTGCACCAAATAATTAGTTGCACAGTACATTTGAATAGCACAACTATTCAATCTGACAGAAGCAAAAGAAAAAAATTATAAATTAAGTAAATTTCTATGCAGTAATCCTGCACATTAGCCGAAATATAGTTAAATCAGTGTTAATTCTAAAAAAAAGCTCCAAACACTGCAAGATGACACAGTATTCTTCCTTGGTTGGAAGAAAGCCAGACTATTGAAGACGAGAAAGAAACACAAGTTTTTAAATTCAAGTCTGTTACTTACACTTTCTCTTACGCTTAGCGGGGTAACCACATTTTCCACAGGTAGATTTCTGCAGATGGTATGCCTTGGATCCACATCGACGACACAAGGTATGCGTCTTATTTCGTCGCTTACCAAATGACGATGTACCCTTCGTCTGAAAAAAATTTCAAGACATTGCACATTGTAAATATCACTAGCACTTGCAAGTCACGTAACTCAAAACATAATAAGCTCCTCTAAAGAACACACACAAATTCACAGAGTCCAATAACCATGTCAGAGGCACACTGAACTCTAAAACACCAACTCAGTTTCGCCTATAGGTATCCTCCATTTCTAGAAATCAGTTCCTTACACCTCTCTTCGCCATTCCTACCCCCCCGCCCAGTGCTGAAATAAAACAAAGCCACCGAACGGTTATCTCCAACTCCCTTCTCATCTCCAAATTCACCAGTGATAAACAGTAAACTGCCTTTTCCTGAAGGTATTTATTTCACACAGATCATCCGCACGCACAAGAGGCTTTGGCGACCAAACCCCCCCTCTTACTACGTTATCTGAAAGACTGCCTCATCACCGGGGAGAGCGCCGGCCCGGCCAGGCCCGCAGCAAGCACGGAGGAGACCCCGAAGGAGACCCCAGAGGCGCCCCGGCGGCAGAACGGCCCCGCATCCCACCGCGGCCTCCCCACCCAGGACGAGACATCCCGTTCCCGCCCCCCCCCCGGGCCAGCAGCGGCGTCCACCGCCAGGCCCTCAGGCTCCAGCCCCAGCTCCGCAGCGGCCTCCCCGCAGCACCGTCCCGCCGCCGAGCCCAGCTACAGCAGGGGGCAGGGCCGCCCCGCGCCCTAGACGAGGCCCGCGGCTCCGCAGGGCCCGGCGCGACAGCAGATGGTGGCGGATACCCCGCACCCGGACTCTAACGCTCACCATCTTCTCCAGGCGCCAGCACCAAAGAGGCCAAAACCCGCCCCGCTTCCGCTATAGCCCGGCAAGCGCTTCCGGGTGCGCGCTAGGAGTGTCCGGTTGGGCGCGGCAGAGGGGTCCGGTCCAGTGGCCCGACTGGGGAGGCCTCGGCGCGGCAGAGTGCCAGTGCTTGGCTTAGCTGCACGCTCTGCTTGTCTATGTCCCTCCCAGCCCCCGACAAGCCACATGACAGTCTGGATGCAGTCTAAAGCATCGCAATGGACATCATTAATGCAAAATCGTTTTTTATTCAGATGCACCATTAAAACTCTCACATACCAGCCTACCACGCATCTTCAGTAGACTCACAATCTATAGGCAATTTTATCTTAGAAGAGTTAATTTGGGGGAAATAACATGTACAGAGAGAACTTGAAGAAATTTGTGTTTATCTTATCACCACTTCAAAACCTACTTGTCTCAAAGTCAGAAATTGATGATAAAACCAACTTATTTAACCTTGACTGTAGAATTATATAGCCTTGTCTAACAGTGTCCTGGTTTCACTGGGATTTTGTTTCAGTTTGTGGCCAGCCATGGTGATCAAGGCCCTCAGCAGTTAAATCCAGGGCAGCTGACCCAGGCTGGCCCACAGGTGTATTCTATATCATTAACATCAAGTTCACTATAAAGGGGAAAGCTTAGTAGGAAGGAGGGGAAAAAGCCCTTCCCTCCCCCATTCTTAAGGATTGTTGTTCCTGGAGCAAATTGCCAGTGCTCTATAGCAAAGTATAATTTTGTGTGTTTTGTATTACAATTTATGTTGGTTTCTTGATTTTATTAAATCTGTTTAAATTTAACCCCTGAGTCACCCTTCTTTTTCCATATTCACTTCTTCAGTCAGGGAAGGGACATGGGGTGAGAGAGCAACTGTTATTGTTTAGCCCTGGGTGGAGGCTAAATGAAGACAGTTTATTTGGTGCCCAATATAAATAGATCACCTGGGAGAACCACAGACATTTGATCTAAGAGTCTTGGAGAGTTGAAGTTTTTACAAATTTGACTGCTTTTGTTATGAGCATTCATCATGTTGGTATCAGTAGCAGGGCTGCTAGGTAGGATTCTCTGATGTTTAGTTTTACAGTTGCTTTTTTTGGTGATTAATCAAATATGTGGCTTTGCTGTTGGTTGTTACTGGTTTTGTGTGGTTTATCACTTCTGGGTGTGGACTTAGAGGTATCACTCTGCTATGTTGTTTGGCATTGGTTTATGGTATCGTAAATTCTTTTGGAACTGTGACCATTTCTGATTTCTAGGGAATGGGAGTGGGTGACATGTACTTCCTTTTTCCCTCAAAGCTGATTTCAATGGCTTTTGAGAACTTTGACTACCCTTGGGATGTTTCAACCACTATGCTCATATTGTTAGGCCTTTTGAATGTCTTTCAGTTCTTGCTCTTGATTAAACATTGGTATAAGGGTGGATACAGCACAGCTGCTGCTACCACTGTAAGGGGCCCTGCAGCAGCCCTGGTCCCTGCACCAGACACCACAACAGTTCTAGCCCCTATGACAGACACTGCAGCTGCCCCAGCACCCATGACTGAAATTGCAGATACTCGGACCATGCTAGTCCCTACAGCAGGCATCCTGGCTACCCCAGAGGTTATTCAGGTTTCTGTACTGGGTACTGTGATTACTCAACTCCAGGCAGCACTTGCTGCAATTACCCAGACTTTGGCAACAAGGGCTGCAGCTAATCAGCCCCCAGCAATGGGTGGTGCAGTTAACCTAGGGATTAAATCAGTCCTGGTATCAGTTGCCCCTGTACAGAAGATGAAAACCACAAAAAGAGCAGGTTGTGATGGCCTACCAGGGACATCAAAGGAGGATGAGCCAGAGGTAACCACTTGATCCCTATCCCTCAATGAGCTGTGAGATACATGTAAAGATTACAGCTGTCATGAAGGTGAGCAACTTGTTACTTGGCTGCTCTGCAGCTGGGATAATGGAGCTGATGGTTTTGAGTTAGGGGGTAGAGAAGCCAAGCAGCTGGGACCAATGGCTGGAGAAGTGGGTATTGACAGGGATCTTGCAACAGGTGCATATCCCCTCACTCTCTGGATGTGACTCCTGCAAAGCATAAGGAACCAGGTATCCCTTTAGGAATGATGTCATATACCACCCAGGCAAGTGGACAACCATCGAGAGAGGTGTTAAGAATCTGAGGGAAATAGCTGTGTGGGAGATGACTTTTGATGACCTGCATGACCCGTGGACACCACTAGACCCAGATGCACTCTGGGTTACCAGACCCATGTGGCGCAAGTGGGTACTGAGCGTGCCACCATCGTGTGACAACTCGTTAGCATTACTTAACTGGGCAGATGCCAATGCACCAACACTGGGTGATATAGATAATTGGATGTGGCAGTGTGCAGACAATCTCATTTCCTCCCCACGGGCCAGTGTCTCCGCTACGGAAAAACCGTCTGACAAATCCACAGAACTGCTCGGTGAGGTGTTGGAAAAATTGTCCCAGATGGAGGACAGACCTTGCTCCCCACCTGCACTGAAGAATGTCTCAGCCATCAGGAGACAGCATTCCCCTGCAAGAACCGCTCAGGAGAGACAGTTCACATCATGAGGCACCCTGTGGTTTTTCCTGTGTAACCATGGAGAAGACATGAGAAAATGGGATGGGAAACCTACCTTGGTTTTACAGATACGTGTATGTGAGTTGCAAGGTGAACCGATTAGGAATGGGGCTTCTTCCAGAAGATCTGTTGCTCCAGCTTCTAATGGGAAGCTCTGCAGACAGCATAGATGGGCTTCGGATTCCTATTTACCACATGTGAATAACAGGAATCAAATCTACGTGAGCTGCTCAAACCAAGATGTTGATAATGAACACTACATTCAGGATTAGAGGGGTCCTGCCTCCATCCAGGTGGAGGATAGGGACAACTGTGGTTTTTTTGGACTGTGTGGATTCGATGGCCTGGCACATCAGAACCACAGCAGTATAAGGCTCTAGTGGACACTGGTGCACAATGCAACCTAATACTGTCAAACTATAAAGGGACAGAATCAATTTGTATCTCTGGCGTGACAGGGGGCTCCCAAGAGCTGACTGTATTGGAAGCTGAAGTGAGTCTGACTGGGACTGAGTGGCAGATGCACCCTATTGTGACTGGCCCAGGTGCCTCATGCATTCTTGATATAGATTACATGAGAAGAGGGTATTTCAAGGACCCGAGGGGGTACAGGTGGGTGTTTGGTGTAGTGGCTGTGGAGATGGAAGAAATTAAACAGCTGTCTACCCTGCCTGGTCAATCAGAGGACCCTTCTATTGTGGGGCTGCTGAGGGTTGAGGAGCAAAAGGTGACCATTGTTACTACAACGGTCCACCGGTGACAGTATAATACTAATAGAGACTTGCTGATCCGTCAACTGGAGAACCAAGGAGTGATCAGCAAAACACGCTCACCTTTCAACAGTCTGATATGGCCAGTGCGAAAGTCTAATGGGGAACGGAGACTAACTGTGGACTATCGTGGCCTGAATGAATTCACACCACTGCTGGGTCCTGCTGTACCAGACATGTTAGAATTCCATTATGAACTGGAGTCAAAGGCAGTGAGGTGGTATGCCACAATGGATACTGCAAATGTGTTTTTTCTCCATTCCTTTGGCAGTGGAGTGTAGACAACACTTTGCTTTCACCTGGAGGGGCATCCAGTACATGTGGAATCGACTGCCCCAGGGGTGGAAACATAGCCCCACCATTTGCTATGGACTGGTCCAGAATGCACTGGAGAAGGGTGGAGCTCTGGAACACCTGCAATACATTGATGACATCCCTGTATGGGGTGATATAGCAGGAGAAGCTTTTGAAAAAGGGGGAAAAGTAATTCAAATCCTTCTAGAAGCTGGTTTTGCCATCAAATGTGGAAAGGTCAAGGGACCTGCAAAAGAGATCCAGTTTTTAGGAATCAAGTGGCAAGATGGCCGCTGTCAGATCCCAATGGACGTGATTAACAAAATAGCAGCCTTGTCTCTGCCAACTAAAAAAAAAAAGGAGACACAAACTTTCTTAGGTGTAGTAGGCTTCTGGAGGATGTACATTCCCTATTACAGTCAGATTGTGAGCTCTCTCTACGAAGTAACTCTAAAGAAGAATGACTTTAAATGGGGCCCTGAGCAACAACAGGCTTTTGAGCAAATTAAACAAGAGATAGTCCATGCAGTGGCCCTTGGACCAGTCTGGATGGGACCAGATGTATAGAATGTCCTCTATACTGCAGCTGGGGAGAACGGTCCTACCTGGAGCCTCTGGCAAAAGGCACCTGGGGAGACTTGAGGTTGACCCCTGGGGTTTTGGAGCCAGGGATACAGAGGATCAGAGGACCATTATACTCCAACTGATGGATCTTGTCATATTGCAGGCAAACAGCGAAGGTGGAAAGCTGCTGTGTGGAGTCCTACACGATGAGTGGCAGAAGCAGCTGAGGGAGAAGGTGAGTCAAGTCAGTTTGCAGAAGTAGAAGCCACCCAGCTGGCTCTAGATATTGCTGACATTCAAAAACTGGGATGAATACTTAGCAAAAGCCGCCTCGTTAGTTAATACCAGGGGATCTATCAACCAGGCTGGTCCTGCTCAATCCGAACTGTTGTGCACTGTAGAGGGGGATAAAGTCCCTGTGGTTCACGCAAGAAATATGTTGGGGAAAACAGTTTGGATTACTCCTGCCTCGAGCAAAGGCAAACCCACTTGCTCAAGGAGGATGGGAAGTTAGATGTGTACCCCAAGGAGACTTGATTTTGGGCAAAAATAGCCAATAACTTGACCTGTATGATGCTAATTGTCATTTATCACAGTAAGAATCACCCCAGACCTTGAACATGGGCTGCACCAGATACACCAGCTGCAAGCTCCAGATACAATACATCATCCTGCTGTGCCCAACTTCACCAGTCCTGGTCCCGATCTGCTGAATCAGTCAATCCCCCACAATTTTTTTTCCCTGCCCTGAGAGACTATTAGGAGAAATGGAACCCATGGTTATAGACTAAATTAATTCAATGGACTTCTTAGAGAGATAGCACATAAACTAAAGAGAATGATATCTGTGTCTATATATGGATATATATGTTGAGAGACAGGGAAAATAGTAGTGACTTGATGTAAATGATATAGAATAAGGGGTGGAATCCTGTCCTGGTTTTGTGGGGATAAAATTTATAGAGTCAAGTTTCTGTTACATTTTGTTTCAGTTTGTGGCCAGCCATGGTGATCAAGGCCCTTAGCAGTTAAATGCAGGGCAGCTGACCCAGGCTGGCCCACAGGTGTATTCTATATCATTAACATCAAGTTCACTATAAAAGGGAGGGCTTGCTGGGAAGAGGTGGGGCTCTTTTCTTTCTTTCTTTCTTTCTTTCTTTCTTTCTTTCTTTCTTTCTTTCTTTCTTTCTTTCTTTCTTTCTTTCTTTCTTTCTTTCTTTCTTTCTTTCTTTCTTTCTTTCTTTCTTTCTTTCTTTCTTTCTTTCTTTCTCCTTCTCCCTTTCTTCTTCCCCCCTAGCGTTCCTTTGTCTCATTCCCAATGAGTGGTATTCCTGGAGCAACCTGCTGCAACTCTAGCTAAGTATACTTTTGTGTGTTTTGTGTTATTGTTGATATTGGTTTCTTGATTTTATTAAATCTGTTTAATTTTAACCCATGAGTCTCCCTCTTTTTCCCAATTTCCTTCCTTGGTTGGGGAAGGGACATTGGGTGAGAGAAAAGCTGTTATTGTTTAGCCCTGGGTGCGGGCTAAATGAAGACAGGTATGCAACAATTGATGTCACTAATGCTTTTTTCTTGATCCCTCTGGCAGCAGAGTGCAGGCCACAGTTTGCTTTCATATGGAGGGGTGTCCAGTACACCTAGAATCAACTGCCCCAAGGGGTAAAAACACAGTCCTACTATTTGTTGTGGATTGATACAGACTGCACTGGAATAAGGCGAAGCTCCTGAACACCTGCAGTATATTGATGACATCATTGTGTGGGGCAACACAGCAGAGGAAGTGTTTGAGAAGGGGAGAAGAATAATACAGATTCTTTTGAAAGCTGGCTTTGCTATAAAACAAAGTAAGGTTAAAGGACCTTCACAGGAGATCCAGTTTTTAGGAAAAAAATGGCAAGATGGGCGTCATCATACCCCAATGGATGTGATAAATAACAGCTATGTCTCCACCAACTAACAAAAAAGAAACACAAGCTTTCTTAGGTATCATGGGTTTTTAGAGAATGCATATTCCAGGTTATAGTCTGATCGCAAGCCCTCTCTATCGAGTGACCCATAAGAATGACTTTGAATGGGGCCCTGAGCAGCAGCAAGCCTTTGAAGAAATTAAACGGGAGATAGTTCGTGCAGTAGCACTTGGGCCAGTCTGGACAGGACAAGCTGTGAAAAATGTGCTTTACGCCTCAGCCAGGGATAACAGCCCCACCTGGAGCCTCTGGCAGAAAGTGCCTGGAGAGACTCAAGGTTGACCTTTAGGGGTTTTGAGCCAGGGATATAGAGGATTTGAAGCCTGTTACACACCAACTGAAAAAGAAATATTAGCAGCATATGAAGGAATTCGAGCCGTTTCAGAAGTAGTTGGTACTGAAGCACAGCTCCTTTTGGCACCTTGATTGCCTCTGCTTAGCTGGACGTTCAAAGGCTGGGTTCTCTCTACACATCATGCAACTGATGCCACGTGGAGTAAGTGGGTCTCAGTGATAATGGAACGGGCTTGAATGGGAAACCCCGACCGCCTGGGAATCCTGGAAGTGATCATGGACTGGCCAGAGGGCTGAAACTTCAGAGTGCCACCAAAGGAGGTGACTTGTTCTGAAGAGGCCCCTCTGTATAATAAATTACCAGAAAATGAGAAGCAATATGCCCTGTTTACAGATGGATCCTGTCGTATTGTGGCAAAACATCGGAGGTGGAAAGCTACTGTGTGGAGTCCTACATGACAAGTCACAGAAACTGCTGAAGGTCAAGGTGAATCAAATCAGTTTGCAGAGGCGAAAGCCATCCAGCTGGCATCAGATATTGCTGACCAAGAAAAATGGACAGTACTTTATACTGACTCACGGATGGTGGCAAATGCCCTGTGGGGGTGGCTACAGCAATGGAAGCAGACCAACTGGCAGCACAGAGGTAAACCCATTTGGGCTGCTGAATTATGGCAAGATATTGCTGCTCGGGTAGAGAACCTGGTGGTAAAAGTACATTGCGTAGATGCTCACATACCCAAGAGTCATGCCACTGAAAAACATCAAAACAACAAGCAGGTGGGCCAGGCTGCTGGAATTGAAGTGGCTCAGGTGGATCCAGATTGGGAACATAAGGGTGAGCTATTTATAGCTTGATGGGCCCATGATGCATCAGGACATATAGGAAGGGATGCAACATACAAATGGGCTCATGATCGAGGGGTGGACTTGACTTGATGCCATTGCACAGGTTATCCATGAATGTCAAATGTGCACCATGATCAAACAAGCTAAGTGGCTAAAGCCCTTTTGGTATAGAGGATGATGGCTGAAATACCAATATGGGAAAGCCTGGCAGATTGATTATATCATATTACCACAAACCTGCCATGGAAAGCACCATGTGCTTACAGTGGTGGAAATGACTACTGGATTACAGAATCACAGAATCAACTAGGTTGGAAGAGACCTCTGGGATCATCGAGTCCAACCTTTGACCTAACACCACTGTGTCAACTAGACCATGGCACTAAGTGTCACATATAGTCTTTTCTTAAACACCTCTGGGGATGGTGACTCCACCACCTCCCTGGGTAGCTCATTCCAATGTCTAATGACCCTTTCTGAGAAGAAATGCTTCCTAATGTCTAACCTGAACCTCCCCTGGCGCTGCTTGAGGCTATGTCCTCTAGTCCTGTTGCTAGTTGCCTGGGAGAAGAGGCTGACCCCCACCCTTCTACAACCTCCTTTCAGGTAGTTGTAGAGAGCAATAAGGTCTCCCCTCAGCCTCCTTTTCTCCAGGCTAAACAATCCCAGTTCCCCCAGCTGCTCCTCATAGGACATACCCTTCAGACCCTTCACCAGCTTTGTTGCCCTCCTCTGGACTCGCTCCAGCACCTCAATGTCTTTCTTGAAGTGAGGGGCCCAGAACTGGACACAGTACTCAAGGTGGGGCCTCACCAGGGCTGAGTACAGGGGGACAATTACTTCCCTAGTCCTGCTGGCTGCACTATTCCTGATACACGCCAGGATGCTCTTGGCCTTCTTGGCCACCTGGGCACACTGCTGGCTCATATTCAGCTGGCTGTCCACCAATACCCCAAGGTCCTTTTCCACCAGGCTGCTCTCTAACCACTCTTCCCCCCCAGCCTGTAGTGCTGTATGGGGTTGTTATGGCCAAAGTGTAGGACCTGACACTTGGCCTTCTTGAACTTCATGCCATTGGTCTCGGCCCATCTATCTAACCTGTCCAGATCCCTCTGCAGAGCCTTCCTACCCTCAGGCAGATCAACACTCCCACCCAACTTAGTGTTGTCTGCAAATTTACTGAGGGTGCACTCGATACCCTCATCCAGCTCATCGATAAAGATATTAAACAGGACTGGGCCCAGTACTGAGCCCTGGGGGACACCACTAGTGACCAGATGCCAACTGGATGCAGTACCGTTCACCATCACTCTCTGGGCCTGGCCATCCAGCCAGTTCTTAACCCAGCGAAGAGTGCACCTGTCCAAGCCGTGGGCTGCCAGCTTATCCAGGAGAATGCTGTGGGAGACAGTATCAAAGGCTTTGCTGAAGTCCCAGTATACTACATCCACAGCCTTTCCCTCATCCACTAGGCGGGTCACCTGGTCATAAAAAGAGATCAGGTTGGTCAGGCAGGACCTGCCTTTCCTAAAACCATGCTGACTGGGCCTGATCGCCTGGTTGTCCTGTATGTGCCGTGTGATGGCACTCAAGATGATCTGTTCCATGACCTTGCCGGACACTGAGGTCAGGCTGACAGGCCTTTAGTTCCCAGGATCCTCCTTCTGGCTCTTCTTGTGGATGGGTGTCACATTGGCTAGCCTCCAGTCATCTGGGACCTCCCTGGTTAGCCAGGACTGATAATAAATAATGGAGAGCGGCTTAGCAAGCTCTTCCGCCAGCTCCCTCAGTACCCTTGGGTGGATGCAGTCCGGTCCCAGAGACTTGTGAGCGTCCAAGTGGCACAGCAAGTCGCTAACTACTTCCTCCTGAATTATAGGGGGTCTGTTCTGCTCCCTGTCCCTGTCTACTGGCTCAGGGCAGCAGTTGCCCTGAGGATAACTGGTCTTACCTTTTTTTGCCTCAGTCTTTCACAGTATTAAAGACCTCAGCCTTTTCCTCATCCCTGGTCGCAATGTTCCCCCCCACATCCAATAAGGAATGGAGATATTCCCTTGATCTCCTTTTGTTGTTTATGTATTTATAAAAGCACTTCTTATTATCTTTTACTGCAGTGGCTAGATTGAGTTCTAGTTGAGCTTTCGCCTTTCTAATTTTCCTTCTACGTGACGTAGTGACATCCTTATACTCTTCCTGAGTTGCCTGCCCCTTTTTCCAAAGATCATAAACCTTCTTTTTTTCCCCTAAGTTCCTGCAAAAGCTCCCTTTTCAACAAAGCCGGACTTCTTCCCCCACGGCTTGTCTTTTGGCTCATGGGGATGGCCTGCTCCTGCACCTTTAAGATTTCTTTCTTAAAGTATGTCCAGCTTTCCTGGACCCCTTTGTTATCAAGAACTATTTCCCATGGGACTCTCTGAACCATGCCACTGCCCAGAATACTATCTTGGGCCTTGAAAAGCAAGTTTTATGGCGACACAGCACCCCTGAAAGAACTGAATCAGACAACGGGACTCATTTCCGAAACAACCTCATAAACACCTGGGCCAGGGAGCATGGCATTGACTGGGTGTATGACATCCCCTATCATGCACCAGCCTCCAGGAAAATTGAACACTACAATGGACTGTTAAAAACTACACTGAGAGCAATGGATGCTGGGATATTCAAGCATTGGGATACACATTTAGCAGAAGCCACTTGGCTAATTAACACTAGAGGAGATCTGCCAGTTGACCTGGCCCTGCCCAATGAAAAACCCCTGCACACTGTGGAAGGAGATAAGGTCCCTGTAGTACATATAAGGAACTTGTTGGGAAAAAACAGTCTGGGTTATTCCTTCCTCAGGAAAGGGTAAATCTATTTGTGGGATTGTTTTTGCTCAAGGACCTGGGTGCACTTGGCGGGTAATGCAGAAGGATGGGGGAGTCCGATGTGTACCTCAAGGTGATTTAAGCCTGGGTGAAAATAATCCATTATTTGAGTTGCATGTTATGGAAATTATTATAGCAGGAACCCCTTGTTGCTAGCCAGGCTTGGAGCAAGGGGAGAAGTTCATTGCAACGTTAAACCCTATAACCTGGCCCAGAGGGACCAGGGGTGGAGATTGTAATGGAAATACCTTTAAATTGTTGTAACCCATGATTTGATTTGCGTGTTATAGGAATTACTATATCAGGAACTACCTGAACCAATGTAGGACAGGCTTACAAGAAGCAGTGCAAGTGCAGAAGTGACCCGACTTGAGCTGGTGCCCAGTAACTCCGTGCAACACACCACTTCTCCTGTCCTGAGTGACCATGATAAGAGATGGAGCCTGAAGTCATGGACTAAATGAATTCAATGGACATTTTGTGGACATTTATGGACATTTTATAGACATTTCACAGACATTTCACAAGGGTGGTCCGTAGCTTAAGGGAATGATATCTGTGTATTATATCAAAAGATGGGAAGGATGGTGGTGGGTAATGAGAATGTATTGGATAGTGTGGGACCTGAGCATGACATAAATGGTATGGAATAAGGGGTGGAGAATGTGCTGGTTTTGGCTGGGATAGAGTTAATTTTCTTCATAGTAGATAGTATGGGGCTATGTTTTGGATTTGTGCTGAAAACAGTGTTGGCAATACAAAGATGTTTTCGTTATTGCTGAGTAGTGCTTACACAGAGTCAAGGCCTTTTCTGCTCCTCATACTGCCCTGCCAGCGAGTAGGCTGGGGGTGCACAAGAAGTTGGGAGGGGACACAGCCAGGACAGCTGACCCCAACTGATCAAAGGGATATTCCATACCATGTGACATCATGCTCAGCAATAAAACTAGGGGGAAGGTTGGCGGGGGGAGCCGCTGCTGGGGCACTGGCTGGGCATCGGTTGGTTGGTGGTGAGCAATTGTTTTCATTTGCATCACTTGTCTGTCTTGGGTTTTATTTCTCTCTCTGTTATTTTCCTTTTCATTACAATTTATTATTATTATTATATTATTATATAATATGTTATTACTATTTTATTTTGTTTCAATTATCAAACTGTTCTTATCTCAACCCATGAGTTTTCTCACTTTTACCCTTTCTATTCTCTTCCATACATCCTGCTTGGAGTGGGAAGTGACCGAGTGACTGTGTGGTGCTTAGTTGCTGGATGGGGTTAAACCACAACAGACATGTGCCTGCATAACAAAACAGGAGGTGCTGTTACCTCCTCAAGATGTGGGACACTTCCACAGGCCCTAGGGTGGCTTCACTGAGTTAATGCAGCACTGCAGCAGTGTGTGCAAGTCTGCCTCTGAGGCACTGTTATTTTGGGACTTGTGGCAGGCAAACACAGCCATGCTGCTTGTAGTTTCTTTCTGTATTGCTCTTCGTTCCTGAGTGGATCCGTTCTCAGCAAGTGCAGGCATTTCCAAGCAGCATCATGTTGTGCAGCTCAGTCATTTCCCAGAGAGAGGGAGCAATACAGCTCACCTAGTTTATCCTCTTAAGAGTTAAGCTTATAGCTTTAGTCATCAAAGCCTCTCTAGTTATCAGAGGATTCTGCCTATGTACTTTTGACAATGTCTATCACCCCCTGAACATGCTCTCTCTCTACCCTCTTGAGAGAGAGAAGATACTTGGTTATTTGGGGGGCTGACATGAATGAGATGAATCCCATGCCAAGGGACTTGTCTGTGGTCACATAGGAGCCCTGTGGTGGAATGTGTGTTGATCTCAGCCCTACAACAGCCCAGTTCATATTCAATCTGTGCTCATCTTTCCCATCTCCAGCTCCATGCCACACCTCCACTCTGGCCAGTCCTCCAGGATAACCCTCTATTCACTTGAAGGCTCAAAGGTCTGTGCAGATTATGTTGTGTAAAGAAACAGTAAATCCGAGTCTTACGTATTTTTATATGCTCTGGAGACTAAAACATACAGTGTATTTTGCAGCATGTTATTCTAAAAAAGGTGAATCTCAAACGCAAGGAGCATGACCTATTATAGCAAGGTGATGAGAGTGAAAATATAGAATTTGGAGGAAAAAGGGAAGAAAAGGAAGAGTGGGGATCTCCAGTAGCAGATGGCAATGTAGACTAGAAGGATGCTCCATGGTGGGCCATTTGGTTAATGTCACTGTTCGTTTATTTCGTAGGCTATAAATGGGGCTGTAATTTGGATACAGAGGCATATATCTGAACAGAGAGTAACCCTGAAGTTGCTGTTGTCTTTTGTTACTCTTCCTGTTTTGAGTTTGCAATGGGACTCTTAGTCTCAGTGGAGAAACTGCAACTTTTCTTTTTCTAATGAAAGTACTTAAATTACCCACAGTCCTTTTCTGGAGACATATAAACACAGTGAGATTCAACCTGCTTTTGTCCTGGATTGCAAACACCTCTAATCTTAGTTTGCATATCTGAAACAAAAGTGAGAGTTATTGTAACTAGTAACAAACTGAATAGAAATATCTTAGAATTCTGCCATAAAACCTAAAATGGATTTATTTTAGTTTATCCCATATTTCTCTCTTCAAAAGCTGCTGTGGTTGGGATTACACAAGTATGCATCAGTTGAAGAGCCATAAAGACACTCAATAACACTGAACATTTGACTGACATTCAAAACTAATAAATATTTAACATAATAAAGTCTAGAAATTTTCAGTGCACTGTCATGTCAGTATAGTCTGTAAAAATATTTTTCAATCAATAACTAAATAATTACAATGTGTTTCTAATGTATGCTAGTATGAGTAATTTCATTTTACAGTTTAAAAATAATAAGAATGTCATTAACAGCATATTTTAATTTTTCTTTTGTAAATGAAGCTATTAAAACAATTAAAATGAATGGCAATAGAATGCTCATAAGTATATTCAGGTAAATTTTTTTGATAAAATGAACACTAAATCAATGAAATCACACTGAATTCTAGAAAACTATTGGAATCTCTCCTGTTAGCAAACCCAGGCCAGTTCTGATCCTTAATTCTTAATTTGACTATAAATACTTAAAGACATTGATTTATTGTGGGGATTTTCCAGGCAGCCTGGGAAGGGGGGTGGTTAGAGACACATCATCCATTTAATATAAAAAGTGTTAGTCAAATTCCTCCAAGAACATTTTCTTCGGCATAACTGTCATCAACTTAAAGATATCTATATAAGTCTGGAAACAAAAGATGAATCCTTCTGTTAAGATATTTAAAACTAGACAAGAGAAGGACTTCACAGCATCCATCTGAGGGTTTTCTAAAGCATTGAATATTACAATATCCTTACAAAGCACATAATAGTAACACTTCTGAACTGAAAGAGGAATGATGTAGCGATTCAGTAGGTTTTTGCCATCTCTAGCGTGAATACATGAAATACCTTCTTAAAATTCTGTCTCTTCAGATATCATTACAGATTCTTCTGTTAAAACCTGTATTGTCATCTATTTTGTGTCTTTTACTTCCACTTCTGTTTTGTTGCTGGGCTAAATCAGCTTTCTCTTTCTTATGTTGACATTCAACAGGTGGTTGTATCCAGGTTTGATCTGGCAGACACCAAAGGAACTGATAGCCACTGAGGACATGCCTGCTCACACAGGCAATTTTGGCTTCTTCCCCCACAGCATACTGGTTCTTTTAATTCTAAAAAAAACCCAACCCAAAACCAAAAAAACAACAAACCAACCAACCCACAAAAAAAAACCCAACCCCCCAAAAAAGCCCAACCCCCAAAAAACCCCCCAAACCAAAACAAAAAGCCCCCCCATCTATGGTAATGAGAATAGATATTGTCAAAAGAAACGATGATAAAAGCCTGATGATATGATGTAATAAATGCTTGCTTTCCCTACTCTGAAATAGGAGACATCCACTCACCTATACAGTGATATGTTTGTCCAGCTGCACTAATTGATGTCATGGTTACAAAATGAGGATTCAAGGACTACTGTTTGAAATGGATTTTACCTTGCCTTTGCTTCAGTTGCTGGTGGACTTTGGTGGACTAGAGTCCCACAGCATGCCACATACAGAGCAACATGCTTGCTAGCACAGTAGCTACTTTGGGTATCAGGCACATGTAGCAAAGAGGCTGTAAAATTTGCCAGCTCTGCAACTGCTACACTTTCCTTCCTCACTCACTCATTTTTCATTCGTGCTCACTGTGATAAAGATGTTTTCTGGTGGGTCTGGCCTGGAGTATCCAGACTCAGGTTCACCAATCAATATATCCTCTTCTCTCCTTGCTTCATAATCATTTATACATGGATCCTCTCTGAAAAGTAAGAATTTGCTGGTAAGGATCTATCTTAAGCAGTGATGTCACCAAATCACAATGGCAGAATGTCAGGAGCTTTGGACAGAAATGCTGAGGGCTTCCCTGCTCCCCCCTCAAATGGTTAAAAAGCTTTATTCCATTAAAGAAAAGACAGCGATCATCAAAAGTAGCTGGTGTTGATAGGAGGCAGATTGTGAGAGCGCTAAAGAAAGTGATAGATACAGGGCTAAAATTTCTATCAACATAACTCATTAAATATTTTTATAGAGTAAGAGAAAGAGGCAAAGAACAGCAGATGGAGGAAGTCTCTAAGGGGTCCACATGATTTGGTTGGGTTTAAGATAGTGTAGTCAAAACCAGACTGTTGCTATCAGGCAATGGTTAAAGGAGGCTGGTCTCTGTGAGCATGGAGCTGTACAGCCCACGGTGTCTAACTTAGATGAGTAACAAAGAACTGTGGAGCCCATTGCTTTTCATCCTCTCCTATCCATTCCAGAATCTCCTCTGTAGTCATTACAGCAGGGATGATGAAAATCCTGTTTCGGCTCTTGGTTCCAGAAGAAAAACTGAATCTGTACAAAGCCTTGCTCTTGAAGATGCAAGAAACTCAGCCAGTTTGGGGTTGCAGTTATGATTTTAAGTTGAAACCGTGCAAAACTGGTGTGTCAGATGTACTCAAAGCAGGAATATGAAAATCTTGGTAGTTCCAGGGGAATTCTCTCTGACCTAAACCTCTAAGAGGATGTGATATTAAAAAAAGGGAAACTGCAAACTCCCATGAATGGTAGCAGATGAGTTCTCCATGGCTTTGGACAAGAAGCCATGCAAAGCAGTATAAGAGGTCTACAGGCGTACTTTAGTATGTAATTCATCAGCCATTTTCTAGGAATAAACAATGAATAAATGCAAACTTGAAGCAAGTTGCAAAGATTTTCAGACACTTCCTTCTCTCAGCCCCCCACCACAGAAGTTCAGACAGGAGAGTTTGCTATTTCTCCTTGGTACTCACAAAGCCACTCTGGAGGGCTCCTTAACTCTGCCCCATGACTATGGAGATCTTTTGATCTACCATCTTCTTACCTGTCCATGAACACAGAGACATAACAGTCTTCCTCTTCTTCCCGTTCACCCTCACAGGGCTTCCCACTGTTCATCAAGTAGTCCCAGGTCATCCTTGTCTTGAAGGAAGCTTTGCATGAACTCCATTCAGACCGGCAACCCCAGTGGCCATCGACAGCAACTGCAAGAAATAAAAGAAATCCCATCTTTTGATAAATCTGTACCATACATAGTATTTCTCTTAAGGGATGGTAGTGAATTCATAATAGCTGTTTTTAGAGGATTTAAAATTGTTACTGTTAAGGGAGTAGATTGTCTCTAGAATGTGAATTTTTCCAAAGAGATTGTCAGCCAAATTCCAGCTGCTTCATGAGAGCCTAAAATATACTTTCCTTTCCAGTTTTGGTTGCGAGTAACGTTCAAACCCAGAAATAGCTTATTTTCTACTTCTATCGCACAAACAGATGTTTGAATTTTATGGTGCTGACAACCTTTTTAGATAACTCATGAAACACTAAGCAATCAAATAAATCTGAGCTCTAACACCAAGTTTAACCCCAAATCTACTTTCCATGCAAGCTAAATTAAAACATCACTGTCTTTTCTTACACCTGGGGTATTTTGTCTGTGCCACCATGAAGCATTATATGAAAATTTTTATTTACACACCATTTCTTCTCTGCATGCAATACACTTTCTACATTCAGCTCTTTATCTGCATATCTTCGATTGTTTATTTATTTCAAAATATTTCTTTATCAGGGTCAGATAATGAGGCCTGTAGTTGCTTGAATCACTTTCTCTTCTGTCCCCTTTTGGTCCTGGAATATAAATAATATATAATAATATAATACTGTAACTCTCTCTTGTTTCCTATAGGTATGGCATTAGTGCCAATTTCATTCAAAAAACTCTTTGCATGAAATTGTTCTTTAAATTCTTCAGAATTATTATTATGTTCCCTCTCCTTAAGACAAGTTAAATTGAGTTTTCCTCCCACATTGTAATCAAGAATTGTTATATCAGCCAGTCGCCAAGGCGAGCTGCTCGGGAGCCAGCCCGTCCCGCAGTGGAGCGGCAGATCTTGGTGCACAGGGGCTTTTCCTGAGGAAAGGAAATGCCAGGGCAGCGGAGAGACCCATCAGGAGCCAGCAGCTCTCGCGGAGAGTTGCTGACGAGGCGTGGCCGTTGCCAGAGCAACCGCGGCTCCTACAAAAGGCGGCCTAGGGAGCGCCAGCGATGAAAGTGGGCAAACAGAGCGCGGCACGCAGTTCACGCGGGAGGGCAGCACAGAGCGAGCGCAGACACCCTACCTGACCCTCAAGGCAGAATGGTGGGCACTCGCCTGAGAGCAAGGGCTGCAGCTCTGGCTCGGGGATCTGTACTATCGACCCCAGCTGTAACCGATGCCTCCACCCAGACAGAGCTGCTGAAGGGAGAGGCTGGAGTGCAGACCTCGGGCTGTGGTAAGTGTCTTGATCTTTTGCCTGGGGCAGGGATGGGCAGCAGCAGACCTGCTTGCATCAGGTGTGCCCAGGTGGAGGACCTCCTGCAGCAGGTGTCTGAGCTGCAGGAGGCAGTGAGGAGGCTGTGTACCATCAGGGAGGCTGAGAAAGAGTTGGATAATGGGGTCCAAGTGCAGTCTGCAGTGGCCCTGCAGTCCATGACCAAAGAGCCAAAATCTGCTGCCCAGCAGCACACACAGAAGGAAGGGGGGATAAAACTGCAGAAGAATGGAAGGTTGCAAAGGCAAGTACCAACAGGAGGAAGAGACTTCCCCTGAATCCTGAGGTGCCCATGCAGAACTGCTTTACTCCCCTGAAGTCTGAGGAGGAAAGACCTGCTGCATCAGGAGAGATTCTGGAGCTCAGTAAGGCAGCCCAGTGTGCTCCCTGTATAAAGACCAGCACTACCAAGAAAAAGCAATGGGTGATAGTGGTAGGTGACTCTCTACTGAGGGGTGCCCATCTGGTGACCTGATACACTCTCTAGAGAGGTGTGCTGCTTACTGGGGGCTTGCATCAGGGATGTCACGGAGAGACTACTGAGCCTAGTACAGCCCACAGACTATTACCCACTGCTGCTGTTTCACATGGGCATCAGTGATACAGCTAAGAGCAGTCTGAGGCATATCAAGGAGGACTACAGAGCCCTGGGAGCAGCAGTAAAGGACTCTGGGGCCCAGGTAGTTTTCTCATCAATCCTCCTGGTCAAGGGAAGGGGATTGAAAGGGATAGTTGAATTAAGCAAATCAACACATGGCTACAGGACTGGTGCCACAGCCAGGGGTTTGGCTACTTAGACCGTGGGGCTCGTTTTGAGAAACCTGGACTACTGGCAGCCAATGGGGTCCATCTGTCAGAGAAGGGGAAGAGTGTCTTGGGTCATAGGCTTGCTAAGCTGGTAAAGAGGGCTTTAAACTAGAGTTGCCTGGGGAGGGGAACCTCAGTCCATCCCAATTCAGCCAGTCTGATGCCAGGGCCAGTAATAGGTGCCCAGAGACTGGAGAAGGATGGCAGGTCAGCAGGAGAGTGCCAGAAGAGCAACAGAAAGGAATTTCAGCCAGTAAGTCAGCTTTGTTGGGGGCCCAACTGAAATGCCTCTATGCAAATGCATGGAGCATGGGGAACAAAGAAGAGGAGCTAGAGATGTGCACATACCTGCAAGGCTACAAACTGGCATCACTGAGATGTGGTGGGATGGCTCTGATGACTGGAGCCTTGATATGGAAGGATATAGGCTTTTTAGGAAGGACAGACAGGGGAGATGAGGAGAGGGAGTTGCCCTCTATGTCAATGACCAGCTGGAGTGCATGGAGCTCTGCCTGGGGATGGAGGAGGAGCTGACTGAGAGCTTATGGGTCAGGATTAAAGGAAGGGCAGGGATGGGAGACATTATAGTGGGCGTCTGCTACAGGCCACCTGACCAGGAAGACCAAGTGGATGAGGCCCTCTAGAGACAGATAGGAGTAGCCTCACGTTCACAGGCCCTAGTCCTCATGGGGGACTTCAACCACCCCGATATCTGCTGGGGGGGACAACACAGCAGGGCACAAGCAATCTAGGAGGTTCCTGGAATGCGTGGATGACAACTTCCTTCTCCAAGTGACAGAGGAGCCGACGAGGAGAGGAGCCATGCTCGACCTTGTTCTCACCAACAAGGAGGGGCTGGTGGGGGATGTGAAGCTCAAGGGCAGCCTTGGCTGCAGCGACTATGAAATGGTGGAGTTCAAGATCCATAGGGCAGCGAGGAGGGCGTACAGCAAGCTCACCACCCTGGATTTCAGGAGAGCAGACTTTGACCTCTTCAGGGACCTGCTTGGTAGAGTCTCTTGGGATAAAGCCCTGGAGGGAAGAGGGGCCCAAGAAAGCTGGTTGATATTCAAGGACTACCTCCTCCAGGCTCAGGAGCAATGCATGCCAACAAAGAGGAAGGCAGGCAAAAACACCAGGAGGCCTGCATGGATGAACAAGGAGCTCCTGGATAAACTCAGGCACAAAAAGGAAGCCTACAGAGGGTGGAAGCGAGGGCAGGTAGCCTGGGAGGAATACAGAGAAATTGTCCGAGCAGCCAGGGATCAGGTTAGGAAAGCTAAAGCCCTGATAGAATTAAATCTGGCCAGGGATGTCAAGGGCAACAAGAAAAGCTTCTATAGGTATGTCAGTGATAAAAGGAAGACGACGGAAAATGTGAACCCTCTCCGGAAGGAA
Source organism: Nyctibius grandis (assembly GCF_013368605.1). Classification (NCBI taxonomy): domain Eukaryota; kingdom Metazoa; phylum Chordata; class Aves; order Nyctibiiformes; family Nyctibiidae; genus Nyctibius; species Nyctibius grandis. The sequence continues at coordinate 8,475,236 of NC_090694.1, forward strand.
ACGTCTTCAGGTAAAAGTCTTTTGAGGCCAAAGGTGCTATGGAGATACTCAGTCCTGCCCCAGGAGTGTTGGCCAGGACGCTGCTGCACCCCCCAAGATGGCCACTGCAGCTACTCGGACTACACCCCCCAAGATGGCCACTGCAGCTACTCAGACCCTAACGAGTCCAGCACTCCCACGACAGCCACTGCATCTACTCAGACCATGGCATCTACCCAATCTGTGCCGGTACCAGTCACTCCTGTAATTCAGGAAGAAATACCAAAAGAAATCAGCTCATGAAGCGATGGATAATGATGCAGAGCCTTCTAAGGCAGAGACACCACATAACCCAGGTGAGGGCCCTTCTCAGGCAGAGTCAGGGCCCGATGAAGATGAGGGTTTCCTTGATCGTCATTTTAAAGCAGACCCGTCACAGAAGAAAGGTCCTTCTAAAGCAGAACCATCACAGGAGGAAGACTCAGACATTGAGGTAACCTACCACTCCCTATACCTGAAGGACCTGCGAAATATAAGGAAAGACTTCAGCCGTCATGAAGGTGAGACAATTATTACCTGGTTGCTCCGATGCTGGGATAATGGGGCGGATAGCATGGATGTGGATGGTAGAGAAGCCAGACAGTTGGGATCCCTGGCCAGAGACGGTGGTATTGATAAGGCACTTGCGAAAAAGTCAAACACTGTCAGTCTCTGGAGGCGACTCTTGTCAGCCATAAAGAGCAGGTATCCCTTTAAAGATGATGTTCTGAGCCACCCAAGCAAATGGACCACTATAGAAAAAGGTATTAACTACCTTAGAGAACTGGCTGTGCAAGAGATCATTTATAGACGCCCACGGGAAATTGTAGGTCCTGTAAATCCTGATGAAGTGGAATGCAACCGATCCATGTTCTGGAAGGTTGTGCAGAGTGCTCCACTGGCATATACCCCTACATTGTCAATATTGGTCTGGGGAGAAGATGATATTGCATGATCTGCTGTGGGTAAAATGGCTAACTGTATGCAACAGTATGAAGATAGTATTTCTTCCCCACTGCAGACCCGCATCTCGGCTGTGGAAAAACTGACTAAGGAAAACAAGGACTCATTTAAACAACTGTCAGACAAACTGTCCAATTTGGAGAATAAACTTGACTCTCTACCTGCACAGGCCCGCATCGCAGCCGTTAGGAGAAAACGCTCTCTTACAAGTCCAGCTCAAAGGAAACTGGACATGTTGTCGCGTTAAAAGGGAATTTGGCAGAAGATAAACCCCCTTGCTTTCTAACTCTCCTCACCGAAGTGGGAGGTTAGGTGCGGCTAGGTTTAAATTCTGAGTGATGTCCAATTTTCTGTTATCAGTCCAGTCGCGTTTAATATGTATATTAAACTACCACGGGTCTGGATACACTGATAGCAGTCTGCACTGCCAGTCCAATTGTGCTCATGAACTAGCACGGCCGCGTAGGGTTCGGTCGCGTTCAGTGAGAAACTTTGACAACTGGCTACTTAAACAGTGCAGTTTTATTAGCAACAGATATACAGGTTTTTGGATTGCTGGTGATAGTGGCTGTCTGCAAGAAAGCACGTGCAAATATGGTATTATCAAGAATAACACGCGTGAAAAGATTACAATAATACAGCCTGGCTACAAATGTTAGGGAGTAACTCTTGAAAGAGATTTCTAAGATTCCCAAGAAAAGCGTTTAGCATAAATCTCACCCAAGGCATCCCAAGGTGGGGGGGAGCGAGGCTCAGCCCGTCGGCCGATCCCGGCAGTCAGAGGCAGTCTGAGATGGAGTTTCCCTTGACTTGCTCACGGTGATGTCTTCTTTTCTTCCCTCCGAGAATTCCCCGTTTGTCTGGCTATTTTATATCCTTTCTACCTTCAAGGTGGAGTTTGAGTGACTATAGTCATACATACTTTTATTATGATTGGTGTAAATTTCTCTCGCTTCACATTTAAAGGTATAGTCTACAAGAAATCGAGGGCGCAGACTCGGAGAGGAGTGGTCGCACCTCGGAGGCGGGTAGCCTTCGGGATGGAGGTGTGTTTTGGTATTAAAATGAGGTTAAAACGAGCAAAGTTCACGAAAGGATAATACCTTGGCAAGGTCTCGGAGAACTGTTGGCTCAGGGGGCCAAACGGACTGCTTATCAGCTCTAGAGGAACATCTTCTTCCCATTCATCATCACGGAGCAAGGCCACGGAGTCTCCACTCTGCTCTGTCCTCTATGATTTGTTGCAGGGAGTTGCTGTGTTAGTGGATTCCTTGCATGCCTGCTGCAGCTGTGTCCCATCCTCAGAGCTCCTTGATTTTATACTTGGTGAACAATGCTATGCTTTTCATATAAACCTTAGTTTTCAGATGTAAATCTTAATTTTACTAATAATTCCACACATGTCACAAGGTATCCTGTGGTTTGCCCTGCGTGATTATGGGGAGGACATGAGCAGATGGCATGGACAACCTACCAGTACCCTACAGGCACGAGTATGTGAGTTGCAAGCTAACAGAAATACCAGAGAGAATTTTCCTAGGAGGATGGCTGCTCCAGTTACCAGTGAGCAGGACCCCAGTCATGGTAGATGGGCCTCAGATCCCTATTTCCCAAATGTGAATAGGGGGAATGAAGGTCCAATCCCCGTGAGCTGCACGAATCCAATCTTTAATTAGAGGGGCCCTGCCTCCAGCCAGGTGAAGGAGAGGGATGACCAAGTTTATTGGACTGTGTGGATTCGATGGCCTGGCACATTAGAACCACAAAAGTATCGAGCCCTGGTAGACACTGGTGCACAGTGCACCCTCATGCCATCGAATCATAAAGGGACAGAATCTGTCAGTATTTTGGGAATAACAGGGGGATCTCAAGAGTTATCTGTATTGGAGGCCGAAGTGAGCCTAACTGAAAATGAATGGAAAAAGCACCCCATTGTGACTGGTCCAGATGCTCCGTGCATCCTTGGCATAGACTACCTTAAGAAAGGGTATTTTAAGGACCCAAAAGGGTATAGATGGGCCTTTGGTATAGCAGCTGTAGAGACTGAGGACATTAAACAGCTGTCTACCTTGCCTGGCCTCTCAGAGGATCCTTCTGTTGTGGGGTTGCTGAAAGTTGAAGAACAACAGGTGCCAATTGCTACTGCCACAGTGCACCGACGACAATATCGCACCAATCGAGACTCCCTGATCCCCATTCATAAACTGATTAGACAATTAGAAAATCAAGGAGTGATTAGCAAGACTCGCTCACCCTTTAATAGTCCTATATGGCCAGTGCAAAGGTCTAATGGAGAATGGAGATTAACTGTGGACTATCGTGGCCTAAATGAAGTTACACCACCGCTGAGTGCTGCTGTGCCAGACATGCTAGAACTTCAATACGAACTGGAGTCAAAGGCAGCCAAGTGGTATGCCACTATAGACATTGCTAATGCATTTTTCTCTATTCCCTTGGCACCAAAGTGCAGGCCACAGTTTGCTTTTACCTGGAGAGGTATCCAGTACACCTGGAATCGATTGCCCCAGGGGTGGAAACACAGTCCTACTATTTGCCATGGACTGATCCAGACTGCACTAGAAAAGGGTGGAGTTCCAGAACATTTGCAATATATTGATGACATCATTGTATGGGGTGATACAGCAGCAGAAGTTTTTGACAAAGGGGAGAAAATCATCCAAATTCTTCTGAAAGCTGGTTTTGCCATAAAAAGAGGCAAGGTCAAGGGGCCTGCCCGGGAGATCCAGTTTTTAGGGATTAAATGGCAAGATGGGCGTCGCCAGATCCCGATAGAGGTGATCAACAAAATAACAGCTATGTCCCCACCAACTAACAAAAAGGAAACACAAGCCTTCTTAGGCGTTGTGGGTTTCTGGAGAATGCATATTCCAGATTATAGCCAGATTGTACGCCCTCTTTATCAGGTGACCAGAAAGAAAAATGACTTTCAGTGGGGCCCTGAACAACAACAGGCTTTTGAACAGATTAAACAAGAAATTGTGCATGCAGTAGCCCTTGGACTAGTCCGTATGGGACAAGATGTTAAAAATGTGCTCTACACCTTAGCTGGGGACAATGGTCCTACCTGGAGCCTCTGGCAGAAAGTGCCAGGGGAGACTCGAGGTCGACCCCTAGGATTTTGGAGTCGAGGATACAAGGGCTCTGAGGCCAATTACACCCCAACTGAAAAAGAGATACTGGCAGCATATGAAGGAGTTAGAGCTGCCTCAGAGGTAATCGGTACTGAAGCACAGCTTCTCCTGGCACCCCGATTACCAGTACTAGGCTGGATGTTCAAGGGTAAGGTTCCTACTACTCATCATGCAACTGATGCTACATGGAGTAAATGGATTGCATTAATTACACAGAGGGCTCGAATAGGAAACCCTAATCGCCCAGGAATCCTAGAAGTGATCATGGACTGGCCAGAAGGCAAAGACTTCGGAATGCCACCAGAAAAGGAGGTGACACGTGCTGAAGAAGCCCCACCGTATAATGAACTACCAGAGGATGAAAAGCAGTATGTCCTGTTCACCGATGGATCCTGCCATCTTGTAGGAAAGCATCGGAAGTGGAAAGCTGCTGTATGGAGTCCTATACGACGAGTCACAGAAGCCACAGAAGGACAAGGTGAATCAAGTCAATTCGCAGAGGTAAAAGCCATCCAGCTGGCTTTAGACATTGCTGAACGAGAAAAGTGGCCAAGGCTGTATCTTTATACTGACTCATGGATGGTGGCAAATGCCTTGTGGGGGTGGTTAAAACAGTGGAAGCGAAGCAACTGGCAGCGTAAAGGTAAACCTATTTGGGCTTTTGAACTGTGGCAAGATATTGCTGCTCGGCTAGAGAAACTAGTCGTGAAGGTACGTCATGTAGATGCTCACGTACCTAAAAGTCGGGCAACTGAGGAACATCGAAACAACCAACAAGCAGATCAGGCTGCTAAAGTGTTCCAAATAGATTTGGACTGGGAACATAAAGGTGAACTATTTTTAGCTCGGTGGGCTCATGACACTTCAGGTCATCAAGGGAGAGATGCAACATACAGATGGGCTCGTGACCGAGGGGTGGACTTAACTATGGACTCTATTGCACAGGTTATCCACGATTGTGAAACATGCGCCGCAATTAAGCAAGCCAAACGGTTAAAACCTTTGTGGTATGGGGGGCGGTGGTTGAAATATAAATATGGGGAGGCCTGGCAAATTGACTATATCACACTCCCTCAAACCCGCCAGGGTAAACGTTATGTGCTTACCATGGTGGAGGCGACCACCGGATGGCTGGAAACATACCCTGTGCCCCATGCCACTGCCCGGAACACTATTCTGGGCCTCGAAAAGCAAATCTTGTGGCGACATGGCACACCAGAGAGAATTGAGTCGGACAATGGGACTCATTTCAAGAACAGTCTCATAGATAACTGGGCCAAAGAGCATGGCATCGAATGGGTATATCACATCCCCTATCACGCACCAGCATCTGGGAAAGTTGAATGGTATAATGGGCTGTTAAAAACTACCCTAAAAGCAATGGGGGGTGGAACCTTTAAAAACTGGGATAAGCATTTGGCACAAGCTACCTGGTTAGTTAACACCAGAGGATCTATCAACCGAGCTGGCCCTGCTCAGTCAGACCTTTTACATACAGTAGAAGGGGATAAAGTCCCTGTGGTGCATGAAAGGAATCTGTTGGGAAAAACTGTCTGGGTTCTTCCTGCTACGGGCAAAGGTAAACCCATTCATGGGATTGCTTTTGCTCAAGGACCTGGATGTACTTGGTGGGTGATGCTGCAGGATGGTGAAGTCCGATGTGTCCCTGAAGGTGATCTGATCTTGGGTGAGAATACTTAATTCTGAACTGCATGATGTTAATTGAGGCATAATACTAACAGTGTTCATAAGTGTCTTTCAGGTTGAAGCAGTGGTGATGAGACCGGAGCTAGCTGCAAGTGGCGTCCAGTAACCTCCTCGAGACTGACATCTTTAACCTGCAACCCGTGGGCACGAACTGTGACAAAGCTCATACCATCTCTCCTACCCTGGGAGACTCCTAGCCAGATGGAAACCCACAATCCTGAACTAAATGAACTTGATGAACTTTTTTTTTCTGTATAGAGATGAATCATAAACTAATGTTATCTGTATATATTTTAAAATGAAAAGTTAGTGGTGATCTGAGTATGACGTGAATGGTATGGAATAAGGGGTGGAATGTCCTGGTTTGGCCTAAACCAGGTCGATTTTCCTTTCAGTGATTTTTACTTTCAGCTAAGTCTCCTCTAAGTAACTGCACTTTCTGAAACTAACTGCATGTTTTTGCGGACAGTGTTTGCTTCCAGGACTGATAACGCTTGAAGTTTGTAGTTATCACTGAGGCACCGGTAGGGATGTTGTGCAGTAAGGCTCTTGCTGTACTTGTTCTTGAGAGAAACCAAGGTCACTGCTAAATTCCTCACTGCTTATGAGTGAAGAGCCGAAGCGGGGTCGCAGCTGCAGGGGGGAGCGGACAGGGCAGGTGACCCAAAATTGACCAACGAGGGTATTCCATCCCATACACGTCATTCTCGGTATAAAGCGGGGGGATCACGAGGGTCTCGCTCTCTTTCTGCTATGGCCGGTGTCCAAGGAGGACTCCGTCTGTTTTCCTGCTGCCCCCGATCCCGATCCGTGCGTTCCTGAATCCAGCTCTCGACCGTTGCTAGGCCCAGCCTGGGCCTTCCCGGAGCCTGCCCTGCAGCGCCGGTGGTGACGTGGCTGACTTCAGGGGAGCTCAATCTTGGTTTTGTATATATATTTGTATATATTTGATTATTTCTATTATTGTTATTATACTCTTTTTCATTATTATAGTTTATTAAAACTGTTTTAATTTTCCAACCCAGAAGTCTCTCTCCCTTTTCCCTTTCCCTTTCCCTCTGGGGGGAGGGGGGGGGATAACAGAGAGCATCTGCCGCAGGTTTAATAGCCAGCCCAGCTTTAAACCGTGACACATAGGTAAATTAAGTCTACTAATGCCTACGCAAAAAGTCATACTAACCATACTAACCTACATAAGGCCAGGTAAAAAAGAAGTGTCACTAACATAGGGATAGAATGTAACAATGCTGACCAAGGGTTAACACAATTGTGAAATTTAGCTTGCTAGGTTGCAAAAAGAGCTAACCAAACTTCTAGAATTTTAGGAACATTAGCCAATGATGTAGATAATATCCGACATGCTACCTTACAAAATAGAGCTGCTATAGACTTTTTATTATTAGCGCATGGTCATGGATGTCAGGATTTTGATGGGATGTGTTGCATGGATCTGAATGATCACTCCAAGTCAATTCATAAGCAGATCAAAGAGCTCATGGATACCACGCAGAAAATACGGGAACAGCATGGGTTCCTGGATGGCTGGTCGGATTGATTAAAATGCTATTGATGGGATTGTTCGTGATTTGTATTATCATGCTTGTATTACCGTGTTTATTCTCCTGCTTGCAAAGGGCCCTGCAGCGGATGATAAACACGGCCTTTCTGGCTCAAGAAAAGAAAGGGGGAATTGTAGAGGGGTTTTTGGAGGAGAATGGTCATGTAATGAGCCAGAAGTATGAGAATATGGAGTGAGGGCCTAGCTGCGTGACAAGATTCATGTAGCTAGTGTCAACAAGCCGACCTTGGAGAGATGAGGAAAAACAGTAGCTGAGCAAACAAGAATTGAGGGAGTAGCCGGTGGGAGCCGAACACGGAGGAGAAGAAACAAGAACTGATGGAGCCAATTAAGAAAAGACCAGTGGCAGAGCAGTGACCAATCAACACATCAAAGAAGAGTATGTTTAGTAATATTAACCAGTAGCAATGCACATGCTTACAGCCAGGGAAAGTACAAAATGTATAAAAGGGACAGCTTATGCTTAATAAAGTGTCTTCACTTTGATTCACATTGGATTGTGTGGAGGCGTGTTCTTTCTCCTCAGAATCCAGTTCCTGTCCATCGCTGGGCCCACTCTGGGCCTTCCCAGAGCCTGCCCTGCAGTGCCGGTGATGACGTGACTGACATCAGGGGAGCTCGTTCTTGGTTTTGTATATATTTGTATATATTTAATTATTTCCATTATTACTATTATACTCTTTTTCATTATTTATGAAAAATGTTTTAACTTTCCAACCCATAAGTCTCTCTCCCTTTTCTCTTTTCCTTCCCCTTCTCGGAGGGGGGAGGAGGGTTAATAGAGAGCGTCTGGCATCAGTTTAATAGCTGGCCCAGATTTAAACACCAGGGAAGTGGCTGAGTCACCATCCCTGGAGGTATTTAAAAGACAAGTAGATGTGGTACTTAGGGATGTGGTTTAGTGTTGGACTTGGCAGTGTTAGGTTAATGGTTGGACTTGATGATCTTAAAGGTCCTTTCCAACCAAAAGGATTCTATGATGGCCGACAGGAGGCACCCGAAGTGCTAAAGCTGCTGCTACCAAGTTGTGTTCCCTGCTGCCCTAGAGTTGTTCCATTGTTCCATAGAGATAAGCAATCGAGGTGGTAATGGCCCACTTTATCATCGAGTAGATTGACACTAAAACCCATAACAAAGCAATGCCTTTCACCCAGCCCCCAGAACTGACAAACAGCAGGTAAACACTAGTAAACAACCTGCATAAGGCAGGTAAGGCAACATTAAGACACTTAACTCAGAAGAAAGCTGTACGAAAACATGATGAAGAACTGTGCCCAGTGACAGAGACATCGGCACGTTTCAAGCTGTTTTAGTTTCCAACCCCTGGAGACTCAAAGGAAAAAATCTGATACTCCCTCCACTCAGCTGTCCAGGTCTCCTCCCACCAGAGCCGGAATGCAAATTATTCAGGGGACCGGTTGGAGCCCCGCTGGAGCCCCACGTTGGGCACCAATAAATCCGTCACCATTTAAGGCTGGGCGGGCTGTTAAGCAGACAACAGACGCTCTCTATTAACTTTTCCTTTCCCCAGAGGGGAAAAGGAAAACAGAAAAGGGAGAGGCTTATGGGTTGGAAAGTTAAAACAGTTTAAATAAACAATAACAATGAAAAGATTATAATAAATAATGAACTATATACAAAACCACTATTGAGCTCCTCCTGATGATGATCACATTGTTACTGGAAAATAGTAATCAAGAAAACTCTCTAAACCAAATGATAGTTTAGAAAGCCGACATTGGTTTATTGCAGTGCTGGGTGCATGGGGGATCTCTCCTCCTAGCATGCACACCTAGGAACAAAATTGTGGGGTTCCCACGGGACAATGATCACGTACTGAATGAGCTATGTCCAGGCATGTCCAGGGGGTGGTAATGGGGTGGTGATGAACTAGCCAATCATAATACAGAACAAGGGCCTTGGCTATGAGAAAAATAAGATATAGGGAATTTGAAAAATAAGAAAGAATGCTGCACCTGCAAGATATAACTTTTTAGCATAAGCCAATAAGAACTAATATAGAGGCGTGTGAACAAAGCATACTAACCAATCATAATAGAAATGACATGTACACAGAGCGTGTACAAAAATAGAATAGTATAAATGTACCCTCAGATACGTAAATAAACGAGATCTGCTTAACGATCATATTGGTCTGTGTGCATTTACTCTGTGCCGTCTCGCGAACACCGACACAAAAGGTTGCTCATTATATACATTACAGAAAGTGAATATTCATATAATTCCAGGAAAAACCCACCTATTCCAAGAAACATGCATATGCTAATACATTATGTAATTGTCTTTGCGCATGCGTACTAAATTGGGGGAAGGGGTCTTGGCTGGTCTCTGGGGGTCTCTAGTGGTCGCAAACCCCCTTAATTGTGCTTCTGTGCAAGCGTGGTCGAGGCCTTCTTGTTGACAAGTGCAGGTGGCCTCAAGGAGAAGATATTGTTCTGGTTCTCACTGGACTTCTCTCTCCTCTGGCGCCAGAGTTTGTGAATCAAGTTAATTTAGACATCACAAAGTTGTTTTTCACAGTCCTGTCTTTGGCCCTTCTTTATAATTAGCAAGGAATTTAACAGAGACCTTGGATTTTCTAAGACTAAGGGCAAGCAAGAATCATTGACGACTATAACACTGTTATCAGTCCCATAAGCAGACTCTATCTACAAAACATGCAGTTTGCTTCAGAACATACTGCTGTTCTCTGTTATTCTAGCTGAAGGGAAAATTACTGACAGGAAAGTTGATTCTGTGTAAAGGTAACACAGAGTAGGCCTTTTAGAGCCTACTCTGAGGCCTACTCTTGCTAAACCGTTGCTAAACCGTCTGGTATCACAAGGAGTGATCTTTATAGTTTGGAGGGAAAAAATGGATGACAGTCCACAAAAGTACCTTTTTGCTTGAAGCAGCAAGTATGTTGCATCAATATTTAAAGTTAAAAATGAACAATGCTTCTATATATGGATGCGTAGGTAAGAAACCCAGCAACCTAACGAGAGAATATTGATTACAAAATAATCTGTTCAATTGAGAGCAATGCCCCCTTTCAGCTCTTGCAGCTGGTTTGAGATCTCTCACTCTCCCACTGTTTTTCCCTGCTCTGCTATCATGCTCTCCATCCCAGTTACAGGATGGGAACCCCACAGGTTGTTTCACATATCTCGCACCTAGAATGGCTTCTCCATGTCTCCCTCATCCTGCATGGGCATCAGAGAGGTATACATGTATGTAAAGATATACTTATGGTATCTGACAGGTTTTTCAAGATTGCTTTTCAGGGATGAATTTCTGAAGCTGAGCAGGACATTCAGAGGAGAGCTGTAGGCTGTGTCTGCACAGAAGCTCAGAACTGCTATTATGGTCAGCCTCAAAGCTCAGACCCGCCAACCACATAACTACCCCAAACAACCTGCATTCCACTCCCTACAACCTTACATTTGCCAGGGCTTGGTTTCTTTAGGTCAAATCCACTTGAACCTGCCCTTTCACCTCTTCCTTCTCTGCCAGGGAAGGTACATCTAATGCCTAGCTCTACCATCAGTCAATAGACAGAAGCTCAAGAGGAAAAGACCATCCAGGGACCTGCTCCCAGGAGGACTTTGTTCCACAAATATTAAGCACATCCACCTGTTTTTTGCATAGGCTATAAAGGTTGGGGAAATGGTCCTCTGGATTTCTTAACAGCAATCTCAAACTGATACTGACTATCTGTGACGGACACAGTTTGTATGCCTTAAACAACTTGTTTTACAACTCTGGCTGGAGGAGGGGATGGGTGCTGCAGAGGCTTGCAACTCTGGCCAGAGGAAGAGATAAGGGCCTGGGCGGGGGGGGGGGGGGGGGGGGCGGGGGGTGCAGAACAATACCTTTGATTTACAACTCTGGCTGGAGGAAGAGATAAGTCCTGCAGAGGCAGAACAGTATCTTTTCCTTGGGGTCAACCTACATGTGCAACATCTTTGCAACATCAAGGCATCAACCACGCTTGTGCAGAAGCGGGGGTCATACAGCAGTCACAACAACTATGGGGGATCACGACCACCAGAGACCTCTGGGGGTCCACCGACTCATTTCAAGAACAATCTAAGACTACAAATGCGCAGGCGTCCCAATTAGCATGAGAAGCGAGCAGAGGGGGGAGACAAGAGGGATGTTACCACCCTCTCCTATCTCACATGCAAATGACCTAAAGTATTTAGAACTTCCTGCTTGGGATGCCAGTGCACCCTCCCGCCCACCACCTGAGGACCGATCCTGCAAGCGACTTACCAGAGGACCGACTCTGCAAGCAATTTACCAGAGGACCAACTCTACAAACAACTTACATCGCTGGATCCAAGGGTGGTGATATCTCTTTCTCTCTCATATTCTCTATCCTCTCTCTCTTTTTCCCCTCTCTCTCTTTTCTCAGTGCCTTTAGAAATCTAAGACACTTATGGCCATGCTGCTTTCCCCGTATTAATAAATTGTTCTTAATTCCATACCAGTTATTTGGTGTCATTTCACCTTAATTTACTCCAAGGGATTCACGAACTAGTTGCGACCAGGTTGTATCACTATCAGTGTAAGATATAGCCTGAGCATTTCTAGCCAGTGCTGGTTAGGATTTGCCAGTTAACTCTTCAACAGATGATTTGTTCCTATTATTTTTCTTGTCTTTAAAACATATAAAATGCTATGGATAAATTAAAGATTCTGTGACTTTCTCCTGCTTAAACAGACATGCAAATTCTACAGCTTAATTTATCCTTCATGTGGAAAACTCATCTTTAATTGTGACAATGGAACTTTTGAAGCAAGTTCTCATAAATGGATTTATGCTACTAAATTGCCTCTTTCTGTTTTGATCTGCTTATTTTAACTTGTTCCCTCCATCTTCTACAGTTATAATTCATAACCAATTTCCCTTGTTAACTTAAACTGTCATTTTGCAGATCAATTTCCATAAGTTGAATGTCCAAAATGAGGAGATCTCCTAAGCATAATTTCTTGCATTTAACCCATATAATGCATTTTCTACCTACTTGTTTTTTAATGCATGGGTCACATTCTGACTAAGGGCCGAAGCCTCCAAGTCAACAGCTGATAGGATATGTTTGCTGGTTACGTGCATGAGATTCCCACTTTGTGCACAGCTAGTCACAGAAGTTTTGGATATAATATTCATCCATTCTTATTTGCCTAAAAATTAAACAAGTTATGCTAGGAAAGAAGCATAGACAGATTTTAGTTGTTCTCTAACTGTGGATGAAGGTTGATAAAATTATTTGAACCCAATGAAGAAAAACTTGAGTGATAACAGGAAGTATTGGAATGTTGATTAAAAGAAAAATCCAAATACACCTTAAAATTTACAGAGCAAGAAAGAGTGATTCATCTCACTTCAAATATCCCAGAGAATGGCTACATAAAGAGCCAGGAATGAAACAGGAGATTTCTCACAAGTTTAGAGTATACCACTTGAGGAGAAGGAACACGCCTCCACAAAATCCAATGTGAATCAAAGTGAAGACATTTATTAAGCATAAGCTGTCCCTTTTATACATTTTGTACTTTCCCTGGCTGTAAGCATGTGCATTGCTATTCGTTAATATTACTAAACATACTCTTCTTTGATGTGTTGATTGGTCACTGCTCTGCCACTGGTCCTTCCTTAATTGGCTCCATCAGTTCTTGTTTCTTCTCCTCCGTGTTCGGCTCCCACCGGCTACTCCCTCAATTCTTGTTTGCTCAGCTACTGTTTTTCCTCATCTCTCGAAGGTCGGCTTGTTGACACTAGCTACATGAATCTTCTCACGCAGCTAGGCCTTCACTCCATACTCTCATACTTCTGGCTCATTACATGACCATTCTGCTCCAAAAACCCCTCTACAATTCCCCCTTTCTTTTCTTGAGCCAGAAAGGCCATGTTTATTGTCCGCTGCAGGGCCCTTTGCAAGCAGGAGAATAAACACGGTAATACAAGGATGATAATACAAATCACAAACAATCCCATCAATAGCATTTTAATCAATCTGACCAGCCACCCTCCAATTCCCAAATTACCCAACCAGTCATCCAGGAACCCATGCTGTTCCCGTATTTTCTGTGTGGCATCCATGAGCTCTTTGATCTGCTTATGAATTGACTTGGAATGATCGTTCAGATCCATGCAACACATCCCATCAAACTCCTGACATCCGTGACCGTGCACGAATAATAAAAAATCTATAGCAGCTCTATTTTATAAGGTAGCATGTCGGATACTATCTACATCATTGGCTAATGTTCCTAAAATTCTAGAAGTTTGATCAGCTCTTTTTGCAACCCAGCAAGCTAAATTTCACAATTGTGTTAGTCCTTGTGCAGCAGCCACACCCGGTGCAAAAATAGAAGAAAGAACTACTTTGGTCCTAGACCATAGTTCTACCTCATCTTTACATTCTTTCCCTAAGGTAGTGACACTTCTTTTAATCTTGTGTAGGTTAGTGTGGTTTAATATGACCTTTCGTGTAGGCATTAGTAAGCTTAATTTACCTATGGTACACGGACCTCCCAGTATTTTACTGGGCAGCCCTGGCCAAGCCCTATCTCCACAAATTAGGAATAAACCTTCTGGTAATTTTCTAGGCATGGCCAAATCCGGTGCTGGCTCTGTTCGACTACGCCCTACGTTTGCACACCAGATAGATTCATTTTGCCACAATGGATTACTGGGTGTGACATTTTGTAATCTCTTTATGTCGTTCTGATAAATGTTTGATCCCTCTGTGTAATTGAAAAAACACACAGGATTCTGCCTCTAAAGTTCCTAGGATGTCAAGTTCTTGGGGCTCTAAGGGACTGACAGGCAAGCTATCGTCCCATAAATCCCAATGTTCGCCACATTTCATTGCATTCTCACAGAGGCTCTGTTTCAGCACATTCAACCCTGCCACTATCTCCTTACTTTCAGATCTGTTTAAGGGGACCCCCACTAGAAATGTATGAAAGGGTTGTTCAGGCTGAGCTAAGGAGGCACAAAACTGCGTCTGGTTCAAGCTCCGCATCAGAGTCACCCAAACGTTGTGACTCCCCTTCCACGGTGTCGGTGGAAGGACTATCGGTTGATGACCTTTTGTCAGGTCCAGGATCCAAAGCAGGCTTAACACAGAAAAAACAACCCCTTGCTTCATCATGACTGCGCCTTTTGCTCCCTTTTCTATACCTCCCACGCAAACCTTTTTTCACACTTCCCGCAGTCAGGGCACTGGATCTCTCGAGAGGTCAGTGTTCCGAGGCAGATCCTGAGTTGGCTCCTGTAGTTCAGGTTGTTTTTGTAGCCACGGCTTCACCCACTTAGCTGGTACCCATTTGGCTCCTGTATCTGTAACAACACATGCATACCCTCGACCCAACGTTATTAATTTCATTGGACCTTCCCACACACCAGTCACCCCATGTTTTACCATCACTTTGGCTTGTTCCTGTTCTTTCTGAAAAGCCTCCATACCTCCCTTTAACCCTGCACCATGTTTTACTGCTGGAGGTACAGAGTAGTCCTGTGGCAAGCGTAAAAAGTTTAGTACATAAAGCGCTTTACACAACCTGTCAGGAGGAGATAGCCCTGGCTCTCCCCCTTTTTGTTTTTGTAAAAGGTGTTTCAGAGTTTGATTCATGCGCTCCACAATAGCTTGTCCCGTTGGTGAATGTGGGACACCTGTTATATGTGTTATACCCCACAGTTGGAAAAAGTCCTGTGTGGCGCATGCCACATAGCCTGGGCCATTATCCGTTTTAATCGTCTGTGGAATGCCCAGGGCTGCAATAGCAGAACGCATGTGTCGTTGAACGTGTTTGCTGGATTCGCCTGTTTGTGCTGTAGCCCAGGTAGCAAGGGAGAAACAGTCAACACTCACGTGGACATATTTCAGCCGTCCAAATTCGGGGATGTGTGTTACATCCATTTGCCATATCTCCAACGGTCCAGTACCGCGGGGGTTGACACCAGGTGCTAAACCACCCCCAAGATGTTGACAGTCTGGACAGGACTGGACTATCCCACGTGCATCTGCACTGCGTAGCCCAAACTGACGCCGCAATACCTTAGCAGATTGATGGAAAAAGGCATGGGATCGTTGTGCTTGAGCGAAGCGATCAATTGAAGGCGCAGCCCAGGCAGGTGCGACAAGTTTGTCTGCCCGAGCATTGCCTTCAGCTAAGCCTTCCAGGAGTCCTGTGTGACTACGGATATGTGTGATGAAATATGGATGCAGTCGCTCTGTCAGCAAAAGCCATAATTCATGAAAAAGTTGGTATAGTTGTTCATTAGCTATCTCTTTGAGCAGAGCACGCTCCATCCTCTGGACAATCCCTACGACATATAAAGAGTCACATACCACATTAACAGGTGCTGTGTTCCATCGCCTGAAGACCTCCACCACAGCTCGCAATTCTAATTGTTGTGTAGACCCTTGAATGTCAGATAAAATTACATCATGCCACTTCCCATTGTCTAACCATGTTAGTGCTGCTTTTTGAGCTTTGCCTCCAGCATCTGTAAAAACGGTGACACCACTGACCGGACGTTCTGACCTTTTTGGTAATTCTTCCCATTGACCCAATTGCAGCACGGAGAAGTATTTGTGAGGGGGTAGATGTACCTTCAACTCGCCCCTATAATCCAATAACGCAACTTGTAATGGTATGGAATTTTGTAATGCCCATTGTAGATACTCTGCAACCAGTGGAATAACCAAAAAAGCAGGTTCGACACCTGCTATCTCTACAACCCTCTGCCTTCCTTTCATTACAAGTTGTGCTATGGCCTCTACTTTCGTAGTGATGGTACATTTTGGTTGCATAGGCAAAAAGATCCATTCCAGCACATGTAGAGGATCCTTGTCAGTCACCCACTGCATAATTAATGCCAGGGGGTGGCGATCGTGATTGATAACCAATACTCCAATACTGTAATCTGGGTCCCAACGGTGAGTGTATGCCATAGCTATTTTGGTACTCAGGTGTTTCAATGCCTGCTCAGCTTCCTGTGTCAATGTGCGGGGGGCATCTGCACCGCCTCCTCCCTTTAGCAATTGCATCAAAGGTGCCAATTCAGCATTGGTGAGACCACACAGGGTTCGCACCCAATTGAGGTCTCCCAACAGTTTTTGTACATCATTTAAAGTACTGATATTCACACGAATTTCTAGTTTTTGGGGTCTAACAGTTGTTTTGGTAATTTCCCACCCAAGGTACTTCCAGTTTTCCTCCTGTTGTACCTTTTCTGGGGCTATTTGCAATCCACCTTTTGCTAGTTCAGTCTGCAGTGTATTAATCAATTGTTTTTTATCCAATTGTTTCCCTGCTATTAGAATGTCATCCATATAATGGTATATAATCAAATTTGGAAAATTCCTTCGCACAGGAGCAAGTGCCCAGGCCACATACATTTGACACATTGTCGGTGAATTTTTCATTCCCTGTGGTAACACAACCCAATGATAGCGTTTCATAGGTGCAGCTTTGTTCACTGATGGCACCGAAAAAGCAAATTTCTGATAGTCATCAGGGTGCAAAGGGATGGTGAAGAAACAATCTTTTAAGTCAATGATTAAAATGTCCCAGTCTTTAGGGATCATATTGGGGGATGGGAGCCCTGGTTGTAGGGTTCCCATATCATCCATGACCTCATTGATTTTTCGAAGGTCATGTAACAAACGCCATTTGCCACTTTTTTTCGGAATAGTAAATATTGGGGTGTTCCATGGGCTTGTTGTGGGCTCAATATGACCTTTTTCCAGTTGCTCCTGTACCAAGCTTTCAAGGTGGGCGATTTTTTCTGCAGACAGCGGCCATTGATCAACCCAAACTGGGGTTTCTGTTTTCCAGGTTAGTTTTAGGATTGGTCGCCCTTCATCAATGGCCGCCTCTAAAAACCCTCACTGTTAGTTACCAAACGTGCCCCTAATTGACTTAATGCATCTCTCCCCAGTAAACAAATGGGGACAGGCATCACATATGGTCTTACTGTACAGGTACTCCCATCCTGCAATTTGCAACAAATCACATTTGTACTGATTTTAGTGGTCTGTATTCCCCCGACCCCCAAAATGGGCGTAGGGGGGATCTCCAATGGCCACGAATGAGGCCACGCTGCTTGACTGATTATTGTAACGTCTGCTCCAGTATCAATCAGCATAATGACCACGCAAGTTTTCCCACCAGGTTCTTTTAGTGTTACCCGTTCTGTTGGTTTTGCCTTGCTGATATCCATTGCCAGATAAATGTCAGCCTGGCCTGTTGATCCAAAACCCCCAGCCCCTCTTATCTGATTCCCAGCTGTGGGCACAGCTGATTTAAAGGGGACCAGTTGTCCAATTTTTTCTCCTTTGGGTATATGAATTGGTGGCAGGGGGGGTCCATACCATAATAGATATGACCCCTGTAAAATCGGCATCGATTATACCGGGTAAAACAAAAAGACCTTTTCGGGTCGTAGAGGATCGCCCGATAAGTAAGGCACTCAACCCGTGACCCAGTGGGCCTTTCATATCGGTGGGTATACATTGTACTTGCGGGTCTATCAGAGTCACCTCTACTGCTGTGGCAATGTCCACCCCAGCACTCCCTCTTGTGGCGGCGGCGACGCCATCCAGGCAGCCCGGGTGGAAGACCTGTTTTGTGTCATCGCGCTGGGTCTCCTCGCGCTCGCCCCCCCCGTTTCCCAGCCGAGTTCCCTGCTTAGTGAATCTAGATCGGCATTCATCTGCACGGTGACCGTATTTCCGGCAGCGATTGCAGGTCCCTGCAAACTCGTGACTTTTTACTCGGCATTGAGCCTTAAGGTGTCCCGGTTTGCCACAGCTGTAACATTTTGGTCCCTGATCGCCTCTCCCTGATCATACTAGAGGTTTCACCGCAGCCGCAAAGGCTGACGCCATGTATCCTGCTGTTTCTTCCGTTGTTCCTACGCGCTCACACGCATCCATCATTTCTGCCAGGCTAGAATTTTTGGGTAATGTCTGTAAAATGCGCTTACAAGTAGGATTAGCATTGTCGACTGCCAACGACATTAGCAACGCCTCTCGAGCTACATCGGTCAGCGATGCCCTTTCCAATGCTTCACGCAATCTTTCTAAAAATGTCATATAAGGCTCAGATGGACCTTGCCTTATTTTTGTATAGGCAGGAATTACTTTCCCATCTTCTAGGAGGGTTTTAAAAGCCTCTCGGGCTAAGGTGGCAGTAAGTGCCAAGGCTTCTGGTCTAAGTCATGCCTGTCGTTGTGGATCACTAAACTGCCCTTCTCCCACCAGTTGGTCAAATGTTATCCCTAAAAGAGGATCATTATCTCCCCTCCCCAGGTTTTCCACCGCTGCAGCCTGTGCTGCGTCATGCCACCTCATCCGCCACAAGAGTTCCTGCATCGGGGTTAAAATCATCGCCATCAATTGCTTAAAATCAAAAGGTGTTAAAAGCGTAGACATAAAGATACTATTTATAAATGCTTGGGTATAAGGTGCATGCAACCCATTTTGTTGTACCGCTTTCCGTGCCTCCTTAACAATCTCCCACTGTAATCCTACCCAGCGCGGTGGTTCTCTCCGATTTCCCAAAATAACTGGGAAAGCTGTGGGCAGAATCTCCCCCTCCACTAGCGCATTCTGTATAACTCCTCGCCACCGTAATCGCGGATCGTCTCCTCCCCCGCCCCCCATGACAGAGTGCATGCCAACATTCCCATCCATATTTCTCATGCGGCTAGTCCCAGCCGCCTCAGCACCCCCCCCGGCCCCCCTGACCCCCCCGCGTAGGCGTTCCCTTTCTTCTTCTCTCCTCTGCTCCTCCTTATGCTGTCGCTCAGTTAAGGTCGTCTGTCTTTCCAGGTCTTGTAATTTTGCTAACAATTTTTCCGCCCAAGCCACCAGATCCTTAAATTTCCCTGGACCGCCGGCAGGCGATGGGGGAGACGACGGGGGCAGAGGGGGATATTCGTATTCGGCGCGATTTGCGAGATTGGCGGCTCGCGGAGGCTTGAAGGGTGGGGGGGTGGGCTCAGGCTGATGCTCATCAACCTCCATTTCCTCCGGTTTAGGGGGCTCCCCTGTTGGTTTAGGGGGTATTTCAATTTTCTCCTGCTCTTCTGGTGGTGCGGAGGGGTTTGAAAAAAACGGTATTGGCGGCTGACCAAAAACACGAAGACCTCTCGCCCCAGGGTTAACCTCTGTTGGACGCAGAGCCGTAAAAGCCCCTGCTGCAACAGCCCTCTCTGCTTTCATTTCTTGAAGAGCAGTAAGAACAGCCCTCCATGCAGTTGCCAGTTCTATTGCCTCCTTTTCCCCACTGCTTATCGCGTCCCATAAACCCTTTCCAATATCTTCCCAAGTGTCCACCTTAAAAGCGCTCTGGGGGTCCGAAGGGAACCCATGCTCTCGACACCAAACTAACAGTCTCCGGAGCAAATGCTCATCATGTTTCACTCCTCTCTTAGAGAGGATATGTAGGAGAAGCCTTACTATCGCACTTTCTTCTTTAGAAATATTTTGGCCCATCTCCTTTTTCCCCCGGCTGCTCACCTCACTAAGTGTCCCGTTGCAACGTTCTTTTCTTTTCTTGCGAGTCGTCCTCCGTCTCGCCCCGGTCTTCAGACCTGCTGAGCCGTACTCCAGCCGGTGTACCTCCTTCTGGGCTATTCCCCGAACTTGCCGTCGATCAGCGTCTCATCAGGGTCACCATCTGAGGAGAAGGAACACGCCTCCACAAAATCCAATGTGAATCAAAGTGAAGACATTTATTAAGCATAAGCTGTCCCTTTTATACATTTTGTACTTTCCCTGGCTGTAAGCATGTGCATTGCTATTCGTTAATATTACTAAACATACTCTTCTTTGATGTGTTGATTGGTCACTGCTCTGCCACTGGTCCTTCCTTAATTGGCTCCATCAGTTCTTGTTTCTTCTCCTCCGTGTTCGGCTCCCACCGGCTACTCCCTCAATTCTTGTTTGCTCAGCTACTGTTTTTCCTCATCTCTCGAAGGTCGGCTTGTTGACACTAGCTACATGAATCTTCTCACGCAGCTAGGCCCTCACTCCATACTCTCATACTTATGGCTCATTACATGACCATTCTGCTCCAAAAACCCCTCTACAACCACTGAATTGATCTAATTTGGTGCTGCTGAATCTTTATTTGACTTTAACTGTTGTCACAAAATTAATTGTACAGAGAGGAACTTTCTGTAGTCTTGCCATACTGGAGCTCACACCTCCCACAGCATTGTTCTACACTGGGCAGAGCTCCCAGAGCAAGGCACTGAGCACCGGCCCTGTTTGCTCACAGGGGCTGGTTGCTGAATGCACGCTGCTGGCAAGGCTATTGTAGGACCTGGCCATTCTCTCCTCATTATGTGTGTTGGGAGATATAGGCTTGTCTGTATGCACCGTAATGCCCTATACACATAGTTGTGTAATTTTTAAATCTTGCATTTAAAATACAATCTATTCATCTGATAAACACTTTGATATGACAATTTTTCTTTCTCAGTATATTATGAAATCTGGAGCTTCAGATATAGGCCCTCCCTTCCTCAGAAGTGGTATTTTCTCAGGGGAAAATAGAAACATAGAAGCAGCATGACAATTTGGCCCTACCTGTGCCTTGTCTTGTGCCATAATTGCAGGTTTGTGAACAGGCAGACCACGACCCCCACAGGTAATGTTCACAGTAGCAACCCTGGCTTCTCCCAATCACCAGGCTCAGGTGCATTAACATAGTCTTGTCTGTAGTAAAGGTGTCCATCTACAGCACGTGGACAGATAACAAAAGCTCAAGAAACTATCACTAGCAGTTGTGCCTGTATCTTAGTGACACATCTCTTCTGATTTGCAGAGTCTACAAATCTGCTTCACAAAACAAAGTTACTAAGCAGTGTAACTAGAAAGGGGCAATAATGCAAGATACACATTTATCAGTAATTTAGTTAATACTTTAAGGACCAGAAGTCACAATGGCTTTTTTGGCCACTTATTTATCAGGAGTACTAATCACGACTGCACATTATTTCTATTTAAGAAGTTGCTTATAAATCATTCCGCATACATGACAGATGTATGGATGAGGGAAAGGCTGTGGATGTAGTATACTGGGACTTCAGCAAAGCCTTTGATACTGTCTCTCACAGCATTCTCCTGGATAAGCTGGCAGCCCACGGCTTGGACAGGTGCACTCTTCGCTGGGTTAAGAACTGGCTGGATGGCTGGGCCCAGAGAGTGGTGGTGAACAGCACTGCATCCAGTTGGCATCTGGTCACTAGTGGTGTCCCCCAGGGCTCAATACTGGGCCCAGTCCTGTTTAATTTCTTTATCGATGAGCTGGATGAGGGTATTGAGTGCACCCTCAGTAAATTTGTGGATGACACTAAGTTGGGTGGGAGTGTTGATCTGCCTGAGGGTAGGAAGGCTCTGCAGAGGGATCTGGACAGGTTAGATAGATGGGCCGAGACCAATGGCATGAAGCTCAACAAGGCCAAGTGCCAGGTCCTACACTTTGGCCATAACAACCCCATACAGCACTACAGGCTGGGGGAAGAGTGGTTAGAGAGCGGCCCGGTGGAAAAGGACCTTGGGGTATTGGTGGACAGCTGACTGAACACAAGCCAGCAGTGTGCCCAGGTGGTCAAGAAGGCCAACAGCATCCTGGCTTGTATCAGGAATAGTGTGGCCAGCAGGACTAGGGAAGTAATTGTCCCCCTGTACTCAGCCCTGGTGAGGCCCCACCTTGAGTACTGTGTCCAGTTCTGGGCCCCTCACTTCAAGAAAGACATTGAGGTGCTGGAGCGAGTCCAGAGGAGGGCAACAAAGCTGGTGAAGGGTCTGGAGGGTATGTCCTATGAGGAGTGTCTGGGGGAACTGGGATTGTTTAGCCTGGAGAAAAGGAGGCTGAGGGGAGACCTTATTGCTCTCCACAACTACCTGAAAGGAGGTTGTAGAGGGGTGGGGGTCGGCCCCTTCTCTCAGGCAACTAGCAACAGGACTAGAGGACATAGCCTCAAGCTGCGCCAGGGGAGGTTCAGGCTAGACATTAAGAAAAACTTCTTCACAGAAAGGGCTATTAGGCATTGGAACAGGCTGCCCAGGGAGGTGGTGGAGTCACCATCCCTGGATGTGTTTAAGAAAAGACTGGATGTGGCACTTAGTGCCATGGTCTAGTTGACACAGTGGTGTTAGGTCAAAGGTTAGACTCGATGGTCCCCGAGGTCTCTTCCAACCTAGCTGATTCTGTGAAATAAAAACCTGCTATTGATCTTAAAAGTATTCTCAAAAATATTTTCTAGGAATAAGAATAAAAGCATGAAAAAGTTCTTCCTATATAACATGTCAAAGAATAGAACCCTAAGAGTAAACAGCCCCAATATATTACCCTGTTACCAATTCATTTTCATGTGCCTATAATCCCCCTTTGCATAAGCGCTTTGCTGCAGTGAATCCTTCCTTCAGCATTTTGTTGTTCTTGGTTTTGACAAGCCTGTCTAAACTACAAACCATCTCTATTGAAAGTTTATCCGAATTTTCTAGCAACAGCAGAAGACAGAACAGCTAGCCTATTTCTCACTCCAGTGGTCAAACTTTATTTGATGAGGCAGAAGGTTATAGACAGGCTTTGGGAAGGAATAATGCTTAGTAAACTTGAAAAACATTTCCCAGACAAGCTATTTATTCATTGAAAAATGCAAGAGTTTTTTTTTCCCCCTCATTGTGAAATTGAATCAACACTAAATTTGATAGGCTATTATGGTAGAACATTACCATTTTGTTTTGCCTCAAAAAAAGAAAACCCAATAGGAAGTTTTAAAAGCAAAGTATTTATTTTAAAACAATGCTCCAAAAGTGTTCATTTTGAATAATTTAAAGGGAAATGAGCAATCATTTTCTATTTTAGATTTTTAGTCATATACACTATTATGATTTTTATACCTTGTTGAGAAAAAAAGAAGTTGTGTCAAGTCAAAACATTGCTTCATCCTTTAGTAAAGAACGGCAATAAGTCTTCACACAGCTGTTGTAGTGAGAACTCAGAGTACTCTTTACACAATAATTCATCAATGAATAAGTCATTCAGAGGGAATTAAGTATAATCAAAACAAGAAGTATGCTAAAACTCAAGACAGAAATGAGCAGTCTTGCCAATGAACCAAGAGGAGAACAGGTATTAGATATTTTTCCTTACCCGATCTTTCAATTTAACCCACACCTAAAATAATTCACCTTTATGCTGCCAGTCCAGGTCTACTTGAGACACTTTGATCTTAGCAGCCTGATCCACCTGATGGTTCTTTTGCTGTTCCTCAGGGGCTCTGCTCTTGGGTACGTGGGCATCTACATGACGTACCTTCACAACCAGCTTCTCTAATTGGGCAGCAATATCCTGCCACAAGTCAGCTGCCCAGATGGGTTTGCCTCTGCGCTGCCAGTTGTTTCTCTTCCATTGATTCAGCCATCCCCACAGGGCATTTGCCACCATCCATGAGTCAGTGTACTGGTAAAGTAGTGGCCATTTTCCTCACTCAACAATATCTAGAGCCAGCTGGATGGCTTTTACTTCTGCAAACTGACTCGACTCACCTTCTCCCTCAGCTGCTTCAGCAACTCATCCACCTTTGCTGTTTGCCTACAATACGACAAGATCCATCAGTAAACAAGGATGATGCTTCTCATTCTCTGATAGTTTATTGTATGGTGGGGCCTCTTCAGTGCGCATCACCTCCTTCTCTGGCGAGATTCCTTCCGGCCAGTCCATGATTACTTCCAGAATTCCTGGGTGATTAAGGTTCCCTATGCAGGCCCGCTGAGTAATCAATGCAACCCACTTACTCCAGGTAGCATCAGTTGCATGATGTGTAGAGGGGGTCTGCCCTTTAAACATCCAGTTCAACACTGGCAATCGAGGCGCCAGGAGGAGCTGTGCCTCAGTGCCAATTACTTCCGAGGCAGCTCCAACTCCTTCATAGGCTGCCTGTATCTATTCTTCAGTCGGATTATAATCGTCCTCTGATCCTCTGTATCCCTGACTCCAAAACCCCAGGGGTCAGTCTTGAGTCTCCCCTGGTGTTTTTTGCCAGAGGCTCCAGGTAGGGCTGTTCTCCCTGGCTGCACTGCAGAGCACATTTTTTAAATCTGGTCCCATCCGGACTGGCCAAAGGGCTACTGCATGAACTCTCTTTTGTTTAATTTGCTCAAAAGCCTGTTGTTGCTCAGGGCCCCATTTAAAGTCATTCTTCTTCCAAGTCACTTCACAGAGAGGGCTCACAATCTGACTATAATGGGGAATGTGCATCCTCCAGAAGCCTACTACGCCTAGGAAAGCTTGTGTCTCCTTTTTGTTATTTGGCGGAGACACGGCTGTTATTTTGTTGATCACATCCATTGGGATCTGACGGCAGCCATCTTGCCACTTGATTCCTAAAAACTGGATCTCTTTTGCAGGTCCCTTGACCTTATTGCATTTGATGGCAAAACCAGATTCTAGAGGGATTCCATTTACTTTTTCCCCTTTCTCAAAAACGTCTCCTGCTGTATCACCCCACACAATGATGTCATCAATGTACTACAGGTGTTCTGAAGCTCCACCCTTCTCCAGTGCAGTCTGGACCAGTCCATGGCAAATGGTGGGGCTATGTTTCCACCCCTGGGGCAGTCGATTCCAGGTGTACTGGATGCCTCTCCAGGTGAAAGCCAACTGTGGCCTGCACTCTGCTCCAAAGGAGTAGAGAAAAATGCATTTGCGATATCAGTTGTGGCATACCACTTGGCTGCCTTTGACTCCAGTTTATAAAGAAGTTCTAACACAGCTGCACTCAGCAGTGGTGTGACTTCTCCCCCTGTACTTGGCACTGTTGAGGCCACACCTTGAATACTGTGTTCTGTTTTGGGCCCCTTACCACAAGAAGGACATTGAAGTGCTGGGGTGAGTCCAAAGAAAGGCAATGAAGCTAGTGAAGGGTCTAGAGCACAAGTCTTATGAGGAATTCCTCTCCTCCACCTGGCTGGAGGCAGGGCCCCTCTAATTTTGAATATAGTATCTGTTATTGACATATGGCTTCGAGCTGCTCACGTGGATTAGAACCCCATCCCTATTATTCACATTTGGTAAATAGGGATCCAAAGCCCATCTATGCTGTCTGGAGAGCTTCCCATTGGAAACTGGAGCAGCAATTTCTTTCCAAGAACCTCCTTTTGCGATCGTTTTACCTCGCAACTCATGTACACGTGCCTGTAAAGCTGAGGTAGGTTTTCCATCCCATTTCCTCATGTCCTCCCCATGGTCACGTAGGAGAAACCACAGGGCACCTCGTGATGTGTACTGTCTCTCCCGAGTAGGTCTTGCAGGGGAACGCTGTCTTCTGAGGGCTGAGACATTCTTCAGTGCAGGTGGGGAGCGGGGTCTGTCCTCCATCTGGGACAATTTGTCCAACACCTTACTGAGCAGTTCTGCTAATTTGTCAGATTTTTTTTCCACAGCTGAGATGATGGCCCATGGGGAAGAAAAGAGATTGTCTGCATATTGCTGCATCTGATTATCTATGTCACCCACCATTGGTGCCTCGTTGTCTTTCCAGCTAAATAATGCTAATGTGTTGGCATACAACGGTGGCGCAATCAGTACCCACTTGTGTCACATGGGTCTGGTAACTTTGAGTGCATCTGGATCTACCGGTGTCTGTGGGTCATCCAGGTCCTCAAAAATCAGCTCCCACACAGCTATTTCCCTCAGATTCTTAACACCTTTCTCAATGGTTGTCCACTTGCCTGGGTGGTATATGACATCATCCCTAATGGGATACCTGTTCCTTACGCTTCACAGGAGTCGCAGTCAGAGAGTGAGCGGATGTGTGTCTGTTCCAAGACCCCTGTCAATACCCACTCCTCTAGCCATTGGTCCCAGCTGCTTGGCTTCTCTACCCTTTAACTCAAAACCATCAGCTCCCTTATCCCAGCAGCAGAGCAGCCAAGTAACATGTTGCTTGCCTTCATTACCCTGCCTCGTGAGCTGGAGGACAGGGAAGGGGATCAGAACAAAGCCCCCATAAACCAAGGGGAAATGGTTAGTGACCTGCTACACCACTTAGACACACACAAGTCTATGGGGCCAGATAGTATCCACCCAAGGGTACTGACGGAGTGGGCAGAACTGCTCACCAAGACACTTTCCATCATTTATCAGCAGTCCTGGCTAACCAGGGAGGTCCCAGATGACTGGAGGCTAGCAAATGTGATGCTCATCTACAAGAAGGGCCAGAAGGAGGATCTGGGGAACTACAGGCCTGTCAGCCTGATCTCAGTGCCAGGGAAGATTACAGAGCAGATCATCTTGAGTGCTATCATGGGGCACATACAGGACAAACAGGCAATCAGACCCAGTCAGCATGGGTTTATGAAAGGCAGGTCCTGCTTGACTAACCTGATCTCCTTCTATGACAAGGTGACCCACTTAGTGGATGAGGGCAAGGCTGTGGATGTTGTGTACCTGGACTTTAGTAAAGCCTTTGACACAGTCTCTCACAGCATTCTCCTGGAGAAACTGGCTGCTCATGGCTTGGATGGGTGTACTCTTCGCTGGGTAAAAAACTGGCTGGATGGCCAGGCCCAAAGAGCTGTGGTGAATGGAATTAAATCCAGTTGGCGGCCGGTCACAGATGGTGTTCCCCAGGGCTCAGTATTGGGGCCAGTTCTCTTTATTATCTTTATCAGTGATCTGGATGAGGGGATCGAGTGCACCCTCAGGAAGTTCGCAGATGACACCAAGTTGGACGGGAGTGTTGATGTGCTTGAGGGTAGGAAGGCTCTGCAGAGGGATCTGGACAGGCTTGATCGATGGGGCAAGGCCAACTGTATGAGGTTCAACAAGGCCAAGTATCAGGTCCTACACTTGGGGCACAACAACCTGATGCAACGCTACAGGGCTTGGGGAAGAGTGGCTGGAAAGCTGCCTGGCAGAAAAGGACCTGGGGGTGTTGATCAATGGCTGGCTGAATATGAGCCAGCAGTGTGGCCAGGTGGCCAAGAAGGCCAACAGCATCCTGGCTTGTATCAGAAATAGTGTGGCCAACAGGACTAGGGAAGTGATCCTCCCTTTGTACTCAGCACTGGTGAGGCTGCATCTTGAGTACTGTGTTCAGTTTTGGGCCCCTTACTACAAGAAAGACATTGAGGTGCTGGAGTGAGTCCAAAGAAGGGCAATGAAGTTGAAGGGTCTAGAGCACAAGTCTTATGAGGAGCAGCTGAGGGAACTGGGGTTGTTTAGCCTGGAGACAAGGAGGCTCAGGGGAGACCTTATTGCTCTCTACAACTACCTGAAAGGAGGTTGTAGCAAGGAGGGTGTCAGTCTCTTCTCCCAGGTAAGAAGTGACAGGATGAGAGGAAACGGCCTCAAGTTTTGCCAGGGGAGATTTAGACTGGGTATTAGGAAAAATTTTTTTGCAGAAAGGGTTATCAAGCATTGGAACAGGCTGCCCAGGGAAGTGGTGTAGTCACCATCCCTGGAGATATTTAAAAGACGAGTAGATGTGGTGCTTAGTGATATGGTTTAGTGGTGGACTTGGTAGTGTTAGGTTAATGGTTGGACTCAATGATCTTAAAGGCCCTTTCCAACCAAAATGATTCTATGATTCATGATGGCTGTAATCTTTACATATATGTCACAGCTCACTCAAGGATAGTGATCAAGTGGTTACCTCTGGTTCTTTCTCCTGTGATGTTCCCAGTAGGTCATCACAACCTGCTCTTTTTGTGTATTTCTTCTGTATAGGGGTGACCAATACTGGCACTCGTTGAATCCCTAGTTCAGCTGAATCATCCATCACTGGGGTCTGAATAGCTGCCATGTTTGTTGACAAAGTCTAGGTAATCACAGCAACTACCACCTGGAGTTGAGTAATTGCAGTACCCATTGCAGAAATCTGATTATCATCTGGGGTAGCTGTGATGCCTGCCTCATGGGCTGGCAGGGTCTATATATCTTCGATGCCTGTCATGGGGGCCAGGGCAGCTACAGTGCCTGGTGTAGGGGCAGGGGCTGCTGCAGTGCCCCTTACAGTGGTTGCAGCAGCTGTGCTGTACTCACACCTATACTGATGTTTTACTCTAAGCAAGACCAAGAACTGAAAAGACACTCAAAAGGCCTGACAATACGACAATGGTGGTGGAAGCATCCAAAGGGTATCCAAAATTCTCAAAAGCTATTGAAATCAGCCTTGAGGGAAAATGAAAGTACTCTTCACTCACTCCCATTCCATAGTAATTAGAAATGGGCACAGTTACAAAAGAACTTATAATACCATAAAACAACACCAAATAACATAGCAGAACAATACCTCTAACCCCACACACAGAAGTGATAAGCCACACAAAACCAGTAACAAATAACAGTAAAGCCACAAAGTTGATTAGCTGCTCCAAAAACAACTCCCAGAGAAATCCACCAAGCAATTATCCTACCCACACCAACATAATGAATGCTTGTAACAAACACTGTTAAATCAATTAAAACTTCAACCCTTCAAGACTCTCAGATTAAAAGTCTGCAGTTCTCTCAGGTAAGCTATTTCAATTGGGCACTAAATAAACTGTCTCCATTTATCCCGCATCCAGGGTTGAACAATAATTAGTTGTTCTATCACCCAATGACCCTTCCCCAGCCAAGAAAGGGAATTGGGAAAAGGAGGGAGACTCATGGTTTGAAATTGAGGATCCTCTTCCTCCTCCACAAGGAGCAGGAGGAGACCTGGGGGATGGGGGGGAATGGAGGCAGGTCCCTGCTTAGGGTGGCAGGTGAATCCCATCCCGACCTTCCTCCCCTCCCCACGTCCCCCTGAAAAATAGGTATGAGGTGCTGGAGCCTGAGCGTCTTCCTGAGTGTCAGGAAGACACGCATCTAGGTGAAAGACCTTCTACGGGGCTACGTAAACAGAAGCAACCAAGTAGGAGGGTTGCAACCAGCTCCAAAAAGGAGAAAAGAAAAGTAATTGTTATAGGCGACTCCCTGCTAAGGGGAACGGAGGGCCCCATATGCAGGCCAGACCCAACTCACAGGGAAGTCTGCTCGGGTAAGGGATGTAGCCAGGAGGATTCCTGAACTGGTGAGGCCCTCTGACTACTACCCACCCCCCAGGTGGGTAGGGATGAGATTGAAGAGAGAAGTCCCAGGGCAATCAAAAGGGACTTCAGGGCCCTGGGGCGTTTGGTAAAGGGGGTAGGTGCACAGGTTATATTCTCTTCAATTCCTTCGGTGTTAGGTGAAAATAGGGAAAGGACTATGAAAATACAACAGATTAATATGTGGCTAAGAGACTGGTGCCGTAGGTGGGATTTTGGGTTCGTTGACCATGGGGCGGCTTTCATGGCACCAGGCCTGCTTATGCCGGATGGGGAACAGCGGAATCAGAAGGGGAAAAGGGTTATGGCCCAGAAGTTGGCAGGGCTGATCAAGAGGTCTTTAAACAAGGTTTGATGGGGGAGGGGGATAAGACCAGGGCAACTGCAAATGAACCTAGGGGCGACAGGCCTGCGTCAGGGGCAAGGCCGCTAGCCCAGCTGAAGTGCATTTACACCAATGCACGCAGTATGGGCAACAAACAGGAAGAGCTAGAAGCCACTGTACAGCAGGAAGGTTATGATGTGGTTGCCATCACAGAAACGTGGTGGGATGACTCTCATGACTGGAGTGCAACTATGGATGGCTATAAGCTCTTTAAGAGGGACAGGCGAAGCAGGAGAGGCGGTGGAGTAGCGCTGTATGTTAGGGAGTGCTTGGACTGTGTCAAAATTGAGGAAGATGGTGAGGATGACAAGGTTGAATGTCTATGGGCGAAGATCAGGGGAAAGGTCGTGTCCTGGTTTGGCCTAAACCAGGACGATTTTCCTTTCAGTGATTTTTACTTTCAGCTAAGTCTCCTCTAAGTAACTGCACTTTCTGAAACTAACTGCATGTTTTTGCGGACAGTGTTTGCTTCCAGGACTGATAACGCTCGAAGTTTGTAGTTATCACTGAGGCACCGGTAGGGATGTTGTGCAGTAAGGCTCTTGCTGTACTTGTTCTTGAGAGAAACCAAGGTCACTGCTGAATTCCTCACTGCTTATGAGTGAAGAGCCGAAGGGGGGTCGCAGCTGCAGGGGGGAGCGGACAGGGCAGGTGACCCAAAATTGACCAACGAGGGTATTCCATCCCATACACGTCATTCTCGGTATAAAGCAGGGGGATCACGAGGGTCTCGCTCTCTTTCTGCTATGGCCGGTGTCCAAGGAGGACTCCGTCTGTTTTCCTGCTGCCCCCGATCCCGATCCGTGCATTCCTGAATCCAGCTCTCGACCGTCGCTAGGCCCAGCCTGGGCCTTCCCGGAGCCTGCCCTGCAGTGCCGGTGGTGACGTGGCTGACTTCAGGGGAGCTCAATCTTGGTTTTGTATATATATTTGTATATATTTGATTATTTCTATTATTGTTATTATACTTTTTTTTTCATTATTATAGTTTATTAAAACTGTTTTAATTTTCCAACCCAGAAGTCTCTCTCCCTTTTCCCTTTCCCTTTCCCTCTGGGGGGAGGGGGGGGGATAACAGAGAGCATCTGCCGCAGGTTTAATAGCCAGTCCAGCTTTAAACTGTGACAGATTTATTGGCGCCCAACGTGGGGCCCGAGAGAAGCTCCGACAGGTTGCTCTGATAAGTCGAATCCCAGCTCCAGTGGGAGGAGACCCGGAGAGCTCAGCCAAGAGAGTATCAGATTTCTTCCTTTGAGATTTACGAGGGGTTGGAAATTAAAACAGATAGCGAAGATGATAATGTTATTTGTGAGCCTTGTGTTACCTCTTTTCTTTCTAAAGCTTGTTTTAGAGTTAAGTGTAATCATACCTTACTTGCCGTATGCGCTGTGTGTTAGTGCTTTCATGTGGTCTAACAGGGCGTGCTGGTCAAAATGTGTCATTTTGGTATGGGTTGTGATACTGATTTATGTCGTGATAAACTGGGCAGTTATTATTCCGATCTCTTATCTCTATGATACAATGATGGGCAGCTTTAATCGCGAATCCGTAGCTGCGCACACCGGGCGTCTTTTAACTGATTTTGATAGTATCTGCTCCTTTTTTGCCAAGCTGATTCCTGCAAAATTCGAACAGGGCATGTCGTTATTTTCGTGTGTCCTGAATGTGTTACTGGTGTGCTATGTGATTAGATGTCAGTGCAGCAACAGCGGGAGGTATCATGCTGCCCCTGTAACCAGGAGAAAACACCGAAAGAAATCAGCTAGTAAAGTGAAGGATGATGACTCAGAGGCTTCTAAGGCAGAGCCAGCACAGGACCCAGGTGAGGGCCCTTCTCAGTCAGAGTCAGGGCCTGACACAGAGGGGGGTTTCCTTGATCGTCTTTTTAAAGCAGACCCATTACACAAGAAGGACAAGAAAGGTCCTTCTAAAGCAGAACAATCACAGGAGGACTCGGACTCGGAAGTAGAGATAACCTACCACTCCTTATCCCTGAAAGAACTGCGAAATATAAGAAAAGATTTTAGTCGTTATGACGGTGAGCCAATTATTACCTGGTTGCTCCGATGCTGGGATAATGGGGCAGATAGCATAGAATTGGATGGTAGAGAAGCCAGACAGTTGGGATCCCTGTCCAGAGATGGTGGTATTGATAAGATGCTTCCAAGAAGGTCGAACAGTATCAGTCTCTGGAGGCGACTCTTGTCAGCTGTAAAGAGCAGGTATCCCTATAAAGATGATGTTATGAGCCACCTAAGCAAATGGACCACTATAGAAAAAGGTATTAACTACCTTAGAGAACTAGCTGTGCAAGAGATCATTTATAAACACCCTCAGGACATTGTAGATCCTGTAAATCCTGATGAAGTGGAATGCAACCGATCCATGTTCCGGAAGGTTGTGGAGAATGCTCCACCAACACATGCCCATACATTGTCAATATTAGTCTGGGGAGAAGATGCTATGGCACGACCTAGTGTGGGCGAAATGGCTAACTATATGCGACAGTATGAAGATAGTATTTCTTCCCCACTGCAGGCCCGTGTCTCGGCTGTGGAAAAACTGACTAAGGAAAACAAGGACTCATTTAAACAACTGTCAGACAAACTGTCCAGGATCGAGAATAAACTTGACTCTCTACCTACACAGGCCCGTGTTGCAGCCTTTAGGAGGAAACGCCCTCCTACTGGACCGGCTCAAAGGAAACCGAACATGTCACGAGGTATCCTGTGGTTTACCCTGCGTGATTATGGGGAGGACATGAACAGATGGCATGGACAACCTACCAGTACCCTACAGGCACGAGTACGTGAGTTGCAAGCTAACAGAAATACCAGAGAGAATTTTCCTAGGAGGATGGCTGCTCCAGTTACCAGTGAGCAGGACCCCAGTCAGGGTAGATGGGCCTCAAATCCCTTTTTTCCAAGAGTGAATAGGGGAAATGAAGGTCCAATCCCCGTGAGCTGCACGAATCCAATCTTTAATTAGAGGGGCCCTGCCTCCAGCCAGGAGGAGGAGAGGGATAACCGGATTTATTGGACTGTGTGGATTCGATGGCCTGGCACATTAGAACCACAAAAGTATCGAGCCCTGGTAGACACTGGTGCACAGTGCACCCTCATGCCATCAAATCATAAAGGGACAGAATCTGTCAGTATTTTGGGAATAACAGGGGGATCTCAAGTGTTATCTGTATTGGAGGCCGAAGTGAGCCTAACTGAAAATGAATGGAAAAAGCACCCCATTGTGACTGGTCCAGATGCTCCGTGCATCCTTGGCATAGACTACCTTAAGAAAGGGTATTTTAAGGACCCAAAAGGGTATAGATGGGCCTTTGGTATAGCAGCTGTAGAGACTGAGGACATTAAACAGCTGTCTACCTTGCCTGGCCTCTCAGAGGATCCTTCTGTTGTGGGGTTGCTGAAAGTTGAAGAACAACAGGTGCCAACTGCTACTGCCACGGTGCACCGATGACAATATCGCACCAATCGAGACTCCCTGATCCCCATTCATAAACTGATTAGACAATTAGAAAATCAAGGAGTGATTAGCAAGACTCTCTCAACCTTTAATAGTCCTATATGGCCAGTGCAAAAGTCTAATGGAGAATGGAGATTAACTGTGGACTATCGTGGCCTAAATGAAGTTACACCACCGCTGAGTGCTGCTGTGCCAGACATGCTAGAACTTCAATACGAACTGGAGTCAAAGGCAGCCAAGTGGTACGCCACTATAGACATTGCTAATGCATTTTTCTCTATTCCCTTGGCACCAAAGTGCAGGCCACAGTTTGCTTTTACCTGGAGAGGTATCCAGTACACCTGGAATCGATTGCCCCAGGGGTGGAAACACAGTCCTACAATTTGCCACGGACTGATCCAGACTGCACTAGAAGAGGGTGGAGCTCCAGAACATTTGCAATATATTGATGACATCATTGTATGGGGTGATACAGCAGCAGAAGTTTTTGACAAAGGGGAGAAAATAATTCAAATTCTTCTGCAAGCTGGTTTTGCCATAAAAAGAGGCAAGGTCAAGGGGCCTGCCCGGGAGATCCAGTTTTTAGTGATTAAATGGCAAGATGGGCGTCGCCAGATCCCGATAGAGGTGATCAACAAAATAACAGCTATGTCCCCACCAACTAACAAAAAGGAAACACAAGCCTTCTTAGGCGTTGTGGGTTTCTGGAGAATGCATATTCCAGATTACAGCCAGATTATACGCCCTCTTTATCAGGTGACCAGAAAGAAAAATGATTTTCAGTGGGGCCCTGAACAACAGGCTTTTGAACAGATTAAACAAGAAATTGTGCATGCAGTAGCCCTTGGACCAGTCCGTATGGGACAAGATGTTAAAAATGTGCTCTACACCGCAGCTGGGGACAATGGTCCTACCTGGAGCCTCTGGCAGAAAGTGCCAGGGGAGACTCGAGGTCGACCCCTAGGATTTTGGAGTCGAGGATACAAGGGCTCGGAGGCCAATTACACCCCAACTGAAAAAGGGATACTGGCAGCATATGAAGGAGTTAGAGCTGCCTCAGAGGTAATCGGTACTGAAGCACAGCTTCTCCTGGCACCTCGATTACCAGTACTAGGCTGGATGTTCAAGGGTAAGGTTCCTACTACTCATCATGCAACTGATGCTACATGGAGCAAATGGATTGCATTAATTACACAGAGGGCTCGAATAGGAAACCCTAATCGCCCAGGAATCTTAGAAGTGATTATGGACTGGCCAGAAGGCAAAGACTTCGGAATGCCACCAGAAAAGAAGGTGACACGTGCTGAAGAAGCCCCACCATATAATGAACTACCAGAGGATGAAAAGCAGTATGCCCTGTTCACCGATGGATCCTGCCGTCTTGTAGGAAAGCATCGGAAGTGGAAAGCTGCTGTATGGAGTCCCATACGACGAGTCACAGAAGCCACAGAAGGACAAGGTGAATCAAGTCAATTTGCAGAGGTAAAAGCCATCCCGCTGGCTTTAGACATTGCTGAACGAGAAAAGTGGCCAAGGCTGTATCTTTATACTGACTCATGGATGGTGGCAAATGCCTTGTGGGGGTGGTTAAAACAGTGGAAGCGAAGCAACTGGCAGCGTAAAGGTAAACCTATTTGGGCTGTTGAACTGTGGCAAGATATTGCTGCTCGGCTAGAGAAACTAGTCTTGAAGGTACGTCACGTAGATGCTCACGTACCTAAAAGTCGGGCAACTGAGGAACATCGAAACAACCAACAAGCAGATCAGGCTGCTAAAGTGTTCCAAATAGATTTGGACTGGGAACATAAAGGTGAACTATTTTTAGCTCGGTGGGCTCATGACACTTCAGGTCATCAAGGGAGAGATGCAACATACAGATGGGCTCGTGACTGAGGGGTGGACTTAACTATGGACTCTATTGCACAGGTCATCCATGATTGTGAAACGTGCGCCGCAATTAAGCAAGCCAAACGGTTAAAACCTTTGTGGTATGGGGGACGGTGGTTGAAATATAAATATGGGGAGGCCTGGCAAATTGACTACATCACACTCCCTCAAACCCGCCAGGGTAAACGTTATGTGCTTACCATGGTGGAGGCGACCACCGGATGGTTGGAAACATACTCTGTGCCCCATGCCACTGCCCGGAACACTTTTCTGGGCCTTGAAAAGCAAATCTTGTGGCGACATGGCACACCAGAGAGAATTGAGTCGGACAATGGTACTCATTTCAAGAACAGTCTCATAGATAACTGGGCCAAAGAGCATGGCATCGAATGGGTATATCACATCCCCTATCATGCACCAGCCTCTGGGAAAGTTGAACGGTATAATGGGCTGTTAAAAACTACCCTAAAAGCAATGGGGGGTGGAACCTTTAAAAACTGGGATAAGCATTTGGCACAAGCTACCTGGCTAGTCAACACCAGAGGATCTATCAACCGAGCTGGCCCTGCTCAGTCAGACCTTTTACATACAGTAGAAGGGGATAAAGTCCCTGTGGTGCATGAAAGGAATCTGTTGGGAAAAACTGTCTGGGTTCTTCCTGCTACGGGCAAAGGTAAACCCGTTCATGGGATTGCTTTTGCTCAAGGACCTGGATGTACTTGGTGGGTGATGCTGCAGGATGGTGGAGTCTGATGTGTCCCTGAAGGTGATCTGATCTTGGGTGAGAATACTTAATTCTGAACTGCATGATGTTAATTGCTGCATAATCCTAACAGTGTTCATAAGTGTCTTTCAGGTTGAAGCAGTGGTGATGAGACCGGAGCTAGCTGCAAGTGGCGTCCAGTAACCTCCTCGAGACTGACATCTTAATAGCCAGTCCAGCTTTAAACTGTGACAGGTCGGCAGGGCGGACATTACGGTGGGAGTCTGTTATAGACCACCCAACCAGGATGAGCAGGCGGATGAGGCGTTTTACAAGCGGCTGTCGGAAGCCGCCCGGTCGCCGGCCCTTGTACTCGTGGGCGACTTCAACTTGCCAGATGTCTGCTGGAAATACAACATGGCAGAGAGGAAGCAATCTAGGAGATTCCTCGAATGTGTGGAGGACAACTTCCTCATGCAAGTGGTAAATGAGCCCACTAGAGGAGGGGTCCTGCTTGACCTGTTGTTTGTGAACAGAGAAGGACTAGTGGGAGATGTGAGGGTCGGTGGCCGTCTTGGGAATAGCGACCACGAAATGTTAGAGTTTTCGATAGTGGGGGAAGTAAGGAGGGGCAAGAGCAGAACTTCTGCCTTAGATTTCTGGCGGGCAGACTTTAGCCTGTTTAAGAGGTTGGTGGACCGAGTCCCCTGGGAGTTGGTCCTGAAGGGCAAAGGAGTCAAGGAAGGCTGGACATGCTTCAAAAGGGAATTGCTAAATATTCAGGAGCAGGCTGTCCCGGTGTGTAGGAAGACAAGCCGTCGGGGAAAAAGACCGGCCTGGTTAAACAGAGAACTTAGGCTAGAACTTAAGGAAAAAAAGAGAACCTATTTGCTCCGGAAGAAGGATCGGGTAACCTGGGAGGTCTATAGGGACGTTGCCAGGTCGTGTAGGGGGAAGATTAGAGCTTGGTTTGGCTGCTACGGTCAAAGATAACAAAAAAAGCTTCTACAAATACATCAACAGCAAAAGGAGGGTCAAGGAGAGCCTCCACCACTTGCTGAATGAGGAGGGTAGTGTAGTGTCAGGGGATGAGGAAAAGGCAGAGGTGCTCAATGCCTTCTTTGCCTCGGTCTTTAGTTGTCCTCAGGAGACTCGGCCCCTGTGGGAATATAATGGAAGATTGGCGAGGAGGATTGTAAACACGCTCAAGTGACTTGCACCTGGGGTATCGAAAAACACATATATCATACTACTAATGGTTGTTTAGTCTTGTGTGCCTGACAAGTAGAACATCTGCAGTTAGATAACAGGGGCCTGTGATAAGACTCA
Organism: Nyctibius grandis; assembly: GCF_013368605.1. Classification (NCBI taxonomy): domain Eukaryota; kingdom Metazoa; phylum Chordata; class Aves; order Nyctibiiformes; family Nyctibiidae; genus Nyctibius; species Nyctibius grandis. The sequence goes on from NC_090694.1 coordinate 8,512,554, forward strand.
GGGACACCTAATTGCTGAGGCTGGAGATTCCAGCCCTGCTGCAAGAAGATCAAAGCACTGTGGAAAACTACCGCCTGCTAGAAATCCTTTATATACAGGCAAAAGCAGCAGGCCCGAAATCTCTCTCGCTCTCTGTCTAGCAGGAACCGAGCTCCGCGGTGTCTGCGTCCCCGCTTGCGTGCCTTTGCCCCGGGTGCTGCTTCGGAGATCCCCCGGTTTGCGAGGTAACTGGAATAAATTTGCTCTTTGCATTTTATCCGTGGTCTTGTGGCTGTTCCTGCGTCCTGCCTGTGTCGGCTCACACAGCCCCCAGAGCCTGAAGTTAGGGACGGGGGGCTGTGTGAACCCCCCGTAATCCAGGAGGAGATGGTTAGTGACCTGCTGTGCCAGTTGGACACCCACAAGGCTATGGGCCCGGATGGGATTCACCCCAGAGTAATGAAGGAACTGGCAGATGAACTTGCCAAACCACTCTCTATTATCTACCGGCAGTCCTGGTTAACTGGAGAAGGTCCAGCTGACTGGAAATTAGCAAATGTAACGCCCATCTACAAGAAGGGCCGGAAGGATGATCCAGGGAACTATAGGCCTGTCAGCCTGACCTCGGTGCCAGGCAAGGTGATGGAAGAGATCATCCTGAGTGCCATTACATGGCACATGCAGGACAATCGGGGCCAGCCAACATGGATTCATGAAAGGCAGGTCCTGCTTGACCAACTTGGTCTCCTTCTATGACCAAGTGACCCGCTTAGTAGATGAGGGCAGGGCTGTGGATGTAGTCTATCTAGACTTCAGTAAGGCATTCGACACTGTCTCCCACAGCATCCTCCTAGACAAACTGGCTGCCCGGGGCTTGGATGGGTGAACTCTTCAATGGGTTAAAAACTGGCTGGATGGCCGAGCCCAGAGAGTGGTGGTGAATGGGGCAAAGTCCAGCTGGCGGCCGGTCACTAGCGGTGTTCCCCAGGGCTCAGTTCTGGGGTCGGTGCTGTTCAATATCTTTATAGATGATCTAGACGTAGGGATTGAGTGCACCCTCAGCAAATTTGCAGATGACACCAAGCTGGGTGGGAGTGTCGATCTGCTGGAGGGTAGGAAGGCCCTACAGAGGGATCTGGACAGGTTAGATAGATGGGCTGAGTCCAACGGCATGAGGTTCAACAACAACAAGTGCCAGGTCTTACACTTCGGCTACAACAACCCCATGCAGCGCTACAGGCTGAGGGAAGAGTGGTTAGAAAGCGGCCCGGTGGAAAGAGACCTGGGGGTGCTGATCGACAGACGGCTAAACATGAGCCAGCAGTGTGCCCAGGTGGCCAAGAAGGCCAATGGCATCCTGGCCTCTATTAGGAATAGTGTAGCTAGCCGGTCTAGGGAAGTGATCATCCCCCTGTACTCAGCACTGGTGAGGCCGCACCTTGAGTACTGTGTCCAGTTCTGGGCCCCACACTTCAAGAAAGATGTTGAGGTGTTGGAGCGAGTCCAGAGGAGGGCGACCAAGCTGGTGAAGGGTCTGGAGTGTATGACCTATGAGGAATGGCTGAGGGAGCTGGGGTTGTTTAGCCTGGAGAAGAGGAGGCTCAGAGGTGACCTTATTACAGTCTACAACTACCTGAAGGGAGGTTGTAGTGAAGTGGGAGTCGGCCTCTTCTCCCAGGCACCTAGCGATAGGACAAGAGGACATAGCCTCAAGCTTCGCCAGGGGAGGTTCAGGTTGGACATTAGGAAGCATCTCTTCTCAGAAAGGGTCATTAGACATTGGAAGGGGCTGCCCAGGGAGGTGGTGTGAGGGATTGGACTGGGCTGCTGGCGGCCCTGAACTTGAAGGAATTTAGCTAGAAAACAGGATGTGAGAAAAACAAGATACAGAGTGATATTCCAGCTGCCAACTATGGACTCGTGGCCGGCGCGTGATGGCCAATCAGCGGTTGTGGTCGGGCGCGTGAACAGCGAGCGCAACCAATCATAAAGCTAGCCAGCTAGAGTGGGGAGATATAAAAAATGGAGTAAAATAAACACAGGCGCTCTTTTTGCTTTTGCTCTTGCTTTGCTGCCTGCTTGAAACTATCCTTCTGTCTCCTGTTTTTATTTGATCGCCATGACAAATATAACGACAAATGGTGCCCCGTGTGAGGCACGACCGGGGCGTGTGAAGCACAACCAGGGTGTGCGAGGAAGGACCGGAGCATTTAGAGGTGCTAAGAGACCGCGGACGACGAGCGGTGATGGCGGTGCCCAACGTAGCTGAGACATGCAGAGTTGAGCTTGAGGTCCGGACCACTGTAACAGACACCTGAAGAGGTGAGCCGTTGGGGACTAATTAACATGGGTGCTAAAATTTCAGCCGAGGAAAATTCCATACTAACGATACTGATAAGCATACTTGAAAGAAGGGGCATTGAATATGAGGAGAATGCCCTGAGAACATTGCTGGTATGGTGTAAAAAGAATAATTTGCCAGCTACGTTGCGGACTGCTTTCGAAGTTAGTACGTGGCAAAGCGCTGCAACGTCTCTGTTTGAGGCTGCCTCAAGGGGGACAAGATCGCCACCGTGTCGTTGACGACGTGGAGATTAGTTATAGACTCACTGGAGCAATTGAAGGAGGACAGAGAGGCAAAGGCGGCGGCTGAGGCGGCTACAGCTCCTTTCACAGTGACTTCGCCCTCCGCGCCGCCAGAGCCCCCCCTCTCCCCACGGCCCTCCGTGCCGCCAGAGCTCCCCCCACCGCCCAGAGAACAGCAGCGGAACATTGATCCTTCTACCATCCAGTTACCCAAATCTGAGACTGAGCCACCCTTAATAGACCTTTCTGAAGAGGTGGAAGCGGGACATAATTGCTGCAGAGCCCGAGGGTCGGGAAAGTCAGGCGGTAGCGTGGAGGAGTTATTCACGTTGCAGCCAGTCCAGGTTACTGTGACTGTCCTGGACCCGGCCAGGTTCTGGAGAAAATTAAGAGAACATGCACTTGCAGACGGTGATTTCGGGGCTGCGGCTGCTATGGGTGGCGGGGTATTAGCTTGCCTGGTATATCGAGGGGACGGGAACGGCCCACCCGAATGGGAGCGATTCAATTGGGACGTTATTAAGGAGTTAAGAGCTACATGTATGCAACATGGTCTGGGCTTGCCCTATGCTCAATCGTTATTGCGTAGTATTTTTATGGGAGACTTGACAGCCCACGACTGCCGCGCGATTGCTCAAGTGATACTGACCCCTATGCAAATGTTGCTTTTTGAGGCAAACTGGAGGCAATTGGCTAATGAACAGGCATTGATGAATTTGGAATATCCACAAGATGATCCCTGTTTTGGGGCCGGGATACCGCAGCTGATGGGAGATCCTCCGATGAATTCTCCCCAATTGCAAGCTCGCTTGCATCCTTTAATCCTGCAACAGGGAAAAAATCTGGCCTTCCATGCCCTGTTTCAGGTCCCAGATAACGGTGCTCCTCAACGATCTTGGACCACAATAAAACAAGGTCCAGGTGAGGGATACATGTCCTTTTTAGATAGGTTGAGAGATGCCTTAGAAAAACAAATACAAAACGGGGCTGCTAAAGAAGCATTGTTGTTACAGTTAACGAAGGACAACACAAACGAGGACTGCAGGAAAGTTATTGCAGGGATGGCAAATCGTAACCCCACCTTAACCGAGCTAATGGATGCTTGCGGGAAAGTAGGAACCACCACATTTCAGATGGAGCATTTAGCAAAAGCATTTGCGGCAGCAGTTAAGGTAGTTCACAGAATCACAGAATCACAGAATCACAGAATCACAGAATGTTAGGGATTGGAAGGGACCTCGAAAGATCATCTAGTCCAATCCCCCTGCCGGGGCAGGATTGCCTAGACCATATCACACAGGAATCGTTGTTATACATGCGGGCAAGAAGGTCACTAAGAAAAATTGCCCTAAGAAGTCGAAGCTGAGTGGGGGAGGTAACTCTGTTTTGATGTGTCATCGCTGTGGGAAGCTGGGGCATTTTGTGAAGCAGTGCAGGTCTAAGTATAATGCTCAAGGTCAGCTGATAACAAGCAGCTGCAGAGTGCAGGGAAACTGGAGAAAGAACGTGGGGGGGAACCGCATGATGACACAAATGAATCTTCCCAACCAGTTCCAGGCCTATGCAGTCAACTCGCAGCCCGAACCGCAGGGAGTGCCGGACTGGATGTTACCACAGCAACCGCAATCACAATAGAGAATAGCAGAGTGCATAAGGTACCAATGAATGCCGTGGGACCCATTGGAAACTGTGGGGTTCCCACGGGACAATGGTCACGTACTGAACGAGCTATGTCCAGGCATGTCCAGGGGGTGGTAATGGGGTGGTAATGAACTAGCCAATCATAATACAGAACAAGGGCCTTGGCTATGAGAAAAATAAGATATAGAGAAGTTGAAAAATAAGAAAGAATGCTGCACCTGCAAGATATAACTTTTTAGCATAAGCCAATCAGAACTAATGTAGAGGCGTGTGAACAAAGCATACTAACCAATCATAATAGAAATGACATGTACACAGAGTGTGTACAAAAATAGAATAGTATAAATGTACCCTCAATAGAATAGTATAAATGTACCCTCAGATATGCGAATAAACGAGATCTGCTTAACGATCATATTGGTCTGCGTGCATTTACTCCGTGCCCTCTCGTGAACACTGACAAGTGGCGCCCAGAACAGGGACTCTTCGGCCCGGAGACTGCGGAGAAGCAGCGGACAACGGACCGAAAGGGGGATGAGAGGAAGCCAGCTGTAGAGTGCTGCCCCGGCACTGGATTTTCGCACTGGGAAAAAGAAACTGATGCGGTTCGCACCGGGAAACGGATGCGGTAAGCCTGAGTTTTGCTAGCAAAGAAAAACCTGGGTAGGGCTTCCCAGGCAGCTGGGGGAGGAATGGGGTCTACCCTGACCAAGACAGAAGTGGCAGTGGTGAAACTCCTTCAACATATACTCTCTGTGAGAGGAATTAAATACGATGAAGCTGCGTTAAAGCAGTTACTGTCCTGGGCAAAAGATAAAGGACATTTTACAACCTTTAATGATGTCTTTGAAGTGCCTTTATAGGAGAAGATTGGTGACTCTCTCTGGGATGCGGTATCAAGTGGTGATAAGGAAGCCTATAAATTGTCCTCTACATGGAGGCTGGTTAGCGAAGCGTTAAAAGGAATAAAAGCAGAGAGAGAAGTCACACATACAGCTTTTATGGCTTTAGGACCACAGGCGCCTACTACCCCGTCGCTGTTTGCGGGATCAAAACCTCCCACGGCCCCGGTGGCTGTACCAGTGGCAGCTCCTTTATCGCCGTCGGTACGGAGAGCTCCGAAAAAAGCCGAGGAGTGGGGAGCGAGTAAAATAGATACAGATCCATCAGGACCGGTAGTGCACCCTAAAACACGAACTCGATTTGGACTAATTGATTCAGACGCTGAACAGGAGACTTGGCCGAAACCCCCTCCGAAACCCCCTCCTCTCATTGATCTCTCTACGGATGAGGCTGAGCAGGAGAACAAGAAGGAGGGTAAACCTGCTTCGTATCCACCTTTACCGGATTCACTGTTTCCTGAGTCTGTTGAACAAAGTTTACATTCCGGCACTAAACGACTACCGTTAAAGTCGCCATTTACGGAGTCAGCAGTACCAGAGTCACAAGGAATTAAAGGACCGTTACCATCACGAAATGGACACGAACTTGACATGACAGAGCTTGATAGGCGACTGGAAGAATTAAAGACAGAATTGCAGCAGCACCGTTCAGCCAACGCCTCGGGACACATGACTATGTCTCCCCCAAACCCCCCTCCGTATTCGGGACAAGTGTTAGGGTCACCTCAACCCCCTTTGCAACTCCCTACTCCTCCTTTAGGTCAGGGATGGGGAGGGGGACGGCATTTGCCCGTGTGTACGGGGAAAGGGGGGGAGGTGGAGGAGGAGTGAAATGGAAAGGGATCATTCCGAATGCGTTATTAGAAGGGGTTATAATTCCACAAGCATATCCGGTGATTGTGGGTGCGGGTCCTGAGGGGAGAAATATTTGGCAACCATTAGATTGGAAAATTGTAAAAGAAGCATTGTTACTATAGTTAGCGAGGGACAACACAGGTGAGGACGGCAGGAAAGTTATTGCAGGGATGGCGAATCGTGGCCCCACCTTAACCGAGCTAATGGATGCTTGTGAGAAAGTAGGAACCACCACATTTCAGATGGAGCATTTAGCAAAAACTTTTGTGGCAGCAGTTAAGGTAGTTCATCGTTGTTATACATGCGAGCAAGAAGATCACTTTAAGAAAAACTGCCTTAAGAAATCGAAGCTGAGTGGGAGAGATAACTCTGTTTTGATGTGTCATTGCTGTGGGAAGCTGGGGCATCTTGTGAAGCAGTGCAGGTCTAAGTATAATGCTCAAGGTCAGCTGATAACAAGCAGCTGCAGAGTGCAGGGAAACTGGAGAAAGAACGTGGGGCGGAATTGTGTGCTGACCCAAATGAATCTTCCCAACCAGTTCCAGGCCTAAGCAGTCAACTCGCAGCCTCTATTCCAATTGTTAGCGAGGGACACAAATTTAACAGCACCACGACAGACTACTGCAGAGGTACAGCAACTGATTGCAGAAGTAGAAAGCAGGCTACATTCCAAATTTGTACATCGTATTGATTTGAATCAGGAAATACAAATTATCACTTTGTTTAATAGGCAAATTCCGTATGCAATAATTGGTCAATGGAATCCAGAATAATCAAATTCGTTACATATATTGGAATGGTTGTTTCTACCTACCTGTTCCCATGATTGCAGAGCTATTGGCACAGATTATCATCAAAGGACGGATGCGATGTCAGGAGCTTGTGGCCAGAGATCCTGCATCACTAACTGTTCCTATTGCAGCTCAATATTTTGAGTGGTGTATGGCTAATAGCTTTGCTTTGCAAACAGCCATGGAGAATTTCTCGGGACAGGTTGTTTACCACTTGCCCTCCCATCCTGTTGTAAAATTGCTGCGGAACTTCCAATTGCCACGAGAGTGTTGCGTACGAACACTCCCGTGGATGGAATTACCATTTTTACGGATGGATCTGGGAACACAGGCAAGGCGTGCCTTGTCTGGTATTTTGACGGCAAGTGAGAATCTATGGTAGTACAACAAAATGGTTCACCTCAGGTGGTAGAATTACGAGCTGTATTAGAAGTATTTCAAAATTTTCCCACTCCCTTTAACTTGGTTACTGATTCAGCATATGTAGCTGGCATTGTAAAGCAATTGGATAGATCTGTTATAGAGCATATATGTAATCAGTGTGTTTTTGAATTGCTGCGAGCTCTGTGGCAAGAAATTCAAATCCGAACTGCATTGTTTTATGTTTTATATATAAGCAAATCCTACTGCAATGGCTGTGCAGGTGCCGGACATTACACAGCAAATCATAGAATGGGTTTTTCCACCTTTTCATCCAAAAACAACAATTTGTACCAGAGTGGAAGCAATAGCACAACTGCTTGTCAAAGTGCGTAAAAGAATTACAGACATTACCGGACTAGACCCAGATTATATCTATTTACCTATCAAGAAGGAATATCTACAGTGGTTAACAAATCAGTCAACTCTTTTTCAAATGGCCTTACAGGACTTTACTGGACAATTGTTAACACGTTTGCCAAAAGATAAAAAGCTACAGTTTATTTGCAAACAGGATTGGGAAGAAAAAACCTATCAGATCAGAGATACCTGTGACTGGACTAACTGTTTTTACTGATGCAGGAAAGCGATCACATTCAGCAGTTATTACCTGGCAAGAGGATGGACAATGGAAACATTGCAAATTCTCAGGACAAACTGAGGACTCATTGCAGACACTTGAACTTTTTGTGATATATCAGGTCTTTCTAAAATGGAAGGACTTACCTGTCAATATTGTAACAGACTCTCTTTATGCAGCAGGCATTGTAAATTTAATTGACAGAGCTTTTATACGACCAGTGAAGAATATGCGACTTTACACCATTTTGCTACAGTTGCATCAAGCAATAAACCTCAGAGAGGTACCTTATTTTGTCACTCACATTCGTAGTCATCAATTTGATCAAGGTTTGAGCATTGGAAATAATAAAGCAGACACACTTGTGTCCTATACGCAAATATCACCAAATTTATTTGAACAAGCTCGCCTATCCCATCAATTCTTTCATCAATCAGCGAAAATGCTAGCAAAACAATTTCAGCTCACCATGGCACAAGCACGTGAATTGGTCAGTGCTTGTCCTAGTTGTCAGAAAATTGGCATGGGAATTGGAATAGGGGTAAATCCTCGAGGATTGAGTGCGTTGCAACTGTGGCAAATGGATGTTACTCACATTGCAGAATTTGGAAGGCTCAAATATGTTAATGTATCTGTTGATACGTTTTCACATGTAATATGGGCAACAGCACAAACTGGGGAAACAGGTCGTCATGTCAAACGACATTTACTTGCTTGCTTTGCAAGTCTTGGGGTTCCACAACAACTTAAGACTGATAATGGACCAACATACTGTTCACAGATTTTTCGTCAATTTTGTCAACTATGGGTTATTACACATGTCACCGGGATTCCTCATTTGCCTACGGGTCAGGCGATTGTGGAACGTGCTCATAGTACATTGAAACAGCTTCTGTAAAAACAAAAAGGGGGAGAGGTGACTGAACCTTCTGAGAGACTTGCAAAAGCTGTTTATATACTTAACCATTTAACTTTAGCAGGAGATAAGGAGCGACCCCCAATTGTAATACATTGGGAGGCAGTTTGACAGGGAGCAAGCTATGTGAAAAACAAAGGCAAAGTGTGGTATAGGGAACCAGGTACTAACGAGTGGTTGGGACCAGGGGAACTATTACTAATGGGTCGAGGTTATGCTTCTGTCTCTACAGGCACAGGAGTACGGTGGTTTCCGATCAAATGTATTAAACCATATGTGGAGGTGGAATCCAGATCCGGAGATCCGACAGAGAGTAGCAGAAGACAGCAGGGCAATCAGGGATACAGCAGAAAATAATTGGCTCAACAAAATCCTGCAAGAATTAGGTGGATTGTCTCTAAAAGGATGGTTAGCCACATTGTTAGAGGGAATAGTTTATGTAGTTGTGATTATAGTTATCATAGGGATCTGCGTGGGTTGTGCTGAGACAATCATTGAGAATAGTATATGGAAGTAGTGAGATAATAAATCTAACTACTTCCAAAAGGGGAAATTGATACCGGATGGTTTAGCAATGGTTTAGCAAGAGTAGGCCTCAGAGTAGGCTCTAAAAGGCTTGCTCTGTGTTACCTTTACACAGAATCAGCTTTCCTGTCAGTAATTTTCCTTTCAGCTAGAATAATAGAGAATAACAGTATGTTCTGAAGTAAACTGCATGTTTTGTAGATAGAGTCTACTTATGGGACTGTTTGTAATAGGCATTATCCTACTTGTATTACCCTGTTTGTTTGCATGTTTGCAGAAAACTGCAACGAATGGTCAATACAGCCTTTTTGGCACAACAACAGAGAGCAGGATTTATGGGTAACCAAGGCTGGGATTCTCTGACCGGACTCTGCGAGACACAGGGAACCGGGTTTAAGTAAGAAACAAAGACAAAAAGGACGAGACAGGACATAGCTCGTTCAAAAACAAAAAGGGGGATTTGTGGGGTTCCCACAGGACAATGGTCACGTACTGAACGAGCTATGTCCAGGCATGTCCAGGGGGTGGTAATGGGGTGGTAATGAACTAGCCAATCATAATACAGAACAAGGGCCTTGGCTATGAGAAAAATAAGATATAGGGAAGTTGAAAAATAAGAAAGAATGCTGCACCTGCAAGATATAACTTTTTAGCATAAGCCAATCAGAACTAATGTAGAGGCGTGTGAACAAAGCATACTAACCAATCATAATAGAAATGACATGTACACAGTGCGTGTACAAAAATAGAATAGTATAAATGTACCCTCAATAGAATAGTATAAATGTACCCTCAGATATGCGAATAAACGAGATCTGCTTAACGATCATATTGGTCTGCGTGCATTTACTCCGTGCCCTCTCACGAACAATGACAGGAAACGGGTTAAGTGCACTATTACTCGGACATCCTAGTGTAACCTTGCAAGGTCTATTTGTTTTACCAGGAGTTATTGATGCAGACTATACATTTTGGTTATTGATCTGAAAGATTGTTTTTTCACCATCCCTTTACATGAAACTGACAAATGCAAATTTGCTTTTTCAATACCTGGTAGGAACAACATGGCGCCTTGTCAATGATATCAGTGGACGGTATTACCGCAAGGCATGAAAAACAGTCCCACAATATGTCAATGGTATGTAGCTAAGGCGTTGACACCAGTACGGGAGCAATTTCCACAGGTATACTGTTAGCATTACATGGATGATATTCTTGTGTCAGCTGCAGATAAAGCAGAACTTCAACAAGTATATCCAGTTCTGCAGCAATCATTGGCCGCTTTCAGGCTGTGTATAGCACCGGAAAAGGTTCAGCAGCAGGCCCCATGGAAGTACTTGGGAGTTAAGGTCTTGGATCAGACAATTGAGCCACAATCCATCCAGTTCCGAGTAAATGTAAAAACCCTGAATGATGTGCAAAAATTATTGGGGATCATCAATTGGGTAAGGCCATACTTGGGCCTCCCAACTGCTCAATTGAAGCCGCTCTTTGACCTGTTGAAAGGAGACACTGATTTGATGTCTCCCCGGTCATTGAGAGTGGAAGCCACCTTGGCTTTAGAGGAAGTGGCCAATGGTATGTGGCAGAAAAAGGTACATCCTGTGGATTTAGAGACGCCAGTAAGTTTATATGTAGCCATTGCCAACTATCATCCCATGGGATTACTGGGCCAGTGGAATGAGCGCTGGCAGGGTCCGCTACACGTTCTAGGGTGGCTGTTTTTATCCGTTCAACCACGAAAAACAGTGAGCACTCAGATTGAGCTGATATCGAAAATAATCACGAAAAGACGCACACGATGCATTCAACTCATGGGCCGAGACCCCGGTCGACTGATAATTCCCATTGAATGCAATTATGTAAGCTGGTGTATGGCAAACAGTTTACCATTTCAATTGGCCCTGGAAGGATTTGAAGGGCAGGTATCTTATCATCTTCCCAGTCACAAATTATTACAAGCTCATTCAGAGTTACAAGTGATTCAAAAGCCACTGGCAGCGGATAGCCCAGTACAAGGCCCCACGGTCTTTACTGATAGCTCTGGAAAATCGGGAAAAGCAGTAGTTACCTGGTATGACGGAAGGCAATGGAAGGAATTGGTGCATTTAGTACAGGGATCGCCTCAATTGGTTGAACTTAGTGCTGCCATTGTTGCTTTTAAAACATTTTCACATTGTGCTGTAAACATTGTTACGGATTCTGCTTATGTAGCAGATATTGTGCAGCGTGTTGATAGTGCACTACTCAAAGAGGTAAACTCAGAACAATTATTTTTGTTGCTAAAAATGCTATGGACTGTAATGAACCAACGTATGCATAGGTATTAAATCTTGCATATTCGCAGCCACGCCGGTCTGCCAGGATTCATATGTGAAGGGAACACACGTGCCGACGCTCTCGCAGCCCCCGCTTGGACCCCTCCAGTGCCAGACCTAGTTCATCAAGCGTTTCTGTCTCACCAGTTTTTCACCAAGGGGCTCAGGCATTAGTCCGTCAATTCTTTTGCAGACGCGAAATCTATCACCGTCGCTTGTCCGGAGTGTCAACGCCTAGGACCTGGACTGGTGTTTCCATGCAGGGTTAAACCGCGCGACTGCCAAGCCTTGGACCTGTGGCAAACGGACGTAACACATATTCCCTCTTTTGGTCGCCTACAATATGTTCACGTCTCTGTGGATACTTTTTCTAAGGTCGTGTGGGCATCAGCCCATGCCGGCGAGAAAGCAATCGACGTCATCTCACATCTTTGACAAGCCTGAGCTGCCCTTGGGATTCCGAAACATATTAAGACGGACAATGGGCCGGCGTACGTATCTGCACACATGACCCTATTTCTCGCCTCCTGAGGCGTGGAACATGTTACTGGCATTCCTCATTCCCCGACCGGCCAGGCCATTGTGGAACGGGTGCACCACACTCTGAAGCAACTTCTCGAAAAACAAAAAGGGGGAATGAGCATCTTGATCTTGCAGTGCATGTATCTGCTGCAGCCCATGTTCAGGGTCTGGGGTGATTCTTACTATAAGAAATGACACTTAGCATCATACAGTTATTAGCTATTCTCGCCCAAAATCAAATCTCCTTGGGGTACACATTTAACTTACCCATCCTCCTGAATCATCTACCACATGCACCTAGGTCCTTGAGCAAAAGCAATTCCACAAGTGGGTTTGCCTTTGCTCAAGGCAGGAATAATCCAAACTGTTTCCCCCAACATATTTCTTGCATGAACCACAGGGGCTTTATCCCCCTCTACAGTGCGCAACAGCTCTGACTGAGCAGGGCCAGCCCGACTGACAGATCCCCTGGTATTAACTAACCAGGTGGCCTTTGCTAAGTGTTCATCCCAGTTTTCGAATGTCCCAGCACCCACTGCTTTCAGGGTAGTCTTCAATAGTCCATTGCATCATTCCACTTGCCTGGTGGTTGGTGCATGGTAGGGGATGCGATATATCCATTCAATACCATGCTCTTTAGCCCAGGTGTCTATAAGGCTATTTCGGAAATGAGTCCCCTTGTTTGACTCAATTTTTTTCCAGAGTGCCATGTCACCACAAAATTTGCTTTTCAAGGCCCATAATAGTGTATTTGGCAGTCACATGAAGAACAGGTTATGTTTCCAACCAGCTGGTACTTGCTTCCACCATTGTGAGCATATGGTGCATGCCTTGCCGGGTCCGTGGAACCGAGATGTAATCAATCTGCCAGGCCTCTCCATACTTATATTTCAGCCATCGTCCTCCATACCACAGGGGTTTCAGCCATTTGGCTTGTTTAATTGCAACACATGTTTCACATTCATGGATGACCTGTGAGATGGTGTCCATGGTCAAATCCACCCCTCAGTCACAGGCCTATGTATATTTTGCATCTCTGCCCTGATGTCCTGATGTATAATGGGCCCACCGAGCTAAAAAATAATTCACCTTTATGCTGCCAGTCTAGGTCTACTTGAGACACTGTAATCTTAGCAGCTTGATCCACCTGCTGGTTGTTTTGCTGTTCCTCAGTGGCTCTGCTCTTGGGTACGTGAGCATCTACATGATATACCTTCACAACCAGCTTCTCTAATCAGGTAGCAATATCCTGCCATAATTCAGTTGCCCAGATGGGTTTGCCTCTGCACTGCCAGTTGTTTCTCTTCCATTGCTTCAGCCATCCCTAGAGGGCATTTGTCACCATCCATGAGTCAGTATACAGGTAAAGTACTGTCCATTTTTCTCGCTCAGCAATATCTAGAGCCAGCTGGATGGATTTTACTTCTGCATACTGACTCAACTCACCTTCTCCCTCAGCTGCTTCTGCCACTCGTCGCATAGGACAACACATAGCAGCTTTCTACCTTCGCTGTTTGCCTACAATATGACAAGATCCATCAGTGAACAAGGCATGATGCTTCTCATTCTCTGATAGTTTATTGTATGGTGGGGCCTCTTCAGCATGCATCACCTCCTCCTCTGGCAACATTCTAAAATCTTTGCCTTCTGGCCAGTCCATGATGACTTCCAAAATTCCTGGGCAACTCCGGTTCCCTGTTCGGGCCCGCTGAGTAACCAATGCAACCCACTTCATGTGGCATCAGTTGCATGATGTGTAGAGGGGGTCTGCCCTTTAAACATCCAGTTCAACACTGGCAATCTGGGTGCCAGGAGGAGCTGTGCCTCAGTGCCAATTGCTTGTGAGGCAGCTCCAACTCCTTCATAGGCTGCCAGTATCTCTTTTTTTGTTGGAGTATAATGGTCTTCTGATCCTCTGTATCCCTAATTCCAAAACCCCAGGGGTCAGCCACAACTCTCCCCTGGTGCCTTTTGCCAGAGGGAGGTGGTGGAGTCACCATCTCTGGATGTGTTTAAGAAAAGACTGGACATGGCACTTAGTGCCATGGTCTAGTTGACAGGGTGGTGTAGGGGCAGCGGTTGGACTCGATGATCCCTGAAGTCTCTTCCAACCTGGTTGATTCTGTGATTCTGTGATTCTGTGTCTCTTCTCCCCAGCTGCAGTATAGAGGACATACTTTACTTCTGGTCCCATCCGGACTGGTCCAAGGACCACTGCATGGACTATCTCTTGTTTAATTTGCTCGAAAGCCTGTTGGTGCTCAGGGCCCCCTTTAAAGTCATTCTTCTTTCGAGTTACTTCATAGAGAGGGCTCACAATCTGACTGTAATGGGGAACATGCATCCTCCAGAAGCCTACTACGCCTAGGAAAGCCTGTGTCTCCTTTTTGTTCATTGGCAGAGACATGGCTGTTATTTTGTTAATCGCACCCATTGGGATCTGACAGCGGCCATCTTCCACTTGATTCCTAAAAGCTGGATCTCTTTTGCAGGTCCCTTGACCTTAGCGTGTTTGATGGCAAAACCAGCTTCTAGAAGGATTTGAATTACTTTTTCCCCTTTCTCAAAAACTTGTCCCACTGTATTACCCCATACAATGATGTCATCAATGTATTGCAGGTGTTCTGGAGCTCCACCATTCTCCAGTGCAGTCTGGACCAGTCCATGGCAAATGGTGGGGCTATGTTTCCACCCCTGGGGCAGTCGATTCCAGGTGTACTGGATGCCCCTCCAGGTGAAAGCAAACTGTTGCTTATACTCTGCTGCCAAAGAAATGGAGAAAAATGCATTAGCAATATCAGTCGTGGCATACCACTTTGCTGCCTTTGACTCCAGTTTGTAATGGAGTTCCAACATGTCCAGTACAGCAGCACTCAGCAGTGGCATGACTTCATTCAGGCCACGATAGTCCACAGTTAGTCTCCATTCCCCATTGGACTGTCACACTGGCCATATGGGACTGTTAAAGGGGGAGCACGTTTTGCTGATCACTCCTTGGTTGTTCAGTTGACAGATCAGCTCGTGGATGGGAATCAGCGAGTGTCTATTAGTACGATATCGCCGCTGTTGGACCGTTTTAGTAGCAATAGGCACCTTTTGCTCCTCGACCCTCAGCAGCCCCACAGTAGAAGGGTCCTCTGATAGATCAGGCAGGGTAGACAGCTGTTTAATTTCTTCCATCTCCATGGCCGCTACACCAAACACCCACCGGTACCCCCTCTCGTCCTTGAAATAACCTCTCAGGTAATCTATACCAAAAATGCATGGGGCATCTGGGCCAGTCACAATAGGGTGCCTCTGCCACTCAGTCCCAGTCAGACTCACTTCAGCTTCCAATATAGTCAGCTCTTGGGAGCCCCCTGTCATGCCAGAGATACAAATTAATTCTGTCCCTTTATAGTTTGATGGTATTGTGGTGCTTCATGCACCAGTGTCCACTAGAGCCTTATACTGCTGTGGTTCTGATATGCCAGGCCATGGAATCCTCACAGTCCAAAAACCACAGTTGTCCCTATCCTGCACTTGGCTGGAGGCAGGTCCCCTCTAATCCGAAACATAGTGTTCATTGTCAACATCTTGGTTCAAACAGCTCACGTATATTTGATCCCTCTTAATCACCTCTGGTAAATAGGGATCCAAAGCCCATCTACACTTTCTGGAGAGATTCCCATCGGAAACTAGAGCAACACATTTCCTGGAAGAACCCCCATTCATAATCAGTTCACCTTGCAACTCACGTACACATGTCCGTAAAGCTGAGGTAGGTTTTTCATCCCATTATCTCATCTCTTCTCCATGGTCACGCAGGAAAAAACACATCTCCTGAGTACATCTTGAAGGGGAATGCTGTCTCCTGATGGGTGAGACATTCATCGGTGCAGGTGTGGAGCAGGGTCTGTCCTCCATCTGGGACAATTTGTCCAACACCTCACCGAGGAGTTCTGCTGATTTGTCAGACGGTTTTACCCACAGGGAAAAAAAAGAGATTGCATATTGCCACATCCGATTATCTATGTTGCCCACTGTTGGTGCATCAGCATCTGCCCAGCTAAATAATGCTCATGTGTTGGTATACGACAGTGACGCGCTCAGTACCCACTTGCACCACATGGGTCTGGTAACTCTGAGTGCATCTGGATCTAGTGGTGTGTGCGGGTCATTCAGGTCAGCAAAAGTCATCTCCCACACAGCTATTTCCCTCAGATTCTTAACACCTCTCTCAATGGTTGTCCACTTGCCTGGGTGGTATATGACATCATCCTTAAAGGGATGCCTGTTCCTCCTGCTTCACAGGAGTTGCCACCAGAGAGTGAGGGGCTGTGCATCTGTCACAATACCCCTATCAATACCCACTTCTCTAGCCATTGGTCCCAGCTGCTTGGCTTCTCTACCCTCTAACTCAAAACTATCGGCTCCATTATCCCAGCATCAGAGCACCCAAGTAACAAGTTGCTCACCTTCATGACAGCTGTAATCTTTACATGTATCTCACAGCTCTCTTAGGGATAGGGATCGAGTGGTTACCCCTGCCTCATCCTCCTTTGATGTCCCTGGTAGGCCATCACAACCTGCTCTTTTTGTGGTTTTCATCTTCTGTACAGGGGCAACTGATACCAGGACTGATTTAATCCCTAGGTTAACTGCACCACCCATTGCTGGGGGCTGATTAGCTGCAGCCCTTGTTGCCAAAGTCTGGGTAATCGCAGCAAGTGCTGCCTGGAGTTGAGTAATCACAGTACCCAGTGCAGAAACTTGAATAACCTCTGGAGTAGCCAGGATGCCTGCTGTAGGGGCTGTGTGGGGAACTGTCCCCTTCCTTTCGGCATTGTCTCAGAAATCGTATACCATGGGCTCGGGCGACATCTTGTGGCGGCTGCCTGGAATGCCCGATCTCGGCAACGCTCGATGACGCAATAAGCTAGGCGCCCGCCCTGCGCCCGCCTCCGGATGTGTGTCTCCGGTGACAGCCTGGCAAGGGGCCAATCCTACGGCGCAGGAACCGGACATGTCCCACCTTCGGACCTGTGATTGGTGCGAACTGTTGACCGACGGCTTCAAGTCACATGACTCTGCCGAAAAACTCTATAAAAGAGGACCCTCACCGCCATCTTCCAACTAACAACAAAGGATTCCCGCGGGATGCCGCTGGATCTCAGGGTGGTGAATATTCTTTCTCTTTCAACTGTTTTCTCTGTTTCTTTCTTTCTTTTACCTCTCTCTCTCTTCCTTGAATATTGAGTTGCCTCATTGTTGGACCTAATAAAGTCAGAGTTAAGTTTGTTGATACCGTGCCTCGGTTGTGCTTTGTCCGAACTCAAGGATCACGAATCTTTAATATTTCGGGTCAGGATTTTTGGGGGTGCTTTACCTGCAGGCAGGTTAAGCATTCCGGGTGATATTGAACCAGGCACGCCTCACGTGGGCTGCACTGGAATTATTTATATTTTTTGCGGGCCCTGCGTGCGGGCTGTCTGCTTTGGACCAGGCACGCCGCATGTGGGCTGCACTGGAGTTACTAATTAGGCGGATCTCTCTCTCGGGGAGGGAGATTGACTGCATTTTATTTCTACATTTGCTCCTTTTTTACTAATTAGGCGGATCTCTCTCTCTTGGGAGGGAGATTGACTGCATTTTATTTCTAGATTTGCTTTTGAGAACTAATTAGGCGAGCCTACGACCTACGTAGGCTGTCTGCATTTTATTTCTAAATTTGCTTTGGAGGCGGACCTAAATCCGGAACCCGACAGGCTGGCAGGGTCTAAGTATCTGCAATGCTAGTCATGGGTGCTGGGGCAGCTGCAGTGTCTGTCATAGGGGCTGGAACTGCTGTGGTGCCTCGTGTAGGGGCCAGGGCAGCTGCAGGGCCCCTTACAGTGGTTGCAGCAGCTGTGCTGTATTCACCTGTTAAAGAAAATTGGCAGAGTCCAGGTCTCTAGGTTTGCTGGTTTTATTATACAACTCAGAGTTGGACCACCACCACAGTGAATGGTACCTGACTCAAATTCACTATCGGTTTATATAGAAACTAATAATCAATTACATCATAAACTTTTAACAGAAGCTTATGAAAATTCTACTAGCTATTTCAATTCTTTTTTTCTTCAATTGTTAGATGTCCACAAAAGTCCATTCTTTTCCATTGCTTAGCTGATCTTTATGTTCTGGTTCCACTCCGACTCTGGTCGACACCCCATCCTTAATGTTCTTGCTGTGATCAGCATCCCATCTTGATTCGGGTTGACCAGAGTCTGGTTTCCACTGCCAGCGTCTCCTAAGTATTAACCTAAAATAGCTAAAGTCTATTTAGAACTTTATTTCTATTAATGTTTATTTCTAAGTATCCTATATTTCTTTTAAGGTAAAGAAAAGGTTAAGCACACATCCCCTTTACTAAAATCATCAGAAGGTAATACTTCTAGGCCTACTCCTGCTTAGCTACTCATTAAGCTTTGATTGATGATTTGTTCAGTCATAGGTCAGGATTACACAAGGAGCTTTGAGAACAATATTCATGGATTGTGAAAGCCCACCTGTGTTTATTCAGATAGACTTATATTAATTATTCTATTCTTCATTCTATTTCATCCCTATTGATCCTTGTCTCCCTAACTCATAAGAACTTTTACATTAATTATGTGAAAATTTCTATAACATCACCTCTATACCAATGTTTTACTCTAAGGAAGAGCAAGAGCTGAAAGACAATCAAAAGGCCTGACAACATGAGCGTAATGGTTGAAACATCCCAAGGGTATTCAAAATTCTTAAAAGCTGGTGAGATCAGCCTCAAGGGAAAAGGAAAGTACATGTCACCCACTCCCATTCCATAGAAATCAGAAATGGGTACAGTTACAAAATAATTTATAATACCATAAACCAATGCCAAACAACATAGCAGATTGATACCTCTAAGTCCATGCCCAGAAGTGATAAACCACACAAAACCAGTAACAAACAGCGGCAAAGCCACACATTTGATTAGCCACACCAAAAGCAACTGTAAAACCAAACACCAGAGAATTCCACCCATTGACCATGCTGCCGACACCAGCATAATGAATGTTCATAACAAAACCAGTCAAATCTGTGAAAACCTCAACCGTCCAAGACTCTTAGGTCAAAAGTCCATAGTTCTCCCAGGGTGATCTATTTCTATTGGGCACCAAATAAACTGTCTTCATTTAGCTCCCACACAGGGCTAAACAATAAGCAGTTATTCTATCACCCAATGTTCCTTCCCCAACTGAGAAAGGGAATTGGGAAAAGGGAAGGATACTTGTGGGTTAAAATTTAAACAGATTTAATAAAATAAGGAAAACCAATATCAATACTAATACAAAACACACAAAATTATACTTAGCCCACAGAGTGCTGGCAAGTCACTCCAGGGACAGCAATCATTAAAAAGAGCAATATGAAAAGATAACAGAGCAAAAAGAGCTCAATCCATCCATCCCCCCAAGCTTTCCCTTTTATAGTGAACCTGATGTTAATGTTATAGAATACACCTGTGGGCCAGCCTGGGTCAGCTGCCCTGGATTTAACTGCTAATGGATCACCATATCACAGCTGGCCACAAACAAAATGTAACAGAACCTTGATTCTATAAATTTTATCCCCACAAAACCAGGACACTGGACTACCTGTGTTAACTTTGCAAGATTCTTTGGTCAAGATATACCATTTTTAATTCCATGCAAGATTAACTGTTGATATTGCTTAATCATTAACCTCCCATCATTGGTGTTTTGATTCCAATTTGGCTCCTGAGTTGGCATAAAATGTACTGGACCTTCTCTAGCATTTACTCTTTCATTTTCCATGTTTGCCTTTTCTAAGACCATCCTTCTTTCCTCAGGGGTAAGCAAATTATTTAATAGGACCTGTATATCCTGCCAATCTGGGTTATGGTTTTCAACTATCATTCTAAAACAACGATACATCTTTTCCAGATTTTCCATACAAGATCCTGCAGACTTTTTCCAGTTTCTCAGATCTGAAGTAGAAAATGGCTCTCCTGGCCCAACAGAACAGGATTCTTTTGTGCTCTAGTTCCCCCTGCAATGGGGCTAAAGGTCTCACTCCCTTCTCTGCCCCCCTTGGTTTCCCTTCTTTTATCTGACAGTGGGGGTATGTTAAAGAAAATTGGCAGAGTCCAGGTCTCTAGGTTTGCTGGTTTTATTAAACAACTCAGAGTTGGACCACCACCACAGTGAATGGTACCTGACTCAAATTCACTATCGGTTTATATAGAAACTAATAATCAATTACATCATAAACTTCTCACGAGCTTCTGTTAATAATCCACTAACTATTTCAATTCCTTTTTCTTCCTTCGTCAAGAGTCCACAAAAGTCCATTCTTTTCCATTGCTTAGCTGATCTTTATGTTCTGGTTCCGCTCCGACTCCAGTCGACACCCCATCCTTAATGTTCTTGCTGTGATCAGCATCCCATCTTGATTCGGGTTGACCAGAGTCTGGTTTCCACTGCCAGCGTCTCCTAAGTATTAACCTAAAATAGCTAAAGTCTATTTAGAACTTTATTTCTATTAATGTTTATTTCTAAGTATCCTATATTTCTTTTAAGGTAAAGAAAAGGTTAAGCACACATCCCCTTTACTAAAATCATCAGAAGGTAATACTTCTAGGCCTACTCCTGCTTAGCTACTCATTAAGCTTTGATTGATGATTTGTTCAGTCATAGGTCAGGATTACACAAGGAGCTTTGAGAACAATATTCATGGATTGTGAAAGCCCACCTGTGTTTATTCAGATAGACTTATATTAATTATTCTATTCTTCATTCTATTTCATCCCTATTGATCCTTGTCTCCCTAACTCATAAGAACTTTTACATTAATTATGTGAAAATTTCTATAACAGGGTACCAACATCTGAATATCCTCCTCCTCATCCCCATATTTCAAACATCTATTGCTAATACTAAAAGCCAAATAGCAATGCGATTCAGTATCCTTATCATCCAACATTAAGATCACATTTGCATCAGAATCCAGAAGTTTACATTTTTTTCCTAATATCATGGTCATTCCTGAGAGGAAACCAAATACGGTACCTCATCCCACTTGTTTTGCCTTCTGCAAAACAACATTAATTGTAAAATGGTGTTATATTTCAATGACCCTTTTTCCGGCCACTTTTCCTCACCATCCAACTTATATAGTGGCCACCACTTAGTACAGTAATCAATCAACCATTTTTTTGTTAATGGAACTCCTCCAGATTTTCCCCAATTTTTCACAATACACCCAAGAGAAGAACACAGACCTAATTTAGACTGTTGACCACCCATATCGTTTCCAAAAAAAAAGAATGTTCTCAACCACAATTTCATATACTCCAGTTGTCACTGTCAAGCGTAGATGAATTATATTTCAATAACCTCCATTTGCATGCACGTTAATCATGATTTCATATACTCCAGTAGTCACTGTCAAGCGTATACGAACTATATTCCAGTAACCCACCTTTGCATGCACATTAATCAGAAACCATATCTCTTATTCTAGCATTGAACCGTTGTGTCACTTACCTGCTCTGGGTGGGGAGAGTACTCGTGGAGTCCCCAAACAAACAGCTCGGTGCGTGCTGGAATCCAGTGAGTCTCTCCCCTCTGGGAGCCGGCAAGTCGATCCGGGCAAGGCATCACAGCAGTCCCATCTGGGTCGCCAAAACTGTTCTCCAAAAAGCAGATTCATGCCTGGCGTGCAATGAACCAATCTTACACGCTCAGGAGAGAGATTGTATTTATTCTGCGCAGGGTGCTCGGTGGAATCATCCACAAATCAAGCACCTGTACTGCAAATCCCAGTACCTTTTTATACACAAAGAATTACATTAAATCATCCCTCTATTTGCATAACATACTTTTCATTGGTTAATATATCTGATTACAATTAACATAAACGCTTAGTCTTTCCTATATGATCTACGCATGCTCAGGGGAAGGGTCTTCACCCGGGCAAGGGTCTTTTTGACCTGTGGGTGTGATTTTTTAGTATTATAATGAAGGTAGTTCAGCTAAGGATACTTAAATCCCTGCTTTCTTTGCCAAGTTGACCACCTGCATAAGAAATCTTATGTCTTTGTTCTGGACTTGATGTTCCAGAATTCAGTTTATCTGTTCTTGGCCTCAGCTTGGCAATTGTTTATTGTTTTCCTAATTAGCTCACCTGCAAAAACCATGGTTAACTTTTAACTCAGCAATAAGCACTATGTTATCATTACCAGCAGAGGAGAGGACAGGGAACCAACCAGAAACATTGCATAAAGACATTCACTCAGTACCCAGCCTCCTCACGGAGGGTAGATGGAAAGTCAGTGACCCTTTGCACAACACCATGCTTGCCAAACCAGCCACCAAGGAAGGAGGAAGCAGCATCTGAAAGAAGAGCACCTAAGCTGATCTATCTCAGGAGACAGCCACACATCCTCCAGTGTGTTACCGGAAAATAGTAACCAAGGAAACTCTCGAAACCAAATGATAGTTTAGAAAGCCGACATTGGTTTATTGCAGCGCTGGGTGCATGGGGGAATCTCTCCTCCTAGCATGCACACCCAGGGACAAAAGCACACTCATTATATACATTATAGCAAAATGAATATTCATATAATTCCTGAGAAAAGTCTGCCTATTCCAAGAAACCTTGTGCATATGCTAATACATTATGTAACTGTCTTTGCACATGCGTACTAATTGGGGAAGGGGTCTTGGGTGGGCTCTCGTGGTGGTAATCCCCCCCTAGTTATGCTGTCCGCTGTATGAACCTGCTTCTGCACAAGCATGGTTGAGGCCTTTCTGTTGACACATGCAGGTGGCTCCAAGGAAAAGATACTGTTCTGGTTCTTACAGGATTTCTCTCTTCTCCTGGCGCCAGAGCTGTGAATCAAGTCATTTAAGACACAATAAAGATATTGTTCGCAGTCTTGTTTATCTTTAGCCCTTCTTTGTAATTAGTGAGGAATTTAACAGAGACAGAATCACAGAATGTAGAGTCCTGCATCTGGGCAAGAACAACCCCATGTACCAGTACAAGTTGGGGGCAGACCTGTTGGAGACCAGCGTAGGGGAAAGGGACCTGGGGGTCCTAGTGGACAGCAGGATGACCATGAGCCAGCAGTGTGCCCTTGTGGCCAAGAAGGCCAGACCTTGGATTCTCTAAGAATAAGCGCAAGCAAGAGTCAGTGATAACTATAACTTTAAGTGTTATCAGTCCTAGAAGCAGACACTGTCTGCAAAACATGCAGTTAGCTTCAGAAAGTGCAGTTATTTAGCTGAAAGTAAAAAAGAAAAATTGGTTCTGTTCAAAGGTTACACAAAGCAGGCCTTTTAGGGCCTACTTTGAGGCCTACTTTTGCTAAACCACCCGGTATCAGATGGAATGACAGACATGTGCATGCATATTTGTGTGCTTGTTTTACAGGTCACCCACAACAGAAGCAGAGGAACAAGCAATGGGTCCTTCTTTGCATAGGAAACGCTGTACAAAGTATGTCCAGAAAAAAGGGCAAGTCTGGAAATGGTGCTTTGCTTTCCTTTCCCTAGGACTAAACGTCACTTCTATCTTCTGCCATTAGAGTCCCTACCCCTATGGAAATGCTTTAGAGATGGCAGATCACACCACAGTTCCTGCTGGGTGGTACCATCCTTGCCCTGGGCATGATGAGGGTGGTAAGGTACCACAGCTTTTCACAAATCCTGGGAGAATTTTGTCTCAAATGCAGCTGTGTCTCCTTTTTAGTTACAGTTCTGCAAACATGAATAAACCTGTATACATTTTTGTGGTGAGATAATCTTGATGCTGGACAGAATTTACTGATGAAACCTGTTCAGGCAAAAGTCGATGGAGGTGTTGCATTAGAAAGGCATGCTCTCAGCTCCCCACCCAAGCCTTGTGATGGACCTAAACTGGTCCAGCATCCCATCAGCAGAGCAGGAGCTGTGGTTGTAGATTTATCTGATGACAATTTGCAGGTGCACACATGCCTCCATGGCAGGCAGACAAGCTCCTGAAATGGCTCTGCTGACAGAGCAGAGATGACTATTTCTCTGTCACTCCCCATGTCCCCTAGTGGGATGGAATTGGTGGTGTTGCCATTTCATCTTTACATCGCTCACCTGCAATTATGGGAACTGTGCTCTTCTCCATGATTCAGAATGTTTTATTCATGATTCATTTATGGTAAGACAAAGCACAGAGGAGACTCATGGTACTGAAGCTCCTTTGCATGCTAATGGCTAGGTTTTCAGCTGTGGGTCACTAATTGTCATGCCTTACACTGACATTTGTGTGGAGAGTTGCATGCCAAACTTGCTGCATGTGCATTAACCTGCATGTGATATGCATAGAGAGTACAGCTGGCTGTACAAATTTAATGTGTATGTCTCTGTATCCAAGGATAACAGTGTGCACGACTCCTTGAACACCTGTATGAAGATGGGTGAAAAATTATATGCCAGGTCATCTGGCTCAGACAGTCATTCTGCCAGAAACCCTCCTTCTCATCCTTCCCACTGCGCTCCTTCAGAGTGCATGGCGAGATCCTCAAGCTGACTCAACTCCCAGCTTGGCCACATCTGGCAGCCTTAATCTCCTGAGCTGCACTATAAATCTGTGCATATTCAGGAAAATAAAGGGGGATCTCCCTTATGCCTACACTATCTACTCGTGCTGCTAGGTCCTCCATAGCAGACATGGGTGGAAACCCACACAGTTAGACTGATGAAGAGGGAGAACTAACTCCTCCCTTGTTTCCTGCTATGAATGTCCATGCAGTCACAGGCTGTCCTTTCCCCTGCTCAAGGCATTGGTAGGTTCTCAGGGACTCATTTTTGAATGGTTTATGATCTTCAGCCTTACCACCAATTACCTGTATCAACACATCTTGAGGCATGCAAGAGGCGGATCCAGTAGGTCATACTGTGATTTTGTTTTTGTAAGTCTACCTGTCACACAACTCTTGGTTTTACATTTCTTTGGAATTGTCTTAAAAATGTACTGTAGAAAGCATAAATGTACACTTACTGTCAAGGAACCTGATGGCTACATGCAATGGCCAACAAACACAACAATCAACTGACAGCTCTACCAGGGTCCTCCTGCTTTGCAAGCAAAAGGAAAGCAAAAGAACTTCACATTCCCTAAGCCACCATTTACAATTAACTGGGATCTTGGCTTCTGTAAAAAATAACCAGGCTTAGTGTGTCAAATTGCCAGTGATAAATTAAAGGAGCAAAGACAGGAGTTAGGCGATGTGCTTATCTTATACCAGATGTGGGGAAGGACAGTAAATCTGCAATGTGCTTAAAGATAATGAGTACTACAAAGACCAGCAGATAGCTGAGTGGTGCCTGGGGTTCGGTGGAGGCCTTACAGCCCACTACTCCATCAGTCAAGCTGGAGGGATCATGAAAGCTGCCTTATGTAGCAATTGCACATCTATCCTCATCCTCCCTCTCCTCACCTTATCCTTAACATAACAAGCCTTGTTAAAGAGATAGTACATATGACTCAGCCCCACCTCCTCAAGAGTATAAATCTGGCCTTCAGGAGTTTCTTTTTTGGGAAGATGAGAACTCCAATTATTGGATGGGTCAACAGGCCTGGACCTATCTCCCCCTCCAAGCAACATTTATCTTTTCAACTTTGTGAAACTGTGTATTCATTTAGCCCACACCCAGGGATACACAATAGCAGTTTTTCTCCCACCCAATAACTCTTTCCCAAATGAGGAAGGGAATTGGGAAAAAGAGAGGGAGACTCGTGGGATGAAGTTAACCAGATTTAATGAAATGAAGAAATCAATATAAATGACAACACAAAACAGAAAAATATACTCATCCACAAATCTCTGGCAAGTTGCTCCAGGAATCACAACAACAAACAGAGAGAAGAGGCAAGAAGAGCAGGAAAAACCCCCAGCTCTTCCCAGCAAACCCTCTCTTTTATAGTGAGCTTGATATCAACAATATAGAATACACCTGTGGGGCAGCCAGGGTCAGCTGCCCCAGATTTAACTTGTAAGGGCCTTGATCACCATGGCTGGCCACAAACTGAAACCAAACCCCAGTGAAACCAGGACAGGATTCCACCCCTTATTCTATATCATTTACATCAAGTCACTACCATTTTTCCCCATCCCTCAACATAAATACATATCCACACAGATACTCTCTCCAGTCCATTGAATCAATTCAGTCTGAATACGTGGGTTCCATTTCTCATAGTATTTCTCAGGGCAGGAAAAAAACACTGGTATCGGATCCACTCAGTTAGGAGCTCAGGACCAGGCCTCCATATGGTGTTATGGACTGTTGAAGTTGGGCACAGCAGGATGGTGTATTGCATCTTGATCTTGCAGTGCATGTATCTGCTGCAGCCCATGTTCAGGGTCTGGGGTGATTCTTACTATAAGAAATGACACTTAGCATCATACAGTTACTGGCTATTCTCACCCAGAATCAAAGCTCCTTGGGGTACACATTCAACTTGCCCATCCTCCTGCATCATCTACCACATGCACTCAGGTCCTTGAGCAAAAGCAATTCCATGCATAGGTTTGCCTTTGCTCAAGGCAGGAGTAATCCAAACTGTTTTGCCAACATATTTCTCACATGAAATACAGGGACTTCATCGCCCTCTACAGTGCACAACAGTTCAGATTGAGCAGGACTCAATCTGAAGATTGCCCACGACTTAGTAAAGATGATGGAGAGTGGCCTATCAATGACTTCCGCCAGCTCCCTCAGCACCCGCGGGTGCATCCCATCAGGGCCCATGGATTTATGGACGTCCAGGGGCTCCAGGTAGGACCATACTCCCTGGCTGCAGTATAGAGGACATACTTTACTTCTGGTCCCATCCAAACTGGTCCAAGGACCACAGTATGGACTATCTCTTGTTTAATTTGCTCAAAAGCCTGTTGTTGCTCAGGGCCCCATTTAAAGTCATTCTTCTTTCCAGCTACTTCATAGAGAGGGCTCACAATCTGACTGTAATGGGGAATGTGCATCCTCCAGAAGCCTACTACGCCTAGGAAAGCCTGTGTCTCCCTTTTGTTAGTCGGTGGAGACATGGCTGTTATTTTGTTAATCACATCCCTTGGGATCTGACGGCAGCCATCTTGCCACTTGATCCCTAAAAACTGGATCTCTTTTGCAGGTCCCTTGACCTTAGCGTGTTTGATGGCAAAACCAGCTTCTAGAAGGATTTGAATGACTTTTTCCCCCTTTCTCAAAAACTTCTCCTGCTGTATTACCCCATACAATGATGTTGTCAATGTATTGCAGGTGTTCCAGAGCTCCACCCTTCTCCAGTGCAGTCTGGACCAGTCCATGGCAAATGGTGGGGCTATGTTTCCACCCCTGGGGCAGTCAATTCCAGGTGTACTGGATGCCCCTCCAGGTGAAGGCAAACTGTTGCCTACACTCCACTGCCAAAGGAATGGAGAAAAACGCATTTGCAATGTCAATCGTGGCCTACCACTTCACTGCCTTTGACTCTAGTTCATAATGGAGTTCTAACATGTCCAGCACGGCAGCACCCAGTGGTGGTGTGACTTCGTCCAGGCCACGATAGTCCACAGTTAGTCTCCATTCCCCCACTGGATTTTCGCACTGCCCATATGGGACTGTTGAAGGGGGAGCGCGTTGTGCTGATCACTCCTTGGTTCTCCAGTTGACAGATCAGCTCGTGGATGGGGATCAGTGAGTCTCTGTTAGTCCGATATAGTCGGTGGACCGTTCTAGTAGAAATAGGCACCTTTTGCTCCTCGACCCTCAGCAGGCCCAAAATAGAAAGGTCCTCTGATAGACCGGGCAGGGTAGACAGCTGTCTAATTTCTTCTCTCTCCCCAGCCGCTACACCAAATGCCCACCGGTATCCCCTCAGGTCCTTGAAATACCCTCTCCTCAGGCAATCTATGCCAAGAATGCATGGGGCATCTGGGCCAGTCACAATAGGGTGCATCTGCCACTCAGTCCCAGTCAGACTCACTTCAGCTCCCAATACAGTCAGCTCTTGGGAGCCCCCTGTCACGCTAGAGATGACAGAAATCGATTCAGTCCCTTTATAGTTTGACAGTATTATTGTGCATTGTGCACCAGTGTCCACTAGAACATACTGCTATATTTCTTATGTGCCCGGCCATCGAACCCACACAGTCCAAAAAACATGGTTGCCCCTCTCCTCCACCTGGCTGGAGGCAGGGCCCCTCTAATCCTGAACATAGTGTTCATTATCAACATCTCTGTTCGAGCAGCTCATGTAGATTTGATCTCCGTTATTCACATCTGGTAAATAGGGATCCGAGGCCCATCTACGCTTGTCACGGTTTAAAGCTGGGCCAGTTATTAAACCTGTGGCAGATGCCCTCTGTTATCCCCCCCCCCTCCCCCCAGAGGGAAAGGGAAAGGGAAAAGGGAAAGAGACTTCTGGGTTGGAAAGTTAAAAGAGTTTTAATAAACTATAATAATGAAAAAGAGTATAATAATAATAGAAATAATCAAATATATACACAAAACCAAGACTGAGCTCCCCTGAAGTCAGCCACGTCACCACCGGCACTGCAGGGCAGGCTCCGGGAAGGCCCAGGCTGGGCCTAGCAACGGTCGAGAGCTGTATTCAGGGATGCACAGATCGGGATCGGGGGCAGCAGGAAAACAGACGGAGTCCTCCTTGGACACCGGCCATAGCAGAAAAGAGCAAGACCCTCGTGATCCCCCCCCTTTATACCGAGAATGACGTGTGTGGGATGGAATACCCTCGTTGGTCAATTTTGGGTCACCTGCCCTGTCTGCTCCCCACTGCAGCTGCAACCCCCCTTCGGCTCTTCACTTGTAAGCAGTGAGGAATTCAGCAGTGACCTTGGTTCTTAAGTACAGCAAGAGCCTTTCTGCACAACATCCCTACCGGTGCCTCAGCAATAACTACAAACTTCGGGCGTTATCAGTCCTGGAGGCAGACACTGTCTGCAAACATGCAGTTAGTTTCAGAAAGTGCAGTTACTTAGAGGAGACTTAGCTGAAAGGAAAAATCACTGAAAGGAAAATCGACCTGGTTTAGGCCAAACCAGGACATTCCACCCCTTATTCCATACCATTCACATCATACTCAGATCACCACTAACTTTTCATTTTAAAATATATACAGATAACATTAGTTTATGATTCATCTCTATACAGAAAAAAAAGTTCATCAAGTTCATTTAGTTCAGGATTGTGGGTTTCCATCTGGCTAGGAGTCTCCCAGGGTAGGAAAGATGGTATGAGCTTTGTCACAGTTCGTGCCCACGGGTTGCAGGTTAAAGATGTCAGTCTCGAGGAGGTTACTGGACGCCACTTGCAGCTAGCTCCGGTCTCATCACCACTGCTTCAACCTGAAAGACACTTATGAACACTGTTAGGATTATGCAGCAATTAACATCATGCAGTTCAGAATTAAGTATTCTCACCCAAGATCAGATCACCTTCAGGGACACATCGGACTCCACCATCCTGCAGCATCACCCACCAAGTACATCCAGGTCCTTGAGCAAAAGCAATCCCATGAATGGGTTTACCTTTGCCCGTAGCAGGAAGAACCCAGACAGTTTTTCCCAACAGATTCCTTTCATGCACCACAGGGACTTTATCCCCTTCTACTGTATGTAAAAGGTCTGACTGAGCAGGGCCAGCTCGGTTGATAGATCCTCTGGTGTTGACTAGCCAGGTAGCTTGTGCCAAATGCTTATCCCAGTTTTTAAAGGTTCCACCCCCCATTGCTTTTAGGGTAGTTTTTAACAGCCCATTATACCATTCCACTTTCCCAGATGCTGGTGCGTGATAGGGGATGTGATATACCCATTCGATGCCATGCTCTTTGGCCCAGTTATCTATGAGACTGTTTTTGAAATGAGTCCCATTGTCCGACTCAATTCTCTCTGGTGTGCCATGTCGCCACAAGATTTGCTTTTCAAGGCCCAGAAAAGTGTTCCGGGCAGTGGCATGGGGCACAGAGTATGTTTCCAGCCATCCGGTGGTCGCCTCCACCATGGTAAGTACATAACATTTACCCTGGCGGGTTTGAGGGAGTGTGATGTAGTCAATTTGCCAGGCCTCCCCATATTTATATTTCAACCACCGCCCCCCATACCACAAAGGTTTTAACCGTTTGGCTTGCTTAATTGCGGCGCATGTTTCACAATCATGGATGACCTGTGCAATAGAGTCCATGGTTAAGTCCACCCCTCGGTCACGAGCCCATCTGTATGTTGCATCTCTCCCTTGATGACCTGAAGTGTCATGAGCCCACCGAGCTAAAAATAGTTCACCTTTATGTTCCCAGTCCAAATCTATTTGGAACACTTTAGCAGCCTGATCTGCTTGTTGGTTGTTTCGATGTTCCTCAGTTGCCCGACTTTTAGGTACGTGAGCATCTACATGACGTACCTTCAAGACTAGTTTCTCTAGCCGAGCAGCAATATCTTGCCACAGTTCAACAGCCCAAATAGGTTTACCTTTACGCTGCCAGTTGCTTCGCTTCCACTGTTTTAACCACCCCCACAAGGCATTTGCCACCATCCATGAGTCAGTATAAAGATACAGCCTTGGCCACTTTTCTCGTTCAGCAATGTCTAAAGCCAGCGGGATGGCTTTTACCTCTGCAAATTGACTTGATTCACCTTGTCCTTCTGTGGCTTCTGTGACTCGTCGTATGGGACTCCATACAGCAGCTTTCCACTTCCGATGCTTTCCTACAAGACGGCAGGATCCATCGGTGAACAGGGCATACTGCTTTTCATCCTCTGGTAGTTCGTTATACGGTGGGGCTTCTTCAGCACGTGTCACCTCCTTTTCTGGTGGCATTCCGAAGTCTTTGCCTTCTGGCCAGTCCATGATCACTTCTAAGATTCCTGGGCGATTAGGGTTTCCTATTCGAGCCCTCTGTGTAATTAATGCAATCCATTTACTCCATGTAGCATCAGTTGCATGATGAGTAGTAGGAACCTTACCCTTGAACATCCAGCCTAGTACTAGTAATCGGGGTGCCAGGAGAAGTTGTGCTTCAGTACCAATTACCTCTGAAGCAGCTCTAACTCCTTCATATGCTGCCAGTATCTTTTTCAGTTGGGGTGTAATTGGCCTCCGAGCCCTTGTATCCTCGACTCCAAAATCCTAGGGGTCGACCTCGAGTCTCCCCTGGCACTTTCTGCCAGAGGCTCCAGGTAGGACCATTGTCCCCAGCTGCGGTGTAGAGCACATTTTTAACATCTTGTCCCATACGGACTGGTCCAAGGGCTACTGCATGCACAATCTCTTGTTTAATCTGTTCAAAAGCCTGTTGTTGTTCAGGGCCCCACTGAAAATCATTTTTCTTTCTGGTCACCTGATAAAGAGGGCATACAATCTGGCTGTAATCTGGATTATGCATTCTCCAGAAACCCACAACGCCTAAGAAGGCTTGTGTTTCCTTTTTGTTAGTTGGTGGGGACATAGCTGTTATTTTGTTGATCACCTCTATCGGGATCTGGCGACGCCCATCTTGCCATTTAATCACTAAAAACTGGATCTCCCGGGCAGGCCCCTTGACCTTACCTCTTTTTATGGCAAAACCAGCTTGCGGAAGAATTTGAATTATTTTCTCCCCTTTCTCAAAGACTTCTGCTTCTGTATCACCCCATACAATGATGTCATCAATATATTGCAAATGTTCTGGAGCTCCACCCTCTTCTAGTGCAGTCTGGATCAGTCCGTGGCAAATAGTAGGACTGTGTTTCCACCCCTGGGGCAGTCGATTCCAGGTGTACTGGATACCTCTCCAGGTAAAAGCAAACTGTGGCCTGCACTTTGGTGCCAAGGGAATAGAGAAAAATGCATTAGCAATGTCTATAGTGGCATACCACTTGGCTGCCTTTGACTCCAGTTCGTATTGAAGTTCTAGCATGTCTGGCACGGCAGCACTCAACGGTGGCGTAACTTCATTTAGGCCACGATAGTCCACAGTTAATCTCCATTCTCCATTAGACTTTTGCACTGGCCATATAGGACTATTAAAGGGTGAGCGAGTCTTGCTAATCACTCCTTGATTTTCTAATTGTCTAATCAGTTTATGAATGGGGATCAGGGAGTCTCGATTGGTGCGATATTGTCGTCGGTGCACGGTGGCAGTAGCAATTGGCACCTGTTGTTCTTCAACCTTCAGCAACCCCACAACAGAAGGATCCTCTGAGAGGCCAGGCAAGGTAGACAGCTGTTGAATATCCTCAGTCTCTACAGCTGCTACACCAAAGGCCCATCTATACCCTTTTGGGTCCTTAAAATACCCTTTCTTAAGGTAGTCTATGCCAAGGATGCATGGAGCATCTGGACCAGTCACAATGGGGTGCTTTTTCCATTCATTTTCAGTTAGGCTCACTTCGGCCTCCAATACAGATAACTCTTGAGATCCCCCTGTTATTCCCGAGATACTGACAGATTCTGTCCCTTTATGATTCGATGGCATGAGGGTGCACTGTGCACCAGTGTCTACCAGGGCTCGATACTTTTGTGGTTCTAATGTGCCAGGCCATCGAATCCACACAGTCCAATAAACTCGGTTGTCCCTCTCCTCCTCCTGGCTGGAGGCAGGGCCCCTCTAATTAAAGACTGGATTCGTGCAGCTCACGGGGACTGGACCTTCATTTCCCCTATTCATTCTTGGAAAAAAAGGATTTGAGGCCCATCTACCCTGACTGGGGTCCTGCTCATTGGTAACTGGAGCAGCCATCCTCCTAGGAAAATTCTCACTGGTATTTCTGTTAGCTTGCAACTCACGTACTCATGCCTGTAGGGTACTGGTAGGTTGTCCATGCCATCTGTTCATGTCCTCCCCATAATCACGCAGGGTAAACCACAGGATACCTCGTGACATGTTCCGTTTCCTTTGAGCCGGTCCAGTAGGAGGGCGTTTCCTCCTAAAGGCTGCAACACGGGCCTGTGTAGGTAGAGAGTCAAGTTTATTCTCGATCCTGGACAGTTTGTCTGACAGTTGTTTAAATGAGTCCTTGTTTTCCTTAGTCAGTTTTTCCACAGCCGAGACACGGGCCTGCAGTGGGGAAGAAATACTATCTTCATACTGTCGCATATAGTTAGCCATTTCGCCCACACTAGGTCGTGCCATAGCATCTTCTCCCCAGACTAATATTGACAATGTATGGGCATGTGTTGGTGGAGCATTCTTCACAACCTTCCGGAACATGGATCGGTTGCATTCCACTTCATCAGGATTTACAGGATCTACAATGTCCTGAGGGTGTTTATAAATGATCTCTTGCACAGCTAGTTCTCTAAGGTAGTTAATACCTTTTTCTATAGTGGTCCATTTGCTTAGGTGGCTCATAACATCATCTTTATAGGGATACCTGCTCTTTACAGCTGACAAGAGTCGCCTCCAGAGACTGATACTGTTCGACCTTCTTGCAAGCGCCTTATCAATACCACCATCTCTGGACAGGGATCCCAACTGTCTGGCTTCTCTACCATCCAGTTCTATGCTATCTGCCCCATTATCCCAGCATCGGAGCAACCAGGTAATAATTGGCTCATCGTCATAACGACTAAAATCTTTTCTTATATTTTGCAGTTCTTTCAGGGATAAGGAGTGGTAGGTTATCTCTACTTCCGAGTCCGAGTCCTCCTGTGATTGTTCTGCTTTAGAAGGACCTTTCTTGTCCTTCTTGTGTAATGGGTCTGCTTTAAAAAGACGATCAAGGAAACCCCCCTCTGTGTCAGGCCCTGACTCTGACTGAGAAGGGCCCTCACCTGGGTCCTGTGCTGGCTCTGCCTTAGAAGGCTCTGAGTCATCATCCTTCACTTTACTAGCTGATTTCTTTCGGTGTTTTCTCCTGGTTACAGGGGCAGCATGATACCTACCACTGTTGCTGCACTGACATCTAATCACATACCACACCAGAAACACATTCAGGACACACGAAAATAAAACCATGCCACCTAGACAGCACCATCCTAATTTCGCAAAATCTAGTGGAATCACCTTGGCAGAAAAGGAGAAGGTACTATTTCCCAAAGTAAAATTGGAAGTATAATCATTAACAGAATCAGCTAAAGGACTCCCAGAGTGCGCAGATAAAATCTCTGCTACCGAGGTCAGAGCAGTAACAACCCAGTTTATCACGACATAAATCCGTACGAAACGCCATAACAAAACAATGCATGTTGACCAGTACCCAGCAATGATAAACTGCACATAAACACTAACAAACAACGGCAAGTAAGGTATTATTACACTTAACTCTGTAAAAGGCTTAATAAAGAGACGAGATAGCACAGCAATCAAAAATGACATTACCATCTTCGCTATCTGTTTTAATTTCCAACCCCTTGTAAATCTCAAAGGAAGAACTCCGATACTCTCTCAGCTGAGCTCTCCGGGTCTCCTCCCACTGGAGCTGGGATTCGACTTATCAGAGCAACCTGTCGGAGCTTCTTTCGAGCCCCACGTTGGGCGCCAATAAATCTGTCACAGTTTAAAGCTGGGCCTGTTATTAAACCTGTGGCAGATGCCCTCTGTTACTCCCCCCCCCCCCTCCCCCCAAAGGGAAAGGGAAAGGGAAAAGGGAAAGAGACTTCCGGGTTGGAAAGTTAAAACAGTTTTAATAAACTATAATAATGAAAAAGAGTATAATAATAATAATAGAAATAATCAAATATATACAAATATATATACAAAACCAAGATTGAGCTCCCCTGAAGTCAGCCACGTCACCACCGGCACTGCAGGGCAGGCTCCGGGAAGGCCCAGGCTGGGCCTAGCAACGGTCGAGAGCTGTATTCAGGGATGCACGGATCGGGATCGGGGGCAGCAGGAAAACAGACGGAGTCCTCCTTGGACACCGGCCATAGCAGAAAAGAGCGAGACCCTCGTGATCCCCCCCCTTTATACCGAGAATGACGTGTGTGGGATGGAATACCCTCGTTGGTCAATTTTGGGTCACCTGCCCTGTCTGCTCCCCACTGCAGCTGCGACCCCCCTTCGGCTCTTCACTTGTAAGCAGTGAGGAATTCAGCAGTGACCTTGGTTTCTCTAAGACTAAGTACAGCAAGAGCCTTTCTGCACAACATCCCTACCGGTGCCTCAGCGATAACTACAAACTTCGAGCGTTATCAGTCCTGGAGGCAGACACTGTCTGCAAAAACATGCAGTTAGTTTCAGAAAGTGCAGTTACTTAGAGGAGACTTAGCTGAAAGCAAAAATCACTGAAAGGAAAATCGGCCTGGTTTAGGCCAAACCAGGACAACGCTGTATGGAGACCTTCCCATTGGAAAATGGAGCAACAAATCTCCTGGAAGAAGCCCCATTCCTAATCAGTTTATGTTGTAACTCATGTACACGTTTCTGCAAAGCCGAGGTAGGTTTTCCATCCCATTTCCTTATGTCTTCTCTGTGGTTGTGCAGAAAAAAACTACAGGGTGCCTGGTGATGCATACAGTCTCTCCCGAGTAGGTCTTGCAGGGGAATGCTGTCTCCTGATGGCTGAGACATTCTTCGGTGCAGGTGGGAATCAGGGTCTATCCTCTATCTGGGACAATTTGTCCCACACCTTACTGAGCATTTCTGTGGATTTGTTAGATGGTTTTTCTACAGCAGAGATGCTGGCCCGTGTGGAGGAAACGAGACTGCATATTGCCGCATATGATTATCTACATCACCCACTGTTGGTGCATCGGCATCTGCCCAGCTAAGTAATGCTAATGAGATGCCATAAGACAGTGGTGCAGTCTATACTCACTTGTGCCACATGGGTCTGGTAACTTTGAGTTTATCTGGATCTAGTGGCATCTGCAGGTCATCCAGCTCAGCAAAAATCAGCTCCCGCACAGCTAATTCCCTGAGATTCTTAACACCTCTCTCCATGGTTGTCCACTTGCCTGGGTGGTATACAACATCATCCCTAAAGGGATACCTGTTCTTCACACTTTGCAGGAGTCAACGCCAGAGGGCGATTGGCTCTGCACCTGTTGCAAGACCTCTATCAATACCTGCTTCTCTAGTCATTGGTTCCAGCTGCTTGGCTTTCCTACCCTCTAACTTGAGACCATCAGCTCCATTATCCCATCAGTGGAGCAGACAAGTAACAAGCTGCTCGCCTACATGACAGCTGTAATATCTACGTATGTCTCACAGCTCACTGAGGGATAGGGATCGAGCAGTCACCTCTGGCTCAGCCTCCTGTGATGTCCCTGGTTGGCCATCACGGCTTGCCCTTTTCATGGTTTTCGTCTTCTGTACAGGGGCAACCAATACTGGCACTGGTTGAGTCCCTAGGTT
Source organism: Nyctibius grandis (assembly GCF_013368605.1). Lineage (NCBI taxonomy): Eukaryota > Metazoa > Chordata > Aves > Nyctibiiformes > Nyctibiidae > Nyctibius > Nyctibius grandis. The sequence goes on from NC_090694.1 coordinate 8,548,916, forward strand.
AGCTGCATCACCCATCACTGGGGGCTGATTAGCTGCAGCCCTTGTTGCTAAGGTCTGGGTCATCACAGTAAGTACTTCCTGGAGTTGGGTGATTGCGCTGCCCAGTGCGGAGATCTGAATAGCCTCTGGGGTAGCCGGGGTGCCTGCTGTAGGGACTGGCAGGGTCCAGGTATCTGTAATTCCAGTTGTGGGGACCAGGCAGCTGCAGTTTCTGTTACAGCAGTTACAGCAGCTGTGCCGTATCTGCCCTTATACCCCTGTTAAAGCAAGAGCAGGAACTGAACAACATTCAGAAGGCCTGACAATATGAGCATAGTGGTCGAAACATCCCACGGGTATTCAAAATTCTCAAAAGCCAGTGAGATCCGCTTCAAGGGAAAGAGAACGTACAGATTACTCATTCCCTTTCCATAGAAATCAGAAACAGTCCCAGTTCCAAATGAATTTATAATGCCATAAACCAATGCCAAACCACATAGCAGACTAATACCTTTAAGTCCATGCCCAGAAGTGACAAACTGCACAAAACCAGTAACAAACAACAGCCAAACCACCCATTTGATTAGCCATCCCAAAAGTGACTGTAAAACCAGAAAATGCTACCCAGTGGCCCTGCTACTGCCACCAACATGAGGAATGCCTGTACCAAAGAACAGTCAAATCTAAAAACTTCAATTCTCTAAGACTCTTAGACCAAAAGTCTATGGGTCTCCCAGGTGAGCTATTTACATTGGGCACCAAATAAACTGTCTTCATTTAGCCCACACCCAGGAATACACAATAGCAGTTTTTTCTCTCACCTAGTGTCCCTTCCCCCAATGAGGAAGGGAATTGGGAAAAAGAAAGGGAGACTCATGGGATGAAGTTAACCAGATTTAATGAAATGAAGAAAATCAATATAAATGACAACACAAAACAGACAGAAATATACTCATCCATAAATCACTAGCAAGTTACCCCAAGAATCACAACACCAAGCAGAGAGGAAAGGCAAAGAAAGCAGAAAAAAAACCCCCATCTCTTCCTAGCAAACCTTCTCTTTTATATTGAGCTTGATGTCAATGATATAGAATACACCTGTGGGCCAGCCAGGGTCAGCTGCCCTGGATTTAACTGCTAAGGGCCTTGATCACCATGGCTGGCCACAAACTGAAACCAAACCCCAGTGAAACCAGGACAAACTGTCTCAATGAAAGTCCTGGACAAGGCTCTGAAACAGGCAAATGCTGACTCTGGTAGGTGGCTGCACACATAATCCTTTAGACATAAACTGTTGACCAAGTCTGGGACTAGGATTGGATCCAGCCACACCTAGACTCCTCTCTGAAAAGGAGTTTAGAAAGCAAGGGGGTCCTTTCTGAGTCTTGTGACTCAACAGGGGGGGGCTTTCCCCAGCCACCTTACAGACTCATTATCCCTTTTAACGTGACAGAAAAAAATTGATGTAGTCAGCAGGATTACCATGGATAAACTGCTGCAAAAATACAAGTGTACACCATCCCAAGTGGGAATAGAATGGGCCCAACAATTTTGGAATGATGAGAACAAAGTGGTAGAGCGGATTGAACAATGTAGAAAGGAACAAAAGATCATAAAAGGTAAAGGTAAAGGAATTGTTTGTGCAGTATTGGAGGCTTGCTTATCTTGTGCACAAAAGGAAATTAAAAACTCCCCTTCCCCCGAAAAAATTGCAAATGTAGAATATACTGTGTTGAAGTCAGAAAATGAATTATTGAAAGCATCACTGACCTTTGAAAGGGAGAACCGAGAGAAATTGGGGACACGAGTAGATACCCTCATGATTGAAATCCAAAACTTAAAAACCAAAAATGGGGAACTTAAAATGCTATTAGCCTCAGCTGAAAGGCGAGAAAAACAATTAAAGGAAAAATTAAATCTCTTAGTAGCCCAGATGCCATCCTCGATCTCGGCTAAATAAATCCGCAAATTAATACACTGTGCAGATCCTGACCTATGGGATGGAGACATCTGGGGTGATAATGACAGCGATGACCTGGTGGAAGATTCGGATTATGAACTTACCCCAGAGCTCGTACCTATAAGATCGCTGATCAAAACCAAAATCTCAAACGAGGGAAATGACGATGCCCTTACTGCTGTATGAACCATCCCCGGTCTCCTGCTGAATTGGCAAAGTTGCAGGAAAAGTATTCCAGGCATCCAGAGGAATCCAAGATGGAATACGTGTGGCGAATCTCCCTTACGGGGGGGGAGACCGAGTCCTATTAAGTGAGGAAGAAGCAGGAGGCTATTGGGGCCCTGGAGTGTTTTTAACCACTACACCAGGCAACCACAATTATTCATTGACCACACAGGCTGTCTATTGGGCTGGCAGCATAGACTCGCAAGAAAGAGGAGATCCCCTTGCTATTAAAACCTCAGGGTTCTCCGATTTGGCTGCATCTGTACAAAAGGCGGCCTGCATACAAGCAATGTATGAGAGGGGTGTGTTAAGGAACTCTCCAATGCTAGCCCCTATTGATCCGGCAAAATTAACTCCCCTTCTCCATGGCCTCCCAGATAGCCTAAAGATATATGTAGCTAATGCTCAGGACCGCATACAAACTACTCGTGCTATGAATGCTGCCACAGCTGCCATGCAGCCCCCACAGGAGCAGGTCCATGTAACCACCTGGAGCTAGTTTGTGCAAGAGAGAGTGAATTACGGGTGCTGCATGGGTTGGGTCGGAGCAACCACCGGGAAACCGCCAGACCATGCCTGACAGGTATGCCAGGTTCAAACCACTAAGCCCAAGTCAGAGTTTAAGCCAAAGTTTGACAAAGAACATAACGATCTCTGGCGTAGAGCTTTAGCGTTGGGAGTACCTCAGCAGTTATTATATGGCACATCCACTGCTGATCTCCGAGCTCTGGTACAATCACTAAGCCGAAGAATCAATTCAGCAGGGAGAAGTCAGCTGGCAGGAAATAAATCAGTTCCTGTTAGACCAGTGCCCTCGGCCCCGCAGAGGGACTTAATTGATTTAGCAGATACTCTGCAAAAAAACTTGCATCCCCAGGGAGGGCAGTGAGCCACCCTGCCCAGTGGGTGTTAGCTATACAATGGCTCTTTGATAAACATTATGAAACTGTCATTGCCATCCCGGTGAGAACAAGGAAGATTTATACAGATTTTTTCATTGATATGGATGCTCAAATGTCAGTAATTACCAAGGAGACCACGGAAAGCTTAAATGTGAAACCCAGTTGCCATAAAGTAAAATTTACAGGAATTGATGGGGTCATAAGGGAATGCCCTACAGCATAAATTACCTTGTGGCTCACAGGTGAAAAGAAAATGACCCGCACCGAAGTACTGGTCAGTGCTGCCAGCTCTAACATATTGGGGTTTGATTTGTTATATGGCAGAACATGGAAACTCCTTGATGGGTCAGTCTGGAGTTTTGCTGGATGAGGCAATGGAGATATTGCATATTGAGATACTGCATGGTTTGAAGGAGATGACCCCTGGGGAGACAAACCTAAAACTATAAATTTATTAGAGATGTCTATATCTTTACCCCCATCAAAAATTACTAATGTAAGGCAATATCCTCTGCCAGCAGCCACACATTTGGGCATTGACGGGGTGGTAACAGACCTGGAAAAAAGAGGCATTATCACCCGTGCACACTCCCCCTATAATTCTCCTGTCTGGCCGGTAAAATAACCAGATGGAAAGTGGCGGCTTACAATTGATTATAGGCGACTGAATGCCAACACCACACCTTTAACTGCCGTGGTGCCAAATATTGCAGAGCTGGTAACTCAAATTCAGGGAGTGTTGCTGCTTGTCTGCGGCAAGCTCCGTTCGGTTGCTGGCTGGCCTGAGGCTATCCGCACCCCAGGGCCATTGAGCACTGACACCAATGTGAGGATGCAACAAATGGCGTTTATTTAACTGCGCAACAGCCTTATATAGTCGTCTTGTCCCGTACGAACTTGCACGATACTTGCACATCCTGCTCCTTTCGCCACACCTACCTTTCCGTTACAACGCGAGATTTTCCGGTCGCCGTACCCTAATCTACCTACATTTCCCCCTCCCCATGCTTCAAGTCATGCGAAGTAAAGCGTATTGCTGATTCTGGTGCCTTGCGTCAAAGCGTAAGCGTAACTGGCGGATACAACATCCTAAAATAGGAAAACCAAATCATGTTAGGAGAATAACTCCAACAACAACAGCAACAACTATTATGAGTTTGTCCCAAGAAAACCAAGACATTACCCACCCCCAGACACTAGCTCCGATATCAGCTAGCCATTGCCATTTAACTGGATCCTCCTTAGCTATTTCTACCAAGCTATCTGCTGCCTTCTGGAGGATTACATTACGTTCCTGGATCTGTTAAAGCTAATGTAAAGACTCCCGCAGTGCCTTTCCAGACAGGGAAAGACAAGAACTCCCCTGCATAACAGTTCTCACCGGTTATTACCTCGCCATCATCCAGTTCCACTCTCAATGTCCCTAAGTCCCTCTTCCTTCATCGAGACAATCAACTGCCTCGTCTCTCAGGTTTCAGGAAGATGCCCATGGGTTCTAGAGTGCCAAATATGCACCACCCACATGGTTCTCTTGGGTAGAAACATTTGTGAACAGTACCATTACATAATAATAATACTAACGGGTGCTGCAGACAAAAAGGGAGTATCCCTTATATCTATTTCATCCACAACGAGGGAACTATTTACAGTAGTGTTCCGCCCTGGCTGGAAACGTTCCCCCCAGAGCTTTGGTCCTCGACAGTACCGTGTCTGGTTATGTACCCGAGCCCAGGTTCTCCAGTAAGATTCCCCTGCAACTCCTGAGATGCAAAGTAAAAGCAAGCTAATCATGAGTGCATTGTTCAAAGCTTTTGTTTCACTCAGCAACGGTCGCTGTTCCTCATCTTTCTTGGCGCCCCACCGCTTTACCAGACTCTCTGTGCTGCCGGGACACCTCCTTTCCGAAGGTAGAGGCTGATGTTGCTTCGGCTTCCCCCACAGGTACTCCTGCAAAACATAAAGCTCGGACAGCGTACATATTACTTCGGGTTAGGATTTTGTTTTAAATCAGGGCGCAAACAGCGTGTAGGGACCCACTGTATAACATCATCCCGTTTGATGGCGGCATACCCCCTCCCGTGATGTAGCAGCTCCCAACCTGTTTCCCACTCCGCTGTCCCAGGGAACCGAACCTTGACTGGGGGGCCCACTTCTGGCACCCCTGGACCCCAATGTCACTCAATTGGGGCACGCTCTTGGTCTCCCCGGGCAAAATGATTTAAAGAATAAAGAGCGCGATGTAAAATGTGAGATTGGTAGTTGACAGGAATTACGTCTGGGAATCCTTCCCACTCCCCAAGAATCTTAATTCTGTGTTTTAGCGTCTGATTAGCGCGCTCTACAATGGCCTGCCCGGTAGAATTATACGGAATGCTGTGTTTGAGCGTGATACCCCACCGCTGACACCACTGACGTGTGGTATGAGCAATAAAACAGGGGCCATTATCAGTTTTGATCTCGACAGGTAGGCCTAGCCAAGCGATTGCAAGATTCCAATGTAGCTGAATGGAGCGTGCTGTTTGTTTCCAATGCGGGGTGGCCACAATCATCATACTGTAAGTATCCACTGTGACTGCCAGCCATGGTTGAGGTCTGAGCTGAGGACATAGGGTGAAGTCTGATTGCCATATGCCGTTAGGCTTCAGTCCACGGGGGTTGACCCCCGCACGCCATAACGGTGAATGCTGACAGTACGGGCAGGTTGCAACGACCTCTCGAGCCTGCGAGAGGGATGCCACAGCATTTTGCGAGCGCTCGTGCTCCAATATGCAGAAAGCCGTGGAGATCTTTGGCTTCAGATAGTGTCCATATCTTATTCGCTGCTTTGTCCGCCATCGCGTTGCCTTCCGTAAAGGGGCCTGGATAGCGTTGATGTCCGTTAACATGGATGATTGAACATGTTTGTTGGCGCTGCTGTAGCGCATCCTCTAGCATACAGGCTATGGCTGAACCAGTGTACCCTGCAGTAGTCATTTTTTGTGCCAATTTCCAAACGAAAATGGAGTCTGTGACGATGTTAATGTGTTGATTGGGTTCCATCTGCACTGCCAATGACACTGCCTTAGCTTCTAGGTGTTGCACGCTTGAATTGCTGTCCGTGTATGTGACCTTCCTCCATTGTTTTTCTGAGACCCATACCACAGCGGCCGTACTAGTACGCGAAGATGCATCGGTGAAATAGGTGGTCCCAGGCTTTGGAGTTGAGAGCACTCGAATCCTGATCGTGGGTTGGCAGGTCTGGAGATGCTGGAGCAAGGGGTGTGACTGGCCAGGGATTATCCTTCCATGATATGTGTGCAGAGCTAGCATAATTTCGTCATCAGTTACAACTAAGGTATCCCATACCTTTCTTTTGAACGGCACATGAATCTCCTCTGGATCACATCCAAAGTGTCGAACAGCAGCCGTTCTAACCTTTTGGAGTAGCAACGCGGTGGCTCTAATGTATGTCATGTACGCGGTCGTCATTTGGTTAGAGAAAAGCCACAATAAGACTTGAGGACATCGTCCTAGCTGTTGTGTGAGGGCTCCCATTGCCCCCTCTGAACCCAACATGACCAGGGCAACAATAGGTTCTTTGGGATCCCATCTGCTGAGGCTTGCCGTGGCCAGAAGCTTCTCAATTTGTCTCAGGCTCTCTTCTCCCGCTTTTGACATTGTTCTTGGTTCCCATAGGTGTTTCCCTTTTAACAGCTCGTAAAATGGCGCCATGACCTCTGGAGGGATCCCGATGATCGGTCGCATCCATTGCAGGGCTCTGACTAACTTCTGCACATCATGCAGGGTGGAAATTTTTGGATTTAACTGGATGTTCATAGGACGTACCGTGTTCCCTGTTATACAGGTGCCCAGGTAGGAAACGTCATCTCCTCTTTGGGTTTTTGCGTCTGCGATGAAAAGGCCGACACTCTGGAGTGATGCTTTTACTTCTTCCTCCATTTTTTCCACTTGGGGTGTTTCTGGGGCCGCCAGCAGGATGTCGTCCATGTAATGAATAATCACTGCTTCAGGAAAGTGTGCGCGCACCGGTGAGAGCACTTGGGCCACCACATATTGGCAGATGGTTGGTGAGTTCTTCATGCCTTGAGGAAGGACCTTCCATTGATAGCGTGTAGCTGGCTCCTCCAAATTCGTAGTTGGGACAGAGAATGCAAACCTGTGCCAGTCCTTAGGATGTAATGGGATGGAGAAGAAACAATCTTGAATATCCATTACCACAATTGGCCATCCCCTAGGGATTGCTGAGGAAAAGGGCAGGCCAGGTTGCAGTGCCCCCATGTCACACATTTGTTGGTTCACTGCTCGTAGGTCATGCAAAAGACGAAATTTACCAGACTTCTTTTTTATAACAAATATGGGTGTGTTCCAAGGGCTAAAGCTCTCCTCAAGGTGGCCTTGCTCTAACTCTCGTTGTATTATTTGCTGCGCGGCTGTAAGCTTTTCCTTGTTTAATGGCCACTGCTCCACCCAGACAGGATCATTGGTTTTCCATTGCAGCGGTATCGGTGAAACTGCTGGGGCAGTGGCCCTTAGGATAAATTTGTTACCTCTTTTTCTTGATGCTGGAAGCCGGGAGCAACATTGGTGATTTGCATCCCCAGGGCAGCAAGCACATCGCGGCCTATCAGGGACTCTGACAGATCTGTTACATAAGGTTGTGAGATGGCTTGTAGTCTGCGCCCATCAGGTTCATACAGGGTGAATCGAATGAGTTCCTTACTTTTATACGTGGAGGTGGTGCCTCCCACCCCGGCTATGTAGCCGGCGCCTTCCAACTGCCACTGCGGCAGCCATATATGGAAGGATATGGCAGAAACATCTGCTCCGGAATCAAGCAACATATTCAAAGCGATAGATCCTGCCTCGGGGTGTTCGATTATTTCCATGCAAACTCGGGTGATCGGTCGTTGTTTAAAATCTAGTGCCAGGGCCACTGATGGCCCCCTATTTGGTCCTGCTTGCCCGGAGGGCCGTATGAAGGGATTCCGGGGGCAAAAACTGGGTTCTGCGGGAAGGCTGGCCCCTGGGTCTGGCCTCCCCATCTCCCGTTTCCCTGGGTTTTTCTACAATCTCGGGCCATATGTCCTGTTCTTCCACATGCCCAACACGGCCCCGGTGCATTTCTGGTCTCATATCCTCTTTTAGTAGGACAGTGCATCTTTATGTGACCTTTTCCTCCACAGTTGTAACATCTGCCTCTAGACTGGTTATCGCGAGGAAAAGCTGCTGCAACTTGCAACAGTGTCTGGACAGTTGTGTCAGAAACTCGGGACTGACGTTCTAATACAAACCTAATTATTTGTGCCAAATTGGATCCTTTAGGTAAATGCTGTAATATATCCTTCACGGAGTCATTACTCTGTTGCTTTATGCACTCTATCATTACGGCAGGGCGAGCCTCCTCTGGCAAATCAGAGTCCTCTATTGCCCTTTGTAGCCGATCACAAAACACCTCAAATTGCTCCGTGTTTGCCTGCTTGATTTTTGTCCAGGGAGGCTCCGATTTCACCACCCTAGCCACTTCCTCATAAGCAATTCTTGAGGCCTCTGTTGTAGCAGTTATTTCTCTAGGCCGCAAGCCTCCTGCCTGCTGTTGTGGTGTTAACATGTTCGCAGCTTTCCCCACAAGCCTGTCATAAGTGGTTCCTGCAAGTGGATGGTCTTCACTGGAGGCTGCAGCGGCAGCTAATCGATAACACCTTGTCTGCCAGGCCTCCTTCCAGATTACCCATGAGCTTGGGGTCAGTACAGATTGTGCTAGCTGTCGTATATCTGTGGGCAACAGGCCCTGAGCATGTATGCTATCTAACAGTATCCGCGTGGAGGGATGTTTCAGCCCATGGTCTTTTATGGCTTGCAACAGCGACTGCACTATCTTGGGTTCCAAGGGGACCCATTCTGCAACGCCCCCTGCCTGCACGCGGACGGGAAAAACAGCAGGCATGCGTTGTAGCTGGATCCCTTCCAAAGCACAGTTTTCTGCAATGATCCTCCAATTAGTCAATGGGATCTTTGGTGCCTCCCTGGTCTCTTTTCTGTCCCCTGCTTTCTCTACTTGCTGCAACACCTGTTTTTGGTGCAAAACCTCCCTCTTTATTTCCTCTAATGCCTCCACGAGTTGGTCGACTACCTCCAAGTGCGGTCGCGTCGGTTGTGGCGGTTTCCCCCCACCTCGCGCGTCCGCTGTACCGAGGCGGGGCTCCACGCTTGTTGCAAGTGGGTGGTGAGCTCCTCCACCTCCTGCCCCCCGCTTTGTTCCGGGAGGGGCAGGGTTTCTAAGTTCTGTTGCCTTTTATGGTCAGAAGGTGGATTGGGGCAAGTCTTAGGCCGCGCCCCTGAGGCTCGCGACCGACCCTCCCCCGCTTCCTCCGGCGCCATCTTTATGTATGTCCCGGGGAGCCCGTCTAATGGGTCGGTCACGACCACTGGTTCCGCGGGGGGGTTACCCGCTGGTGGTGTATACTGAGGGGGCTGAACCGCGGGGTCCCGATCATGCATCTCACCCCAGGAATACAACGGCGTCGGCTTATTCACCGGCCACGCCTGTACCCCGTCCTCCGGGGGAGCCAGCGGCTGAGCATTCATCTCACCCCAGGCATACATTGGAGCCGAGGGCTCGGGACGCTGATCCCCCTCCCCGCGCCCACCCCCTGGCCCGGATTCCTCCCCCTCCTTCTCCGGAGGTAAGGGCTCCGTTTGCGTGTCGCGATCACTCACATCCCGCGAACGTGTATCCAGCCCTGGTTCCCCATATAAGCACGCCTGAGCCGCATTCCATGTCGCCCGGTCCTCCCGCACAGCCCGTAGCAGCCGCAAGATAACTCCCCATGTTTTTAATTCTTTGGCAGAACCCACTGCCATAGCTCGCTCAGCGAGCTTCATCGAGCACCGCTCCCAGGCACTCGGCTGTAAACAATCAGCCGGTTCTGCCACCGCCCCCTCTTTAATGAGGCGATCCACACACTGGACTACGTCTTTCGATTTCACAGAAATCTTAAACTCCTCGCCCAGTAACGAAATCACCTTTATCAAGGTTTCCATGGCTCGCGAACCCACTCCAACCGCCTGCGGTCCGCCAGTCCAGCAATCACGTCGGGGTCACCATTTGTTGCCGCTTGTCTGCGGCAAGCTCCGTTCGGTTGCTGGCTGGCCTGAGGCTATCCGCACCCCAGGGCCATTGAGCACTGACACCAATGTGAGGATGCAACAAATGGCGTTTATTTAACTGCGTAACAGCCTTATATAGTCATCTTGTCCCGTACGAACTCGCGTGATACTTGCACTTCCTGCTCCTTTCGCCACACCTACCTTTCCGTTACAACGCGAGATTTTCCGGTCGCCGTACCCTAATCTACCTACAAGGGAGCGTCTCATTTATGGATGGCAACCCTAGATGTAAAAGACATGTTTTTTATGATCCCACTCCAGGAAAGCGATAAGGCTCAATTTGCTTTTACCTGGAAGGGAGTGCAGTATACCTTTAATAGGCTACTGCAAGGATATAAACACTCTCTCGCTATTGCCCATAATGCCCTGGTGAAAATTCTAACCAAAATCTTATTCTGCCAGAGATCACAGTGTATCAATATATTGATGACATACTAATAGAAGGAGAAAACCCAGAAGAGGTGAGGCATAGTACGGAAGCTGTATGAGGAGAGTTGACAAAACTAGGATTAGAAATTCCTCAGTCTAAATGTCAGGGGCCCATGCAGGAGGTTAAATTCCTGGGAGTCTGGTGGATTAAAGGAGCCGTTTCTATTCTCCCTGACACTTTAGAAAGAATAGAAAATGGGCAGAATCCATCTAGCATGAAGGAGTTATAACAAATTCTGGAAACCTTAGGTTACTGGCGTAAGCATATTCCTGGGGTTTCTATTATTGCCCATCCCTTGTATAATTTGCTCAGAAAAGGAAAAACATGGGAATGGACTAAACAGCATGTAAATGCATTAGAATTACTAATAAAAGAACTGAGGCTATTCCAACAACTAGGTCCCATACACCCGACTGACCCTATCCATGTGGAATGGCAAAAGGGACCAGAAGGGCCCGAGAGATCACTAGAATTTAGCTCCCACTCTTTTAATGATACCGAAATGAGATATTCAGATCTTGAAAAAGGTTTGCTATTCCTAGTGTGAGCAGTGCAGCTGGTGGAACAGATAAGAAAAGGACAGAGTGGGATCATTGGGGCCCTTTCCGTCTCCTAGACATAGTTCGCAAGGGTACGGCGCCACCTGCAGGCATTGCCCAGAAACCCACAGTCCACAAGTGGTATGCCTATCTAGAAGGTATCAATGAAATTATGCCCATTACGGGAGGCAGAATTAAAGTGTCTAAATTGCAGAAAGATGTAGACAGCACATTGTTATTCCAAACCCCGCCAAGCAAACCATCTCCAATCCAGGAGGCACCTACTTTGAAGGAAGGTAGTGATCTTAAGGGGGTATGGTTCACTGATGTATCATCTTATAGACAGAATAATGAGTGGAATTATTAGGCTGTGGCACTGGAGGTGACCACAGGGGAAAGGGTAAGTGAAACAGGGAAAGGAGATGCACAAGTAGGGGAGCTTAGGGCAGTCCTACTAGCCACACAACACAGTGCCAGCCATATCTGTACTGACTCATATGCTGTTTTCAAATGAGCCACAAAGTGGGTAGGCCACTGGGCTGCTAACGACTGGCAGGTAAATAGAGTCCCAGTCTGGCAAATCAACAGCTGGAAATAATTGCTCGAAATAGGAGAACAAAGAGCACTGCATATTGGTTGGGTGAAAGGACATGATCGGTCAGCCTCTATCACTGCCCAGTTCAATCAACAGGTCGACAGCCTCACACGACTACAAAAAAATTGATGTCATGAGTGATGACCACGAATGGGAATGCTTACTTGAATGGTTACACGTAAAACAAGGCCACACTGGATGAGCCGATTTATATCCGGAAGGCATAGCCTGAGGATGGCCTGTATCAGTAAGACTGCGTGAACAAGTGGTAACTGCCTGTTCACAATGTCGCTTGTGACTTAACAAAGACCATCTGAGTAAGGCACCTCCCCTGCATATCTGGGACAAGAAGACACTGTGGCACACCTGGCAGATTGACTACATAGGCCCACTGTGACCCTCAGGGGGTAAAAAAAAATACATATTGGTGGGGGTGGAAGTCATTTCAGGAATTACCATGGCCGTAGCTGTTGCAGCTGCCGCTGGGGAAAATACAGTCTGTAGTTTGAAGGATGGTTTAGCACGTGTCCTGGTTTGGCCTAAATCAGGCCAATTTTCCTTTCAGTGATTTTTACTTTCAGCTAAGTCTCTTCTAAGTAACTGCACTTTCTGAAACTAACTGCATGTTTTGCAGACAGTGTCTGCTTCCAGGACTGATAACGCTCGAAGTTTGTAGTTATCACTGAGGCACCGGTAGGGATGTTATGCAGAAAGGCTCTTGCTGTACTTAGTCTTAGAGAAACCAAGGTCACTGCTAAATTCCTCACTGCTTAGAGTGAAGAGCCGAAGGGGGGGTCGCACCTGCAGGGAGGAGCGGACAGGGCAGGTGACCCAAAATTGACCAACGAAGGTATTCCATCCCATACACATCATTCTCAGTATAAAGCTGGGGGATCACAAGGGTCTCGGCCCCTTCCTTTTCCTCCTTCCGCCTGCTGTTTTTGGGTGCTTCTGCCTGCTTGGGCTGCTTCTGCTGCTTCGGGCTGCTTCTGCGGCTTGAGCCGTTGGCCAGTGTCCAAGAAGGACTCTGTCTGTTTTCCTGCTGCCCCCGATCCCAATCTGTGCATCCCTGAATCCAGCTCTCGACCGTCGCTGGGCCCAGACTTGGCCTTCCCGGAGCCTGCCCTGCAGTGCCGGTGGTGACGTGGCCGACATAGGGGGAGCTTGATCTTGGTTTTGTATATATTTGATTATTCCAATATTATTATTATACTCTTTTTCATTATTATAGTTTACTAAAACTGTTTTAACTTTCCAACCCGTAAGTCTCTCTCTCCCTTTTCTCTTTCCCTTCGGGTGGGGGGGAGGGTTAACAGAGAGCGTCTGCCACAGGTTTAATAGCCAGCCCAGCTTTAAACCATGACAGCACGCTTCCCCTTCCTGAGGAGATTCAAAGCGATAATGAACTGCACTTTTTAGCTACGGTGGTACAAGACTGGGCAAAGGAGGGAGAGATCTGGTGGGTATTCCATACTCCATACTACCCCCAAGCCAACAGTATTGTTGAATGAACAAATGGGTTGGTCAAACAATTTGCTAAAACTCATGAATCCGGGTGGCATCTGCGACAGTCCGATGCCATCTATCAATTAAACAATAGATGGAGTGGGGATGGTTGTCCAAAGATGAAGGCTTTCTGTCCTTCTGCAACAACTTTGGTGCCAAAGGCAAACGTAAAACCGGGGGAATACCCTACTGGTTTTTATACAGGCCAGCCTGTACTGGTTAAAATGCCTCAAATTGCGACAGTGGCAATGGTGCTAACAACCCCAAAGAATCTTTATGCTTGAGAAGCAAAAGATGTTCCCGGGAAACTCCATCGAATCAGTACCCGATGGATAGTACCTACCTTTTAATATAAAGTATGCCGGTTGAATAACAACCAAGCACTTTTTCATTCTCATGTGTTCACAGATACTTCGAATGCCAGACAATTGCACCTTAAATCAGACTCTCTCATTCTTCGAAAGACACACCGGAAATTGACCAAGTGGTCCAATCCAGCCGCACCTAGACTTCTCTCTGAGAAGGAGTTTAGAAAGCAAGGGGATCCTTTCTGAACCTCGTGACTCAACGAGAGGGCTTTCCCCAGCCACCTTACAGACTCATTACCTCTTTTAACACGACAGCTTTTCAATAGGTTTTAAAGACGACAAAATCCCTCTGGAAACCAGCAGTGAGTCCCTCAACTATCCTTGAAAATCCTGGCCTAAGGTCTTGCTCCTGTTCCCACTGAAGTAATTAAATTAATGAAATTCAAGATAGGGCAGCAGAGGAAGTGTAGTCCAGACAACCAAAGACAAGATTAGGAATTAGAAATTACAACACTCAGTCCCATGCCTCCTTTTCTATGGATTTTGCCGAGTCGCTTACTTTTCGTGCGCTTTTCTTTATTTTTATTCACTGTGGGAATATAACGGAAGATTGGCGAGAAGGATTGTAAACACGCTCAAGTGACTTGCACCTGGGGTGTCGAAAAACACATATATCATACTGCTAACTGTTGTTTAGTCTTGTGTGCTTGACAAGTAGAACATCCACGTTTAGATAACATAGGCCTGTGATAAGACTCAGAGGCACCTAATTGTTCATGCCTGAGATTCCTGCCCTGCCGTGAGCAAGATCAAAGCACGGTGGAAAACTGCCTCCTGCAAGAAACCCTTAATATACAAGCGAAGGCAGCAGGCCCGGAATCTCTCTCTCTAGCAGGAACTGAGCTCTATGGTGCCTGCATCCCCACTTGCGTGCCTTTGCCCTGGGTGCTGCTTCGGAGATCCCCTGGTTTGCGAGGTACTATTGTGGATTTGTAGGACACATTCAGCTACAGCTGAAGTGAGAGAACAGTTCTGTACAACAGGGAGCTTGTGCTGAATGTTCTCCCAAGAGAAATCATGACATTTAATACAAATATTGCCTCGTGTATATGTGCATGCATGTGTGTTTATTATAGCCAGGCTTACTCTTTTCTGCCTAACACAATGCAAGAATGCTGAAGAGATGCTCCTAAAAATATTGATTTAAGGTTTTAAATATTACTTGAAGCCTAATTGCACTATTCACTTGAGAATTTACAAACATGAGCAATAACTGATCTTTTTCAAGTCCTCAGGGATAACCATGAAAACTGGATCTGTATTAATTAAATCACAGCAGAACCTTGTTATCTGCATTCAGGTGAGTGATTTGCAGCTGCACCATCACCCCTTGTAAGGGGAAGCAAACACTGCCATTTAATGCCTTAGTATTCAGTGTTAAGTCCAGGACTAACATATGCTGAGACTGTATGGATCAGTGTTTCTGTAAGAATTACTGCATTTTATAATTCATAACAATATATCTTTTAGATCACAACACTGCTGAATCAAACAGGAGAGACTTAAAAAGCAAGTCATGCCACCCTTAACAGTAGCTGGCACTGGAAATAATATACTGAGCACTTGCAGAACAACAGAGTTATGAACTTCAAGACAAAACAACCACATCTTGCATTATGTGTGTTTGGCTCTTTAATGTAGGATTTTATAGGTTGCTAAGCCTGACCACTCATCTTGATTTAAGTCTTGAATTGTTTGAAGTACCACACAAACACATTTGAATGTTTGGCTGGTAGCACTAAGGTAAATTGTCCTGGCAGTCTCACAACTGACCACATTGCACATTCATTGTTTGTTTTCCAACAGCCCATTTTCTCTTGATTTGGTCCTTGAGCAACATTGTGAAAGGAATTATCACAGACTGATGCAGCGCAGATCTTCTAAATCCTATCAAACATCAGTGTATTTAGATTTCACAAGCATATTTTTGGGCGGGGGACACACACATGACCACTGTCCTGAAAGTAGATATTTTCTTGTCGTCCCGCCCCCAAAAAAAAAAGAATTCCATGCTAGACTTTTGGGTTTGAAAACAGAAGGACCAGTAGAAGTGCCTGGGGATAGCTTAGTTCACAATTAGCCACTGTAAAATGAGGAGAAGGAACACGCCTCCACACAATCCAATGTGAATCAAAGTGAAGACGCTTTATTAAGCATAAGCTGTCCCTTTTATACATTTTGTACTGTCCCTGGCTGTAAGCATGTGCATTGCTACTGGTTAATATTACTAAACATACTCTTCTTTGATGTGTTGATTGGTCACTGCTCTGCCACTGGTCTTTTCTTAATTGGCTCCATCAGTTCTTGTTTCTTCTCCTCCGTGTTCGGCTCCCACCGGCTACTCCCTCAATTCTTGTTTGCTCAGCTACTGTTTTTCCTCATCTCTCCAAGGTCGGCTTGTTGACACTAGCTACATGAATCTTGTCACGCAGCTAGGCCCTCACTCCATATTCTCATACTTCTGGCTCATTACATGACCATTCTCCTCCAAAAACCCCTCTACAATTCCCCCTTTCTTTTCTTGAGCCAGAAAGGCCGTGTTTATTGTCCGCTGCAGGGCCCTTTGCAAGCAGGAGAATAAACACGGTAATATAAGCATGATAATACAAATCATGAACAATCCCATCAATAGCATTTTAATCAATCCGACCAGCCATCCAGGAACCCATGCTGTTCCCGTATTTTCTGCGTGGTATCCATGAGCTCTTTGATCTGCTTATGAATTGACTTGGAGTGATCATTCAGATCCATGCAACACATCCCATCAAAATCCTGACATCCATGACCATGCACTAATAATAAAAAGTCTATAGCAGCTCTATTTTGTAAGGTAGCATGTCAGATACTATCTACATCATTGGCTAATGTTCCTAAAATTCTAGAAGTTTGATCAGCTCTTTTTGCAACCCAGCAAGCTAAATTTCGCAATTGTGTTAGTCCTTGTGCAGCATCGTTACATTCTATCCCTATGTTAGTGACACTTCTTTTCTACCTGGCCTTATGTAGGTTAGTATGGTTAGTATGACTTTTCACATAGGCATTAGTAGACTTAATTTGCTTATCGTACATGAACCTCCCACCTTCTTACTGGCAACCTTGGCCAAGTCCTATCCCCACAAATTAGGAATAGACCCTTTGGTAATTTTTGCTTTCAGATCCCTTTAAGGGGACCCCCACTAGACATGTATGAAAGGGTTGTTCAGGCTGAGCTAAGGAGGCACAAAACTGTGTCGGGTTCAGGCTCCGCATCAGAGTCACCCAAACGTTGTGACTCCCCTTCCACGGTGTCGGTGGAAGGACTATCGGTTGATGACCTTTTGTCAGGTCCAGGATCCAAAGCAGGCTTAACACAGAAAAAACAACCCCTTGCTTCATCATGACTGCGCCTTTTGCTCCCTTTTCTATACCTCCCACGCAAACCTTTTTTCACACTTCCCGCAGTCAGGGCACTGGATCTCTCGAGAGGTCAGTGTTCCGAGGCAGATCCTGAGTTGGCTCATGTAGTTCAGGTTGTTTTTGTAGCCACGGCTTCACCCACTTAGCTGGTACCCATTTGGCTCCTGTATCTGTAACGACACATGCATACCCTCGACCCAACGTTATTAATTTCATTGGACCTTCCCACACACCAGTCACCCCATGTTTTACCATCACTTTGGCTTGTTCCTGTTCTTTCTGAAAAGCCTCCATACCTCCCTTTAACCCTGCACCATGTTTTACCGCTGGGGGTACAGAGTAGTCCTGTGGCAAGCGTAAAAGGTTTAGTACATAAAGCGCTTTACACAACCTGTCAGGAGGAGATAGCCCTGGCTCTCCCCCTTTTTGTTTTTGTAAAAGGTGTTTCAGAGTTTGATTCATGCGCTCCACAATAGCTTGTCCCGTTGGTGAATGTGGGACGCCCGTTACATGTGTTATACCCCACAGTTGGAAAAAGTCCTGTGTGGCGCATGCCACATAGCCTGGGCCATTATCCGTTTTAATCGTCTGTGGAATGCCCAGGGCCGCAATAGCAGAACGCCTGTGTCGTTGAACGTGTTTGCTGGATTCGCCTGTTTGCGCTGTAGCAATAAGTAAGGAAGAAAAAGTGTCAATCGTTACATGAACATATTTTAACCTGCCAAATTCAGCAATGTGAGTTACATCTGTTTGCCAAATGTCCAAGGCCTGCAGTCCTCGAGGATTGGTTCCTTGTATCGGCGTAGGTTGCGGCAGTTGCTGACAATCAGGACACATAGCCACGATATTCCGAGCATCACTGTGTGACAAATGAAATTGTCATCGCAGTGCCTGATGTCCTTGATGAAAAAATTCATGTGATATACGTGCCTGCTGTTTAATGTCCGGCACCTGTACAGTCATTGCAGTAGAATTTGTAGGGTCAGAAACCAAAGAGTCCACTCGAGCATTGCCTTCTGCAATAAACCCAGGCAAATTAGTATGATTTCTTACATATAAAACATAAAACAATGCAGTTCGGATTTGAATTTCTTGCCACAGAGCTCGCAGCAATTCAAAAACACACTGATTACATATATGCTCTATAACAGATCTATCCAATTGCTTTACAATGCCAGCTACATATGCTGAATCAGTAACCAAATTAAAGGGAATGGGAAAATTCTGAAATACTTCTAATACAGCTCGTAATTCTACCACCTGAGGTGAACCCTTTTGTTGTACTACCATAGATTCCCACTTGCCGTCAGAATACCAGACAAGGCCCACCTTGCCTGTTTTTCCAGATCTATCTGTAAAAATGGTAATTCCATCCACAGGAGTGTCTGCGCACCACACTCCTGTGGCAATTGGAAGTTCCGCACTCAATTTTATAACAGGATGGGAGGGCAAGTGGTAAACAACCTGTCCCGAGAAATTCTCCATGGCTGTTTGCAAAGCAAAGCTATTAGCCATACACCACTCAAAATATTGAGCTGCAATAGGAACGGTTAGTGATGCAGGATCTCTGGCCACAAGCTCCCGACACCGCATCCGTCCTTTGATGATAATCTGTGCCAATAGCTCTGCAATCATGGGGACAGTTTTCTTTGTTCTTGAAGGTAGAAACAACCAATTCCAATACATGTAACAAATCTGACCATTCTGAATTCCATTGACCAATTATTGCATACGGAATTTGCCTATCAAACAAAGTGATAATTTGTATTTCCTGATTCAAATCAATACGATGTATAAATTTGTAATGTAGCCTGCTTTCTACTTCTGTAATCAGTTGCTGTACCTCTGCAGTAGTGTGTCGTGGTGCTGTTAAAGTTGTGTCCCCTGCTAACAATTGGAATAGAGGCTGCAATTGTGATGACGTAAGCCCCAAGTACGGCCGCAGCCATAACTTGAGCCTTATGTTCCACAGTACCCACTTTTGCACATGCCTTTATCATAGCATTCAAATCTGGTTTTCCAGGTAAAGCTCCAACGATCCCCTGACAATCAGCATCAGCATTATCCCTAGCTAATTGCATAACTAGAGTATCTCGTAAACCACCATCAAAAACTTGCTTTTCAACTGCTTCTTGTAGCCTCTCAACAAAGGATAAAAAGAGCTCCTTGGGTCCTTGTCTTACAGTAGTATATAATTGCATTCATACCCAGCGCTTTTTTTTTTTTTTTTTGGTGATTGAACGGATAAAAACAGCCACTCTAGAACGTGTAGCGGATCCTGCCAGGGCTCCTTCCACTGGCCCAGTAATCCCATGGGATGATAGTTGGCAATGGCTACATATAAACTTACTGGTGTCTCTAAATCCACACGATGTACCTTTTTCTTTTGCATACCATTGACATATTGTGGGACTGCCCCTCATGCCCTGCGGCAATACCGTCCACTGATATCATTGACAAGGCACCATGTTGTTCCTACTAGGTATTGAAAAAGCAAATTAGCATTTGTCAGTTTCATGTAAAGGGATAGTGAAAAAAACAATCTTTCAGATCAATAACCAAAACGTATAGTCTGCATCAATAACTCCTGGTAAAACAAATAGACCTTGCAAGATTACACTAGGACGTCCGAGTAATAGTGCACTTAGCCCATTTCTAGTGGGTCCCACGGCATTCATTGGTACCTTATGCACTCTGCTATTCTCTGTTGTGATTGCGGTTGCTGTGGTAACATCCAGCCCGGCGCTCCCTGCGGTTCGGGCTGCGAGTTGACTGCTTAGGCCTGGAACTGGTTGGGAAGATTCATTTGTGTCAGCACGCGGTTCCTCCCCACGTTCTTTCTCCAGTTTCCCTGCACTCTGCAGCTGCTTGTTATCAGCTGACCTTGAGCATTATACTTAAACCTGCACTGCTTCACAAGATGCCCCAGCTTCCCACAGCAATGACACATCAAAACAGAGTTATCTCTCCCACTCAGCTTCGACTTCTTAAGGCAGTTTTTCTTAAAGTGACCTTCTTGCCCGCATGTATAACAACAATGAACTACCTTAACTGCTGCTGCAAAAGTTTTTGCTAAATGCTCCATCTGAAACATGGTGGTTCCCACTTTCCCGCAAGCATCCATTAGTTCAGTTAAGGTGGGGTTACGATTTGCCATCCCTGCAATAACTTTCCTGCAGTCCTCGTTTGCGTTGTCCTTCGCTAACTCTAACAACAACGCTTCTTTAGCAGCCCTGTTTTGTGTTTGTTTGTCTAAGGCAAATCACTCCCCAACTGAATGGCTCCCATTCGGGTGGGCCGCTTCCGTCCCCTCGATATACCGGACAAGCCAATACCCCGCCACCCATAGCAGCCGCGGCCCCGAAATCACCGTCCGCAAGTGCGTGCTCTCGTAATTTTCTCCAGAACCTGGCCAGGTCCAGGCCAGACACAGTAACCTGGACTGGCTGCAGCGCGAATAACTCCTCCACACTACTGCCTGACTTTCCCGACCCTCGGGCTCTGCAGCAATTATGTCCCGCTTCCACCTCTTCAGAAAGGTCTATTAAGGGTGGCTCAGTCTCAGATTCGGGTAACAGGACGGTAGAAGGATCAATGTTCCGCTGCTGTTCCCTGGGCGGTGGGGGGGGCTCTGGCGGTGCGGAGGGTGAAGTCACTGTGAAAGGAGCTGTAGCCGCCTCAGCCGCCGCCTTTGCCTCTCTGTCCTCCTTCAATTGCTCCAGTGAGTCTATAACTAATCTCCACGTCGTCAAACGACACAGTGGCGATCTTGTCCCTCCTTGAGGCAGCCTCAAACAGAGAAGTTCCAGCGCTTTGCCACGTACTAACTTCGAAAGCAGTCTGCGCTGTAGCTGGCAAATTATTCTTTTTACACCATTATTTACAATTATTTACACCAATTATTTACATCAATAGTCTCTGGAGCAAGTGCTCATCGTATTTTACCCCTCTCTTAGAGAGGATATGTAGGAGAAGCCTTACTATCGCACTTTCTTCTTTAGAAATATTTTGTCCCATCTCCTTTTCCCCGGCTGCTCACCTCACTGGGTGTCCCGTTGCAATGTACTATTCTTTTCTTGCGAGTCGTTCTTCGGCTCGCCCCGGTCTTCAGTCCCGCTGAGCCGTACTCCAGCCGGTGTACCTCCTTCTGGGCTATTCCCTGAACTTGCCGTTGATCAGCGTCTCATCGGGGTCACCATCTGAGTAGAAGGAACACGCCTCCACAAAATCCAATGTGAATCAAAGTGAAGACGCTTTATTAAGCATAAGCTGTCCCTTTTATACATTTCGTACTGTCCCTGGCTGTAAGCATGTGCATTGCTACTGGTTAATATTACTAAACATACTCTTCTTTGATGTGTTGATTGGTCACTGCTCTGCCACTGGTCTTTTCTTAATTGGCTCCATCAGTTCTTGTTTCTTCTCCTCCGTGTTCGGCTCCCACTGGCTACTCCCTCAATTCTTGTTTGCTCAGCTACTGTTTTTCCTCATCTCTCCAAGGTCGGCTTGTTGACACTAGCTACATGAATCTTGTCACGCAGCTAGGCCCTCACTCCATACTCTCATACTTCTGGCTCATTACATGACCATTCTCCTCCAAAAACCCCTCTACAGTAAAATTCCTGTAAAAACCCCAATACCAGTGCAACATTCTTTGCATCTGACTTGCAGGTCAGCCTAAGTAGCAATATTTTGAACCCTTGATGATTCCCAGGGGAATGGATTCAGTGTGATTGTAATCTCATGAGAAAATTTTATTAATCTTATGCTTTACTAATCCCATATAATTGATCAAATACAAGAATAGGTTAATTTGGTTACTGATTGAGCATTACCTAATCTACTAATGTAAAACTGTCAAGAATGAGTAGTTGCATATTATGCAGGAACATTTACTTATTATAGGTCTAGGGGACAAGAAGGGAACATCTGGTCTTAACTGGAGGATTGCCAGGAGACTTGCAAGAAAAGACAAGTAGGGTAAAGTTAAAAGTGGCAGGGGGAGATCGAGACCTCCGACTCAAAAGGAAGGAGTAGACCCACTGCCCCCCCCCTTCCGAAAGAGCACGCGCAATGTTTTTCTGGGTAGCGATCACTTTAAATTGAAGCGAGGAAAAGATACTCCAATCAGAGAAAGGAATAATTTGAATAGCACCAATAGGAAAGTGTATTAAGAGAATATGATAATTTGTTCCCTATAAATTTGTGATGATTTTGTATTCACATTGAGCTAGTTTTTGTGGAATACCACCTAGCTCCCAGCTTTGTACAAATATGCAAGAAAAGGAATACCTCAACCCTGTGTATATTGGCTTGCATACCGGGTAGAACATCCCACTTTTGGGCAACATGATTAAACATAGATGAGACATAAACATAGGTGAGAGCCAGGCAATAAACTGGTATATATGCTGCTTTAGTAATGGCAATGGGACCACATAGATTTATAGTAACCAAGAACCAGGTCCTTAATGGCTGAGATTTATCCAAGCCCCAGGTCTGGTTTGAAGAAGGAGCTCATTTCAGAGTCATATGTCTCTCCTGAATGTTGGGGGATATTGTTGCAGCTAACGGAAAGAATCAAGAGCTGAAGTCAACAAGCTCTCCAAGCAAGGCCACAGGCCTATCTCCTGTGTGCTTCCCACAGAGCCTCTGCCAGACTTAGCACCTGCAAGGTCACAGGCCAATCTCCTGTGTGCTTCCCATGGAGCCTCTGCATACTTGACTGTAAACATCACTGTGAACAGTGCTGGACTTGGCACCTGCAGGATCATGTTACAGCACAGGGGGATGGTGAAAGGACTGACCAATGGGAGGTTGCAGGGGGGCGCGTGGACAGCGTGTGGCAGAAGCAGGGCGACCAATCGGGTTTTGCATGGACAGTGCCTGGCTGCATGTACGGAAGCAAATATGTTATAAAAAGGGGCTTTTTTTTTGTAATAAACGGCTTATGCTTGATTCACATTGAATCGTGTGCTGAGTCCTTTTCTCTGCACCTGAATTTCCCGAAAATTCTTATTTTTTCAGCAATACACACTCAGAATTGTACAGTTCATCATCTTCAAAGCAACAGGATTAGTATAGTTTGCAGATGGTGTTTTAAAGCAAGTATTCTATCTGCCATCTGGACACACAGCTGCAACATAGAGGCACCTGGATGTGTTATGGAGCCATGCTTATATCCTGACATGAACGGGAATACAAGTGAGGTGTTACCTATACAGGAGAGCAGCTGCACCTCAGAAAGGAAAACTCCGAGATATAGCAAAGAATTGGAAGTGCCATCTCCGTCTTTAAAAAAAAATGCAATTAATGGGATCCCAAATAACACAGCTTTGATACAACAGCAAAATCCCCAGAGTCGGACAGCCAAAGAAAACACTCTTGTTTAAGAACAGCTTGAAGGCATAGAAACTGGCAGTTATATTGTAGTTTAAAAGATAATCCTTTTCCACATCTTTTTGATGTAGCAGAGGTTGCCTTCCCCAGCAGATGGGAAGGCTGTTTCTGCTCACCCATGGGCAGCTGGGTGCATGCTGGACCCCAAGCCTCCCACCACCGCCATCCCGGTCTGCCTGCAAAATCCACAGAGAGACGCCCATTCCCAAGGCTTTATGCTTTTGCCAACTGAATGTGAAGTGCTAGCAAATTAGAGCACCAATATCTTACCCTCACTTTGTAGAGGTATAAATGGCAGGCAAGCTCTGAGATAGCGGAGCAAATAAACTGAGAGCAGGCAAAACAGAGCAAAACCTGGGCACATCCTCACACCAGAAATGCTGTAAGAGGCAAGCACAAGGCAATCCCATGTTAAAAGATGGCACCTAACCCCCAAACAGTTGCACATATGCAAATACATATGCAAAAAACATCTGATTGTTGGAGCGAGTCCAGAGGAGGACGACCAAGCTGGTGAAGGGTCTGGAGAGTATGACCTACGAGGAACGGCTGAAGGAGCTGGAGTTGTTTAGCCTGGAGAAGAGGAGGCTCAGAGGTGATCTTATTGCAGTCTACAACTACCTGAAGGGAGGTTGTAGTGGAGTGGGAGTCGGCCTCTTCTCCCAGGCAATTAGCGATAGGACAAGAGGACATAGCCTCAAGCTTAGCCAGGGGAGGTTCAGGTTGGACATTAGGAAGCATCTCTTCACAGAAAGGGTCATTAGACATTGGAATGGGCTGCCCAGGGAGGTGGTGGAGTCACCATCTCTGGATGTGTTGAAGAACAGACTGGACATGGCACTTAGTGCCATGATCTAGTTGACAGGGTGGTGTCAGGGCAATGGTTGGACTCGATGATCCCCGAGGTCTCTTCCAACCTGATTGATTCTGTGATTCTGTGAAAATAGCACTCAGATCATCAATGCTACAATATTTACCACATGTTTACTTTGAAGTAAGAGAGAACTTGTGCAGACCTGTAAATAGATCCCATTTATATTTATTAACAAACTATTTCTGAGCATGCACTGAGTCCCACAAGACCAAAAGTTACCACAGATATTTTGCCTCCATGATGTAGGTAGATTAGGGTACGGCGACCGGAAAATCTCGGGCTGTAACGGAAGGTAGGCGTGGCGAAAGGAGCAGGATGTGTCATTATCGTGCGAGTTCGTACGGGACAAGACGACTATATAAGGCTGTTGCGCAGTTAAATAAACGCCATTTGTTGCATCCTCACATTGGTGTCAGTGCTCAATGGCCCTGGGGTGCGGATAGCCTCAGGCCAGCCAGCAACCGAACGGAGCTTGCCGCAGACAAGCGGCAACAAATGGTGACCCCGACGTGATTGCTGGGCTGGCGGACCGCAGGCGGTCGGAGTGGGTTCGCAAGCCATGGAAACCTTGATAAAGGTGATTTTTGTTACTGGGCGGGGAATTTAAGATTTCTGTGAAATCGAAAGACGTAGCCCAGTGTGTGGACCGTCTCGTTAAAGGGGGGGGGCGGTGGCAGGACCGGCTGATTGTTTACAGCCGAGTGCCTGGGAGCAGTGCTCGATGCAGCTCGCTGAGCGAGCTATGGCAGCGGGTTCTGCCAAAGAATTAAAAACATGGGGAGTTATCTTGTGGCTGCTACGGGCTGCGCGGGAGGACTGGGCGACATGGGATGCGGCTCGGACGTGTTTACATGGGGTCTACCCTGACCAAGACAGAAGTGGCAGTGGTGAAACTCCTCCAACATATACTCTCTGAGAGAGGAATTAAATATGACGAAGCTGTGTTAAAGCAGTTACTGTTCTGGGCAAAAGATAAAGGACATTTTACAACCTTTAATGATGTCTTTGAAGTGCCTTTATGGGAGAAGATTGGTGACTGTCTCTGGAATGCGGTGTCAAGTGATGATAAGGAAGCCTTTAAATTGTCTGCTACATGGAGGCTGGTTAGTGAAGCGTTAAAAGGAATAAAAGCAGAGAGAGAAGTCACACATACAGCTTTTATGGCTCTAGGACCACAGGCGCCTACTACCCCCTCACTGTTTGCGGGACCAACACCTCCCACGGCCCCGGTGGCTGTACCGGTGGCAGCTCCTTTATCACCGTGGGTACGGACGGCTCCGAAAAAAGCTGAGGAGCGGGGAGCGAGAAAAATAGATACAGATCCATTAGAACCGGTAGTGCGCCCTAAAACACAAACTTGATTTGAACTAATTGATTCAGACGCTGAACAGGAGACTTGGCAGAAACCCCCTCCGAAACCCCCTCCCTCTCATTGATCTCTCTACGGATGAGGCTGAGCAGGAGGACAAGAAGGAGGGTAAACATGCTTTGTACCCACCTTTACCGGATTAGCCATTTACGGAGTCAGCAGTACCAGAGTCACAAGGACTTAAAGGACTGTTACCATCACGAAATGGACACGAACTTGACATGACAGAGCTTGGTAGACGACTGGAAGAATTAAAGACGGAATTGCAGCAGCACCGTTCAGCCAACGCCTCGGGACACGTGACTATGTCTCCCCCAAAAACCCCCCTCTGTGTTCGAGACAAGTATTAGGGCCACCTCAACCTCCTTTACAACTCCCTATTCCACCTTTAGATCAGGGCGGGGGGGGGAGGTTTGCGTCCATCTGGTAATGTGGGAGGTGAGGGAGAGGGTCAGCTTCCGCCCGCGTATACAGGGGAAGGGGGGGGGAGGTGAGGGAGGAGTGAAATGGGTCATTCGAGATGCGTTATTAGAAGGAGTTATAATTCCACAAGCATATCCGGTGATTGTGGGTGCGGGTCCTGAGGGGAGAAATATTTGGCAACTGTTAGATTGGAAAATTGTAAAAGAAGCATTACCACTATAGTTAGCGAAAGACAACACAGGTGAGGACTGCAGGAAAGTTGTTGCAGGGATGGCAAATCGTAACCCCACCTTAAGTGAGCTAATGGATGCTTGTGAGAAAGTAGGAACCACCACATCTCAGATGGAGCATTTAGCAAAAACTTTTGCGGCGGCAGTTAAGGTAGTTCATCGTTGTTATACATGCGAACAGGAAGGTCACTTTAAGAAAAACTGCCTTAAGAAGTTGAAGCTGAGTGGGAGAGATAACTCTGTTTTGATGTGTCATTGCTGTGGGAAGCTAGGGCATTTTGTGAAGCTGTGCAGGTCTCAGTATAATGCTCAAGGTCAGCTGATAACAACCAGCTACAGAGTGCAGGGAAACTGGAGAAAAAACACGGGGAGAAACTGTGGGCTGACACAAATGAATCTTCCCAACCAGTTCCAGGCCTCGTTGGTCAATTCTGGGCCACCTGCCCTGTCTGCTCCTCCCTGCAGGTGCGACCCCCTTCGGCTCTTCACTCGTAAGCAGTGAGGAATTTAGCAGTGACCTTGGTTTCTCTAAGACTAATGGGCCTGGTTTGGGCCAAACCAGGACATTCCACCCCTTATTCCATACCATTCACGTCATACTCAGATCACCACTACCTTTTCATTTTCAAATATATATATACATATTACTAGTTTATGATTCTTCTCTATACAAAAAGTTCATTAAGTTCATTTGGTTCAGGATTGTGGGTTTCCATCTGGCTAGCAGTCTCTCAGCAGTCTCTCTGGCTAGCAGTCTCTCTTTCGTCATGGTTCGTGCCCACGGGTTGCAGGTTAAAGATGTCAGACTCGAGGAGGTTACTGGACGCCTCTTGATGAAGCTAGTTCCGGTCTCATCACCACTGTCTTAACCTGAAAGACACTTATGCAGCAACGACATACAGTTCTGACTTAAGTAGTCTCACCCAGAATCAGATCACCTTCAGGGACACATCGGACTTCATCATCTTGCAACATCACCCACCAAGTACATCCAGGTCCCTGAGCAAAAGCAATCCCACGAATGGGTTTACCTTTGCCCGTTACAGGAAGAATCCAGACAGTTTTTCCCAATAGATTCCTTTCATGCACCACAGGGACTTTATCTCCTTCTACTGTATGTAGAAGGTCTGACTGAGCAGGGCCAGCTCGATTGATAGATCCCCTGGTGTTAACTAACCAGGTAGCTTGTGCCAGATGTTTATCCCAGTTTTTAAAGGTTCCACCCCCCATTGCTTTCAGGGTAGTTTTTAACAGCCCATTATACCGTTCAATTTTCCCAGAGGCTGGTGCATGATAGGGGATGTGATATACCCATTCGACGCCATGCTCTTTGGCCCAGTTGTCTATGAGACTGTTTTTGAAATGAGTCCCATTGTCCGACTCAATTCTCTCTGGTGTGCCATGTCGCCACAAGATTTGCTTTTCAAGGCCCAGAATAGTGTTCCGGGCAGTGGCATGGGGCACAGAGTATGTTTCCAACCATCCGGTGGTCGCCTCCACCATGGTAAGCACATAGCGTTTACCCTGGCGGGTTTGAGGGAGTGTGATATAGTCAATTTGCCAGGCCTCCCCATATTTATATTTCAACCACCGCCCCCCATACCACAAAGGTTTTAACCGTTTGGCTTGCTTAATTGCGGCGCATGTTTCACAATCATGGATAACCTGTGCAATAGAGTCCATGGTTAAGTCCACCCCTCGGTCACAAGCCCATCTGTATGTTGCATCTCTTCCTTGATGACCTGAAGTGTCATGAGCCCACCGAGCTAAAAATAGTTCACCTTTGTGTTCCCAGTCCAAATCTATTTGGAACACTTTAGCAGCCTGATCCGCTTGTTGGTTGTTTCGATGTTCCTCAGTTGCCCGACTTTTAGGTACGTGAGCATCTACATGACGTGCCTTCACGACTAGTTTCTCTAGCCGAGCAGCAATATCTTGCCACAATTTAGCAGCCCAAATAGGTTTACCTTTGCGCTGCCAGTTGCTTCGCTTCCACTGCTTTAACCACCCCCACAAGGCATTTGCTACCATCCATGAGTCAGTATAAAGATACAGCCTTGGCCACTTTTCTCGTTCAGCAATGTCTAAAGCCAGCGGGATGGCTTTTACCTCTGCAAATTGACTTGATTCACCTTGTCCTTCTGTGGCTTCTGTGACTCGTCGTATAGGACTCCATACAGCAGCTTTCCACTTCCGATGCTTTCCTACAAGACGGCAGGATCCATCGGTGAACAGGGCATACTGCTTTTCATCCTCTGGTAGTTCATTATATGGTGGGGCTTCTTCAGCACGTGTCACCTCCTTTTCTGGTGGCATTCCGAAGTCTTTGCCTTCTGGCCAGTCCATGATCACTTCTAAGATTCCTGGGCGATTAGGGTTTCCTATTCAAGCCCTCTGTGTAATTAATGCAATCCATTTACTCCATGTAGCATCAGCTGCATGATGAGTAGTAGGAACCTTACCCTTGAACATCCAGCCTAGTACTGGTAATCGAGGTGCCAGAAGAAGTTGTGCTTCAGTACCGATTACCTCTGAAGCAGCTCTAACTCCTTCATATGCTGCCAGTATCTCTTTTTCAGTTGGGGTGTAATTGGCCTCAGAGCCCTTGTATCCTCGACTCCAAAATCCTAGGGGTCGACCTCGAGTCTCCCCTGGCACTTTCTGCCAGAGGCTCCAGGTAGGACCATTGTCCCCAGCTGAGGTGTAGAGCACATTTTTAACATCTTGTCCCATACGGACTGGTCCAAGGGCTACTGCATGCACAATCTCTTGTTTAATCTGTTCAAAAGCCTGCAATTGTTCAGGGCCCCACTGAAAATCATTCTTCTTTCTGGTCACTTGATAAAGAGGGCGTACAATCTGGCTGTAATCTGGAATATGCATTCTCCAGAAACCCGCAACGCCTAAGAAGGCTTGTGTTTCCTTTTTGTTAGTTGGTGGGGACATAGCTGTTATTTTGTTGATCACCTCTATCGGGATCTGGCAACGCCCATCTTGCCATTTAATCCCTAAAAACTGGATCTCCCGGGCAGGTCCCTTGACCTTACCTCTTTTTATGGCAAAACCAGCTTGCAGAAGAATTTGGATTATTTTCTCTCCTTTGTCAAAAACTTCTGCTTCTGTATCACCCCACACAATGATGTCATCAATGTATTGCAAATGTTCTGGAGCTCCACCCTTTTCTAGTGCAGTCTGGATCAGTCCATGGCAAATAGTAGGACTGTGTTTCCACCCCTGGGGCAGTCGATTCCAGGTATACTGGATACCTCTCCAGGTAAAAGCAAACTGCGGCCTGCACTTTGGTGCCAAAGGAATAGAGAAAAATGCATTAGCAATATCTATGGTGGCATACCACTTGGCTGCCTTTGACTCCAGTTCGTATTGAAGTTCTAGCATGTCTGGCACAGCAGCACTCAGCGGTGGCGTAACTTCATTTAGGCCACGATAGTCCACAGTTAATCTCCATCCTCCATTAGAGTTTCGCACTGGCCATATAGGACTATTAAAGGGTGAGCGAGTCTTGCCAATCACTCCTTGATTTTCTAATTGTCTAATCAGTTTATGAATGGGGATCAGGGAGTCTCGATTGGTGCGATATTGTCGTCGGTGCACTGTCGTTGTAGCAATTGGCACCTGTTGTTCTTCAACCTTCAGCAACCCCACAACAGAAGGATCTTCTG
The DNA here is from genome assembly GCF_013368605.1 of Nyctibius grandis. Classification (NCBI taxonomy): domain Eukaryota; kingdom Metazoa; phylum Chordata; class Aves; order Nyctibiiformes; family Nyctibiidae; genus Nyctibius; species Nyctibius grandis. Next base: position 8,578,958 of record NC_090694.1, read on the forward strand.
AGAGGCCAGGCAAGGTAGACAGCTGTTTAATGTCCTCAGTCTCTACAGCTGCTATACCAAAGGCCCATCTGTACCCTTTTGGGTCCTTAAAATACCCTTTCTTAAGGTAGTCTATGCCAAGGATGCACGGAGCATCTGGGCCAGTCACAATGGGGTGCTTTTTCCATTCATTTTTAGTTAGGCTCACTTCGGCCTCCAATACAGATAACACTTGAGATCCTCCTGTTATTCCTGAAATACTGATAGGTTCTGTCCCTTTATGATCCGAAGGCATTAGGGTGCACTGTGCACCAGTGTCTACCAAGGCTCGATACATTAAAACCACAAAGGTGCCAGGCCATCGAATCCACACAGTCCAATAAATCCGGTTGTCCCTCTCCTCCACCTGGCTGGAGGCAGGGCCCCCCTAATTAAGAAATGGATTCGTGCTGCTCACAGGGACTGGACCTTCATTTCTCCTATTCACACTTGGGAAAAAGTGATTTGAGGCCCATCTCCCCTGACTGGGGTCCTGCTCACTGGTAACTGGAGCAGCCATCCTCCTAGAAAAATTCTCTCTGGTATTTCTGTTAGCTTGCAACTCACGTACTCGTGCCTGTAGGGTACTGGTAGGTTGTCCATGCCATCTGCTCATGTCCTCCCCATAACCACGCAGGGCAAACCACAGGATACCTCGTGATGTGTTCCGTTTCCTTTGAGCTGGTCCTGTAGGAGAACGTTTTCTCTTAACAGCTGCAACGCGCGCCTGTGTAGGTAGAGAGTCAAGTTTATTCTCTATCCTGGACAGTTTGTCTGACAGTTGTTTAAATGAGTCCTTGTTCTCCTTAGTCAGTTTTTCCACAGCCGAGACACGGGACTGCAGTGGGGAAGAAATACTATCTTCATACTGTCGCATACAGTTAGCCATTTCATCCACACTAGGTCATGCCATAGCATCTTCTCCCCAGACTAATATTGACAATGTATGGGTATATGTCGGTGGAGCATTCTTCACAACCTTCCGGAACATGGATCGATTGCATTCCACTTCATCAGGATCTACAGGATCTACAATTTCCCGTGGGTGTCTATAAATGATCTCTTGCACAGCCAGTTCTCTAAGGTAGTTAATACCTTTTTCTATAGTGGTCCATTTGCTTAGGTGGCTCAGAACATCATCTTTATAGGGATACCTGCTCTTTACAGCTGACAAGAGTCGCCTCCAGAGACTGATAGTGTTTGACTTTCTTGCAAGCGCCTTATCAATACCACCATCTCTGGACAGGGATCCCAGCTATCTGGCTTCTCTGCCATCCAATTGCATGCTGTCTGCCCCATTGTCCCAGCATCGGAGCAACCAGGTAATAATAGGTTCACCGTCATAACGGCTGAAGTCTTTCCTTATATTTCTCAGGTCCTTCAGGGATAAGGAGTGGTAGGTTATCTCTACGTCCGAGTCCTCCTCCTGTGATAGTTCTGCCTTAGAAGGACCTTTCTTCTGTGATGGGTCTGCTTTAAAAGGACGATCGATGAAACCCCCATCTGTGTCAGGCCCTAACTCTGCCTGAGAAGGGCCCTCACCTGGGTCATATGATGGCTCTGCCTTAGAAAGCTCTGAGTCATCATCCTTCACTTCACGAGCTGATTTCTTTTGGTATTTCTTCCTGGTTACAGGAGCAATTGGTACAGATTCGATAGATGCTGGGGTCTGAGTAGATGCAGTGGCTGTCGGGGGAGTGCTGAGAGTCTGAGTAGCTGCAGTGGCCATCTTGGGGGGTGTAGCAGCTGTGGTAGAGGTTGCCGAGGCTTCAGTGGGTTTAGTGGCTGTAGCGGTAGTACACACTGTAGGATCTGAGGTGGCTGCATAACACCTACAACTGTCCCTGCACCGATATTTAATCTTATCCCACATCAGAAACACATTCAGGACAACCGAAAATAAAAACATGCCACCTAGACAGCACCATCCTAATTTCGCAAAATCTAGTGGAATCAGCTTGGCAGAAAAGGAGAAGGTGCTATTTCCCGAAGTAAAACTGGAAGTGTAATCATTAACAGAATCTGCTAAAGGATGCCTGGAGCGTGCAGATGAAGTCGCTGTTACTGATTCGCGATTAAAGCTGCCCATCATTGTGTCATAGAGATAACAGATCAGAATATTAACTGCCCAGTTTATCACAGCATAAATCAGTATCAAACCCCATACCAAAACAATACATTTCGACCAGCGCCCACTGCTAAACTGCATGTAAACATTCATAAGAAGCAAGCAATAACACAGTGCCCACGGCAGGTAAGGCATCATTGCAATACTAAATTGTGAAAGAAACTCCATAAAAAGATGAGATAACACAGCATTCAAAAATGACATCACCATCTTCACTATCTGTTTTAACTTTCCAACCCCTTGTAAATCTCAAAGGAAGAAATCTGATATTCTCTCAGCTGAGCTCTCCGGGTCTCCTCCCACCAGAGCCAGGATTCAACTTATCAGAGTAACCTGTTGGAGCTTCTCTCGAGCCCCACATTGGGCACCAATAAATCTGTCACGGTTTAAAGCTGGGCTGGCTATTAACCAGGTGGCAGATGCTCTCTGTTAACCCTCTCCCCCCCCCCAAGGGAAAGGAAAAGGGAAAAGGGAGAGAGACTTATGGGTTGAAAAGTTAAAACAGTTTTAATAAACTATAATAATGAAAAAGAGTATAATAACAATAATAATAGAAATAATCAAATATATACAAATATATACAAAGCCAAGACTGAGAGCTTGGAAATCCTCCTCAGGCAGAGTTGCTCCCCCAGCACAGACAGAGGGGAAAATGCAGTACCTCCCCCCAGCACGGGCAGAGGGGAAAATGTAATAGCTCCACCCAGCACGGGCAGAGGGCAAAATGCAATAGCTCCCCCTGCCATTACACCTGCAGGCTTTTAACTGGAAAATTGGCAAAGCTGGTACCAATCAGTGGGAGACAGGAGGGCCCCTCCCTCCTGGGCCCCACCTCCAGGAGGCAGTGGGTTAGTGATAAATAGGAAAGTGAGAATGACATGTATGGGATGGAATACCTTGTTGGTCAATTCTGGGCCACCTGCCCTGTCTGCTCCTCCCTGCAGGTGTGACCCCCTTTGTCTCTTCACTCATAAGCAGTGAGGAATTTAGCAGTGACCTTGGTTTCTCTAAGACTAATTGGCCTGGTTTGGGCCAAACCAGGACATGCAGTTAACTCGCAGCCCGAACCGCAGGGAGCGCAGGACTGGTGTTTCCACGCAGGATTAACCTGTGCGGCTGCCAAGCCTTGGACCTGTGGCAAACAGGGATAATGCTAATGCTGATTGTCAAAAGATCATTGAAGCTTTACCTGGAAAAACAGATTTGAATGCTATGATAAAGGCATGTGCAAAAGTGGGTACTGTGGAACATAAGGCTCAAGTTATGGCTGCGGCTGTACTTGGGGCTTACGTCGTCACAATTGCAGTCTCTATTCCAATTGTTAGCAGGGGACACAACTTTAACAGCACCACGACACACTACTTCAGAGGTACAGCAACTGATTACAGAAATAGAAAGCAGGCTACATTCCAAATTTGTACATCGTATTGATTTGAATCAGGAAATACAAATTGTCACTTCGTTTGATAGGCAAATTCCGTATGCAATAATTGGTCAATGGAATTCAGAATTATCAGATTCGTTACAGAGCTATTGGCACAGATTATTCATCAAAGGATAGATGCGATGTCGGGAGCTTGTGGCCAGAGATCCCTGCATCACTAACCGTTCCTATTGCAGCTCAATATTTTGAGTGGTGTATGGCTAATAGCTTTGCTTTGCAAACAGCTATGGAGAATTTCTCGGGACAGGTTATTTACCACTTGCCCTCCCATCCTGTTATAAAATTGAGTGCGGAACTTCCAATTGCCACAGGAGTGTGGTGTGCAGACACTCCTGTGGATGGAACTACCATTTTTATGGATGGATCTGGGAACACAGGCAAGGCGGGCCTTGTTTGGTATTCTGATGGCAGGTGGGAATCTATGGTAGTACAACAAAAGGGTTCACCTCAGGTGATAGAATTACGAGCTGTATTAAAAATATTTCAGAATTTTCCCATTCCCTTTAATTTGGTTACTGATTCAGCATATGTAGCTGGCATTATAAAGCAATTGGATAGATCTGTTATAGAGCATATATGTAATCAGTGTGTTTTTCAATTGCTGCGAGCTCTGTGGCAAGAAATTCAAATCCAAACTGCATTGTTTTGTGTTTTACATGTAAGAAATCATACTAATTTGCCTGGGTTTATTGCAGAAGACAATGCTCGAGTGGACTCTTTGGTTTTTCATCCTAAAACAACACTTTGTACCAGAGTGGAAGCAATAGCACAATTGCTTATCAAAGTACATAAAAGGATTACAGACATTACCGGACTAGACTCAGATGCTATCTATTTACCTATCAGAAAGGAATATCTACAGTGGTTAACAAATCAGTCAACTCTTTTTCAAATGGCCTTACAGGACTTTACTGGACAATTGTTAACACATTTGCCAAAAGATAAAAAGCTACAGTTTATTTGCAAACAGGATTGGGAAGAAAAACCTATCAGATCAGAGATACCTGTGACTGGACTAACTGTTTTTACTGATGCAGGAAAGCGATCACATTCAGCAGTTATTACCTGGCAAGAGGATGGACAATGGAAACATTGCAAATTCTCAGGACAAACTGAGGACTCATTGCAGACACTTGAACTTTTTGCGATATATCAGGTCTTTGTAAAATGGAAGGATTTACCTGTCAATATTGTAACAGACTCTCTTTATGCAGCAGGCATTGTAAATCGAATTGAAAGAGCTTTTATACGACCAATAAGAAATATGCGACTTTACACCATTTTGCTACAGTTGCATCAAGCAATAAACCTCAGAAAGATACCTTATTTTGTCACCCACATTCGTAGTCATCAATTTGATCAAGGTTTGAGCATTGGAAATAATAAAGCAGACACACTTGTGTCCTATACGCAAATATCACCAAATTTATTTGAACAAGCTCGCCTATCCCATCAATTCTTTCATCAATCAGCAAAAATGTTAGCGAAACAATTTCACCTCACCATGGCACAAGCACGTGAATTAGTTAGTGCTTGTCCTAGTTGTCAGAAAATTGGCATGGGAATTGGAATAGGGGTAAATCCTCAAGGATTGAGGGCGTTGCAACTGTGGCAAATGGATGTTACTCACATTGCAGAATTTGGAAGGCTCAAATATGTTCATGTATCCGTTGATATGTTTTCACATATAATATGGGCAACAGCACAAACTGGGGAAACAGGTCGTCATGTCAAATGACATTTACTTGCTTGCTTTACAAGTCTTGGGGTTCCACAACAACTTAAGACTGAAAATGGACCAGCATACTGTTCATAAATTTTTTGTCAATTTTGTCAACTATGGGGTATTACACATGTCACCGGGATCCCTCATTCGCCTACGGGTCAGGCGATTGTGGAACATGCTCATAGTACATTGAAACAGCTTCTGCAAAAACAAAAAGGGGGAGAGGTGACTGAACCTTCTGAGAGACTTGCAAAAGCTGTTTATGTACTTAACCATTTAACTTTAGCAGGAGATAAGGAACGACCCCCAATTGTAATACATTGGGAGGCAGTTTGACAGGGAGCAAGCTATGTGAAAAACAAAGGCAAAGTGTGGTATAGGGAACCAGGTACTAACGAGTGGTTGGGACCAGGGGAACTATTACTAATGGGTCGAGGTTATGTTTCTGTCTCTACAGGCACAGGAGTACGGTGGATTGTTTCTAAAAGGATGATTAGCCACATTATTAGAGGGAATAGTTTATGTAGTTGTGATTATAGTTATCATAGGGATCTGCGTGGGTTGTGTTGAGGCAATCATTGAGAATAGTATATGGAAGTAGTGAGATAATAAATCTAACTACTTCCAAAGGGGGAAATTGATACCGGATGGTTTAGCAACGGTTTAGCAAGAGTAGGCCTCAGAGTAGGCTCTGAAAGGCCTGATCTGTGTTACCTTTAAACAGAATCAGCTTTCCTGTCAGTAGTTTTCCTTTCAGCTAGAATAACAGAGAATAACAGTATGTTCTGAAGTAAACTGCATGTTTTGTAGATAGAGTCTGCTTATGGGAATGTTTATAATAGGCATTATCCTACTTGTGTTACCCTGTTTGTTTGCATGTTTGCAGAAAACTGTGCAACGAATGGTCAATACAACCTTTGTGGCTCAACAACAGAGAGCAGGATTTATGGGTAACCAAGGCTGGGATTCTCTGACTGGGCTCTGCGAGACACAGGGAACCAGGTTTGAGTAAGAAACAAAAACAGGGAATTAAGATTCTTGGGGAGGGGGAAGGATTCCCAGACGTAATTCCTGTCAACTACCAATCTCACATTTTACATCGCGCTCTTTATTCTTTAAATCATTTTGCCCGGGGAGACCAAGAGCGTGCCCCAATTGAGTGACATTGGGGTCCAGGGGTGCCAGAAGTGGGCCCCCCAGTCAAGGTTCGGTTCCCTGGGACAGCGGAGTGGGAAACAGGTTGGGAGCTGCTACATCACGGGAGGGGGTATGCCGCCATCAAACGGGATGATGTTATACAGTGGGTCCCTACACGCTGTTTGCGCCCTGATTTAAAACAAAATCCTAACCCGAAGTAATATGTACGCTGTCTGAGCTTTATGTTTTGCAGGAGTACCTGTGGGGGAAGCCGAAACAGCACCAGCCTCGACCTTCAGACGTGAGGAGTCATGACAGTACAGAGAGTCTGGTAAAGCGGCGGGGCGCCAAGAAAGATGAGGAACGGCGGCCGTTGCTGAGTGAAACAAAAGCTTTAAACAATGCGCTTATGATTAGCTTGCTTTTGCTTTGCATCTCAGGAGTTGCAGGGGAATCTTACTGGAGAACCTGGGCTCGGGATGTTGTATCCACCAGCTACGCTTATGCTTTGACGCAAGGCTCCAGAATCAGCGATACGCTTTACTTCGCATGACTTGAAGCATGGGGAGGGGGAAATGTAGGTAGATTAGGGTACGGCGACCGGAAAATCTCAGGCTGTAACGGAAAGGTAGGCGTGGCGAAAGGAGCAGGATGTGTCATTATCGTGTGAGTTCGTACGGGACAAGACGACTATATAAGGCTGTTGCGCAGTTAAATAAACGCCATTTGTTGCATCCTCACATTGGTGTCAGTGCTCAATGGCCCTGGGGTGCGGATAGCCTCAGGCCAGCCAGCAACCGAACAGAGCTTGCTGCAGACAAGCGTCAACACATGAAGGTTCCACTAAACCACTTCCATCCACTCACCTGATCTGATCGATGCAGCAAAGGCTGTAACAGGAGCCTCAAGATGTTGGCATTAAACATCACTGGCTAACAGTATCAGGTTTTTGTCCTGTTTTTTCCACTATGCCCAAGAAAGAGGAAAAAAAAGAGCTCCTTGCAGTGGCAGCAGCAGGTCAAGCATTTGGTTTGATATGAAAAGTGAGACATTCCAGTCCAATTCTCTATTCTTCTGCACAATGCTATGGAACTAAAAGTTACCACAAAATTATCAGCATAATTCTCCAAGTTATTTATTTACTTTTTCTAGAAGGTCGAGAGCTTTTTCTGAATGTCTGGAAAAAGGGCAAATTAAAAAAAAAAGTATCAGGAGGTTCACCGAGTAATTAATTTAGTAGCATATATACAAATTCTCACATCAGTAACTTGGTCTTTTAAATTAAGCTACTTTTTTAACTCTAAAGTTGTATTTATTTAATCCAAAATCTAACCTTAGCTGCACAAAGAGAACACCAGGGAAAACCTCCTCAGAGCTCTACCATGTTAAACATTATGATTACAGGCAAATTAACACACTTTACACATATTTGTTAACTGCAGCCTTTGCACAAGTGACACTTTCAATGTACAGAAAGAGCATCCCTGAAAGTTGACAAGTAGCTTCATCATAAATTGTTGATTTACATTTCTCTTTGTCAAGTCCTTTTAGCAAGCTCTAATTTAGGACTCAAGCTTTATTAAAAAGAAAGCAGAGGGAAGACAACAAATGTCTGAGAGCAGCAGCAGCCATGTTTACTCCCTTCACCAGCAAACAGACTCCTCTTACATGACTCCAAGGGTGGGGTTGCATTTGTTTTCAGCTGCCCCTATTTCTGGTTTTAAATGGCCAATTTGTCATCATCAGGCTAAATTGCAGCCATATTTTATAAAACCAGAACCATTTAGTTGAACCCTTAGAAAGTTAAGATCCTACCTGATGTGCTTTCTTCTGGACAGAGTGGTGGGGTAGCCTAGGGCAACAGCTTTTCAATAAATTATTGCTGAAAAACCCAAAAGCCTAAATTTCTCCTAAGTACTCTGTAACAGCTGGCTGGGTGGTCCACGCTCTTCTGCAGTAAATGCAAGGAGACTTAGTTCTCACTAAAAAAGCAAGTGTACTTCCAGCACTAGCTGGAAATGCGTGATATAAAAGCCCCCATTAATTTTTACTAGCCTTGAGATACACCAGCTTTGCCTTGCTGTATTTCGAAGAGGAGTCAGCTAATTGCCCCAACCCTTCCCTCACTTTCAACTTTGTTTTTGATATATGCAAGCTAAAATCCCAGTGTTCAGACTATGTAGTCAGTGCTTATGGTGGTGCTGTCAGATTTTGCAAGCGGCTGTTGAAGAAGTTCCCCCTCCTTTCCATGATTATGCATATGTACAAAAAGGTTCAGCCAAGTTTAGCTTGCACATTTAACTGTTCTAGTAAGTAGGATACAGATCACCTGATTTTCTTGCAGAGTACATTGTCTGCACAAACAGATGCATGGAGTAATAGTCCTTGTATTACAAAAAAACCCACCTGATCTGATCATATTAGAGCTTTAGTAATGCAGTAATTCAAGCAGATGACAAACTTGTCTCTAAAAGGTTTGATTAATTGAGGCGCTGCT